>NC_088368.1:11957679-11967679 GCF_034508935.2 Berghia stephanieae | reverse complement strand
TGTAGCATGGATGATAAAATAAGTTATATACTGACTTCCTCTATTAGAAATGATAGAATGATCCAAGCATAGAATTGCTCATTTGATAAATATCTGAAAAACTGAGTATGAAACAGTGTCAGACAAAGAAGATAGAAAAATACAAAAAAAAAACAAAAAAAATCCCAAAAAAAAATCAGTCTTCCTCGACTAGGGGTCAAACCTCAGACTTTCTGATTACTTCGTTTGTCACTTTGATATTTAAAAAAAAAATGGAACTACTCTAATAACTTTGTACTCGTCCCCTCGTGTTCAATGTTTGTGTTTTGTGATATAAGAAATGGTTCACAGTGGAGACGCGTACCCTTGTGAAGAATATTGGCATTAAATTGTCCCAACTAGCAGGTAACCTCTGTTGTGTAATGGTAGCACGTCTGACCGGTAATCAGGAAGTCTAAGGTTCGATCCCCAGTAGAGGAAGACTGATTTTTTGGGATGTTTTTTTTTCTTGTCATTTTTTTTTCTTGCTTTGTCTTTGTCTGACTGTGGTTTATACACACTTTTTCAGATACTTATCTTAGACCAGTGTCTGCTCTCTAATTTGTCATAATTGTTCATTTGACATGGAAAGAGAGATCAAATAGAAAGATGTTTTCAAAATGATAAAACATCATTATGATGTTAAACAATATAAAAATTTGACTACTCAGTGAACCCTTGACAAGATGGAATATGATAAAATTTATTGCCAATTGGAAAAGATTATAAGACCTGACTAAATTAGCTGCTCTGTTTTGAATGCGGCACTTCTGATGATGTTTCCAACTTAATAATAATAATAATGAATAGCATTCATATCGCACTTTTCCCCATGCAACACAGGCTCAAAGCGCTTTACAGTTACAGTTCAACAAGCTGTCATCTGCATTTTTTGTGGCCGCAAATGGCAATTTGCGGCCGCAAATATCAGGGTGATCCGCAAATTTTGGCAAATTTCCAAAAATTGGCAAATCGTGGCAAATTTTTGGAAAATTGGCAAATCGCGTGGCAAATTTTGGAAAAAAAAAAGAAGCGAAAACAAAATAACGAAAAAAAAAAGTGCGAAACTTGAGAAATGTTGCAGCTTTGCCTGGGACCAAACCAAGGGAAGCTCTCTCTACGGATAATGATCCTTTAAAATCTTTGTAACAATGCTAATCACAGTCATTTCATTTCTCACGTCCTTAAATGTCATATATTGTTTTTTATATAATTTTTTTCTGTATCGCGTGTTAATTTTTACTGAAACACTTAGTTTTCCTCCGCAAAATTTTTGGCAAATTTTAGTCTTTTTGGCAAATTTCTTGGCAAATTTCGGGGTTTTTTTTTTTGGCAAATTTTAGGTCCCAATTTGGCAAAAAATGCAGATGACAGAACAATGTACCAAACAAGGACATGTTGAAACAATAATACAGAGAAATATTAAAATTTTCAAATGTGGGTGTTATATCCTAATAAGGTCATATTTCAGTCGTGATTTGAATGTCAATGAATCAGAGCATCTCAAATGCGATGGGAGAGAGTTCCAAAAATGGAGACCCAAAAATTGAAAGGATTGCTCTATTATCTTTCGAAAGGTTTTAGGTTAGACAAGAACTGAATGATCTTTATTTGATCTCAAGTTTCTATTTGGGACAAACACGTTCAAAAAGTCTCTAATATATGAAGGACTATTTGTGGTCAGCGATTTATAGACAACAGTACAAATCTTGTATACAACTCTTTTCTCCACAGGTAGTCAATGCAACTAGTAAAAAAGAGGATATCAATGTTACTATTGCCAAAAGTAATCGATAATCTGTTTGCAATTTAAAGACTATTTGGCCTACCACACCTCAAGCCTCAAGACCCCTGTTTTCTCATCATTGAGTTTTAGTTTATTTTGATACATCCATAACTTTATTTCATTAAAACAATCAGAAAACCAATGCATGAGAGTTTGTAAATCATTTACAGGCACAGAATCGTAAATTTGCAAAAACGTGGTAATTAAGGTAGTATTTTGATTTGACATTAGAAAGGCTGCATGTAAATAGTAAAAAGGATAGGGTCAAGAACCGAGCCTTGTGGCACCCTGAATGTCAACAATTTTGCTTCCAATCGAACACCATTGATCGCAACAGTCTGCAAGCAATTGTATGATGAAAACCATTTAATATGCAATTTTTGTAATACCAAACGTATTTTCTTTTCTAGTCTTGTTTGCAGAATGTCATGATAAGGTATGTCAAAGTCAAAGGCAGCTGATAAGTCTAAAAGACACAAATTGATTTTGTTTTGATCAGCACTAATCCAATAGGTCATTAAAAATCCTGAGAAGCGCTGTCTCGGTACTATGTAACTCTTGCTAGGCTGACTGGAAAGGTTGCTCCAAGTTGTCACGGAGGTGGGATGATGACTGTGAAAGAAAACTTTTTCCAAACTTTTTGAGAAAAATGGAAGTTTGACACAGGACGATAATTTTTCAATTCATTATATTTAGAGATGGTTTCTTTAATAACGGTTTATCAAGGGCACTTTTGTAATAGGATGCAACATTTCCAGTCAGCAGTAATTGATGTGATAGACGGGTAAAAGCGTATCAATACACTCAACTAATACATAAACTGGTAAGGGGTAAAGGTCACAAGATTTGATCAGCGCCTCCATGATCAGTTTTTTAAAAACAAAATCCATGGAAACTGCCTGGCATTGATGGAGAGGGTTGCCGTTGAAGTAGGTGTGTTCATCCAAAAGTACATCATGTTGGTCTGACTGCAATCGAATGTCTTGAATTTCTTCTAACCAGATGTCAGGTTCGACACAAATCCACTACCCTATAATATCTTCACAAAATAACTTTGCCCTAGCGTCATCAAACCTGTTTTTACAGTAACCAACATTGGGTCTTATCACTCAAAGAAAAATTCTCCTCACAGGGTTTTAAATATTTTGAAGATAAAAATTGTGCCCACTCGCCATCAAGTATATGTACACAACACCTTCCTTCCCTCTTTTATCAAACTCTCAAAACGAAAATATTGATTATACAAAGAAAAAAAAGCACATTTTGAAATTGGTATACTTATGATACAATGGTCACTTTGCCTATGCTTAGTACTAAATTGAAAAGTAGTCCCTGAAGCCATAAGCTAGACCACTTATCGACCAATGTAACCCAAGACAGTTCCAATATATTTCAATCTATACTTTTGTTGTCTTTTAGGAAACGGTTTACTGTTACAATATTATAATCCAAATTATATGAGGAGCCACATTCAAAACCTGTAAATTTAATCTTTTTTTTTTTTTTGTTCTTGTTGTTTTAAAAAAAAATTATCTTTCTTCTCCATGGCTTAGAATGTTTTGATTTAGTTTCTCTTTTTTTAAATATATATATTTCATTGTATGATTCAGAAGTTTCGGAATTTGAGATCTTACTGGGGGTTTTGGGGAATGAAAAAAAAAAAAAAAAAAAAAAAATTAATAGGATAAAGGGAATACCTCAGTTTTAACTCAAACTGGACTTAACATGGTTTGGGATTGGATTCCTAGTATGTCAGTACAAAATCATTGATGGGAAGTTCTATGGGAGCATTTTAAAATCGTAGGTATTAATCAATAACTTACCGTTACATTTCCCATTAAAATTGACTTCCCCAATCTTAACACCATCCTCTCCTACACAGTAACAATCAGAGGTACTGGCACACTGTTTGGGCTCAAACTTTCCATTCTTCTTGCACTCTGGCATGTCAATCTCTTTGATTTCAATACCTCCGGCCGTTGCCCCTTCCATCTCCTTCAGCATGCTGCATGTCTTCAGGTGACAAGCTCCCTTTGTTACTGTTAAAAATTACAAAAAATATTTTTTAATGTCACGATAGATAAGCTTCTTGCTTTTATCCGTGTTAGACAATGTCTTCCATGCTGCCTGTTGACCTCTGCAGCTTATATTTATTTATTATTATTTTTTGGGGGGTTAATAATTGTTCAACTGGTCTATGCCATTCACCCTTGACAGAAAGTGTTCATGCTACCTTAACCTAACATCATATTTTGCCATTTTCAACAAAATACGGAAATAGGGCTTCAATTGCATTAGGTTAAAGAAAACAAGTACTTCAACGATTACAACCAGATATATAAGCATGGGAATTATGTTTGCCCTATGGCACACTAATTTTGGCTCAGTCTCTTCTAACACATGCCCTCAATTCGATATTTCACAAGTGCCCTGGTTTGGTTTTTTTGTTTTTGTTTTTTTGTTGGTGTTTTTTTGTTTGTTTGTTTTTTTTTTTTTGGTTTTTTTTTTGGGGGGGGGGGGGGGGGGGGGGGGGGAGGGGTTATAGAATGATGACCAATAAATATGATACAATGTTGTTTTTTTTTAATCTTTAAATCTATCAACAAATCATAAAAAAAGTAATTTAATGAACATTTTTATATTCCTGTTCGGCAGTGGTTAGATATCCTTCAAGATTATACCTTCAATCGGGTATTATGTATGGATAAATTACACACACACACAAAAATATGAATTTTAAGTCAATGCTGTACATTGCGCAATCTAGAAAATACATTCATTACACTCAATTAAGGTTTATATATTTTTTTAATCAAGAGAGAGAGAGAGAGAGAGAGAGAGAGAGAGAGAGAGAGAGAGAGAGAGAGAGAGAGAGAGAGAGAGAGAGAGAGAGAGGGAGAGAGAGAGAGAGGGAGGGAGAGAGAGAGAGAGAGACAGACAGACAGATAGACAGAGACAGACAGTCAGATAGACAAAGACAGACAGAAAAACACCTACCATATTGGCATTGTCTATCATTGAGTCGCTTTCTGGTTGTGACATCCACAAAGTAAGGCTTGCATGTGCATGGATCTACCATACAGACAGCACAGGGATTCTTGGGACATTGTACGGCCGTGGCATTTTCACATACATCTCTTCGGCATGTCTTAACACCTTTGCCATCACACAAAACACTCGCTGCTGATAGAAGAGAAACAAATACACAAAGTATAAATAGTTTTCTTTCAGCTTGAGGAATGTTATCTACCTCCACCCTTTGATGTTGTTTTTGTTGTTGGCTGAGGATTGATTTCAGCTCGACATAATTTTACAGAATTTAATCTATTTTGAAGCCGTCATATAAATCTTTATTTCACACGCTATACAAATAAACTTTATTATTATTATTATTACTATTATTATTATTATTATTATTATTATTATTATTATTATTATTATTATTATTATTATTATTATTATTATTATTATTATTATTATTTATTATTATTATTATTATTATTATCATTATCATTATTATTTATTCTTAAATTCAAAATAAAATTAATTTCAATTTAATTTGTATCTTTAACGAAAAATTATTTTTTTTTTGTGTTTGTTTTTGTTATTATTATTTTTCTATTTACCTTATTTGTTTTGGTCTTTCTTTCTTTTTTTAAAATGAAAATAATGAATCAAATACTTACATTTGCATTTTTTATCATATTCATTGCTATCAAACCGGAATACTTTGCAACTTTCATCTTCACACGAGACTTCCTCAGAACTTTGCTCATCGACAAACTTTGTGGCACAACTGTCAGAGCACAGGTCCACTTGACATCTGGCATCAGGATGACCTGCACAGACCTTGTTGGTGCAAGCCTTCATGCATTTAGGTCGGGGATCAGATCCATCCGGACAAGGAGTCATTTCGATGACAGAGTCCTTTCTAGGACCTAGAATAAATAGATTGCATGCAGATAACAGTTTTTTAAAGAGAAAATTTAATAACTAGGAGATATTTTATGGGAATGTAGTTCAATTTGAAATTCTTCATCATGACATTCTCCTTCTTTCCCCCTCTACCTCCTCTATCTCCCGCCCCCTCTCCTCCTCATTTACCCTCTTCTTTATTCTATTTATGATAAGAGGTATAAATGCATGGATCAATCGATCAATCAAACAACTGATCAATCAATCATTCAATTAATCAGCCAATTTGTAAGAGTGCATGAGTGAATGAATACACAAACAAATGAGTGATCGAATTAATGATAAATTAACTAACATGTAACTATATGAATCAATAAATGAATAAATAAATGAATTAATTAATCAATGAAACAAAGAACGAAGGGATTTAATTCATTAACCAATGATTGACCAACACAGTAAATAAAAGAGTAAATGAATGATGGACTTTATTAGTGATGATGAACGAATGAATGAATCAATCAATCAATCAATTATCAATCAAATATAAGAAGGTAATTTACTTACCAATTTCAATGCATTCCAATTCTCCATTAGTCAAACCTCCATTATATTCGCCTTGACTGTCCACACACCAGCTGTAGTGGCCATGACGTTGCTTCAGATTATAATTTCCAGACGGGAGGCATTTCGGGACAAAGATACCTTTCACCTTGTTGATATCAGGATCCACTATAGTAAATAGAAAAAAAAAGTATGATGACAAGAAAATAATAAAGGTTTAATTTTAATTATTTCATCTAAAAGATGCTAGTTGGAAATAAATTTTAGAGAAATATGATCCGTGTGTTTCTGATTGATTCTTTTAGTTAAACTTCAAACTGTTTTGAACTGTCAAAATATCACCAATGAGCTTTATGAAAACCACGAGATTAGGATTGATAAATATAATGTTCTTAATCTTTATCAGTCTGTAGCTTTAATTTTAAATATGTCATAGACTATTCCATTGACCTTTCACTGGAGATGTGAGACTATTCCACTGTCTCAAAGTTGATGGTATGAAAGAGAGAGTCCGCTCTTAATTGGGGAACCATAAACTTTGATGGCTTTCTCTTATTTTGTCAAATATCACAGAGAGGTATTTTCATTTGATTGTTTAGACTTTTGCAAAATATTGTCACTCTGCCGCAGTTTCTTCTCTGTTGTAATGGTCCAAGATCTAAATCAATCAGTTTGTGGGTTTCTGTTTTTTCTATTTTTCTTTGTTGCTTTGGTTAATAATTTAAAACTGCCCTACTTTGTACTTGTTCTTGGATTTCTGATTTGTGGTGAGAGTCCAAGGCAGAGCCTTGTATTCTAGTGTAGCCCTAACAAAGGTTTTGTGTAGCATTTTAATTTTATTTCTTTCCTACTTTTGTACTAGTTTCTTTTAAGGAAGCCTAAAGTAGAAATTTCTTTTTTTTGCATATGCTTGTTACACGATCTTTCCTATTTAAATTGTTAGTTATTTTTACAAGATATTTTGCCTTCACACTTCTTCTAATGAAGACATGTGTCTATGATAATTCAGCAATGTTATCACCAGAGAAGTGATTATTAGGCGTTAACCATTGCATATTCTACTTCTTTAAGCAATTTGAATTTCAATTTACATCTCAAAAATTACCTTTAATATATATATTTTTAAAAGAAAGTCAGAGTCAACTTGTGATGCATGTGGTATGTTTGTTTTTGTTTTTACGGGTTTTACGGCGCTTGCAACACATTTAGGTTATATCAGCGCCAGTAAAAAGGAAGAAAATGGGATAGTAAAAAGTTCAAGAATTACAATTAAAGCAGCCAAGAGAAAGTAAGACAGAGGGGAACTGGGAACAAATAGGGATCAGATGTAGATTCCAAGAGCATTCCACCAATGTACTTAGTTTGAGATCACCTATAAGTCTCATCTAGACACAAGCACAAAATCCAACAAAGAGGAATACACTCAAATGCTTACATTATACATTATAAATAACAAATACAATAATACATAACAGAGAGATGATTTACAAGGTAAAAAATATCTCCCAAAACAATAACTATGCATTTGACTGTTTCCCTCCCAGCCAGGACTCCGGCCAGGGCCAGGACAAAACCAAGTAATCCCATTCCAAGACAAGGACAGAAAGCATGTTGGAAAACATATATAAGGGGATAGAAGACGCAGTATGTACCTCCCTGCCCACTATGGGAGGTCAGGAACCCCATCCAGATGCATGTGGTATAAATTTATGTAGAAAAAGAATTGGTTACATATTAAAAAGCGGTCTTTACACTTCAAAGTGATACTAAGCTGCTGGAAGCTGTGGACTGTAAAAAGTAATTAACAAAATTTCGAAAAAGAACACCAATTTTTATCCAATAGCAAAAACAATGAAAACATTAATACTTAATTTAAAATCCCGAAAGACAGCAGAGAAATATTTTGCAAGTAAAAGGATCTTGAAATGTCGCTGACACAGAAAACCATAATAAATCAAGAATGAACAAAAATGGTGATAAAATGACTTACTGGTACAGGCACTCCTCACATCACAAAGCTTGTCATCCATGTAGCAGTTTGGTGAGTACAAGAGGGTACACCGGGGATTGGGAGTTCCACATTTGGTAGTGGCACAAGGATTGGCTGTCGGATCACCTGAAGAAGTGGTAAGTTAAAACCAGTCATGTTAATGATATTTTTGTTATTATCATTATCATCATCATCATTATAATTATTATTATTATTATTATTTATTATTATTATTTTTAAATTATTATTATTATTATTATTATTATTATTATTATTATATTATTATATTATTATTATTATTATTATTATTATTATTATTAATTATATTATTTTATTATTATTATTATTATTATTATTATTATTATTATTATTATTATTATTATTATTATTATTATTATTATTTATTATTATTATTATTATTATTATTATTATTTTATTATATTATTATTATTATTATTATTATTATTATTATTATTATTATTATTATTATTATTATTATTATTATTATTATTATTATTATTATTATTATTATTATTATTATTATTATTATTATTATTATTATTATTATTATTATTATTATTATTATTATTATTATTATTATTATTATTATTATTATTATTATTATTATATTATATATTATTATTATTATTTTATTATTATTATTATTATTATTATTATTATTATTATTATTTTATTATTATTATTATTATTATTATTATTATTATTATTATTATTATTATTATTATTATTATTATATTATTATTATTATTATTATTATTATTATCGTAATCAGGACATTTCTTGTTAGGATAATGTTTGTGTGCTTTAAAGATAGTTATGGTTTGATATGGTTTTAAAAAAATGTTTTTTGTTCTTTTTTATTGGGGGGGGGGGGGGGGGGGGTGATAACTTAAACCTTTTCTTTTCCAGTAAAAAGGAAAATGACGGAATGTTCAAAATAGTATAGATCAAGCGTTTAGTTGAGTTTACTTGCAAAAAAATGTAATGTAGTGGGGGTATTTCAAAGAGGTTATAGAAGTACATCAAAGAGCAATCTTACCATGTGTCAAGTCTGAGACCACCTAAATGTTCCATTAAATACAGTAAAAGAAGCCGAACCAAAAGGAAGACAATAAAACAACACATATATTTTAACAAATCATCGCAAAAAAAAAAAAAATGATAAAAATATTGGACAAAATCACAGATAAGGTAGATGACAGAATAGTTTGAACATCAAATCTATTTTCCTTTTTTGCTTCCTCTCTACTTTTTAAAATAACTACTGATAGCTAAGGACTTGTTCTAAAGGGACACTTTCTAATACTTACAAGCAGAGAAACAGTCCTCTGGGGTCAAAAACCTGTTTTCGTTACCACCACACATTCCCCAAATGAACATAGAGCACGATCGTGTTTCTGAATCATAAAACCATCTCTTGGCAAATCCTTTGCAGAATCCTGTGCTAGGCCTCTGCTGGCATGTTAATGGAATTTCTGGAGGAAAATATAATAGCTCATTTGATTCATCTATACATAGATTGCTCAATCAGTCCATAGACCTCTTAGTCAATCAATAAATCACATGTTTCAACATACATTACGGACAGATAGTTCCAACTGAAGGTGTTCACAATATGAAATTACGAGGCAAATGGGTATGTGACCAAAAGTCGCCCAGAAATGACTACTTACTGCCGTCAAAAAAATTAAATTAAAAAACAAAAA
>NC_088368.1:11927679-11952679 GCF_034508935.2 Berghia stephanieae | reverse complement strand
TTTAGAGAAAATATTGCTACAAGTGTGTATCCAGTCCTTATGATACTGATAGGATACACACATTATGTATTTAGTCCTTATGATAACTTGATTCACAATATGTGTAGAGTACTGGATACACACTTCCATTGAAAACAGGTAAAAAATAACAAATTCTTACATCCAGAACCGCATGTTTCACAACATGCCTCCATTGTGCGGAAACTGTTGAAGTCCATGTCTTCACAGACGACGGTTTTCTGACACTTATGAGTTTGAGGGTTGTAGAAATAGCGCTCTTTCTTTTCTTTACACATCATTTCATTCTTCATCTTCATTTTCTTCTTCTCTGCTGAATCATTATCATCCCCATCCTTGTCCTCATATTTGTGCTTCTCTGCTGAATCATTATCATCTCCACCCTTGTTCTTATCTTTGTGCTTCTCTGCTGAATCATTATCATCTCCATCCTTGTTCTTATCTTTGTGCTTCTCTGCTGAATCATTATCATCCCCATCCTTGTCCTCATATTTGTGCTTCTCTGCTGAATCATTATCATCTCCACCCTTGTTCTTATCTTTGTGCTTCTCTGCTGAATCATTATCATCTCCACCCTTGTTCTTATCTTTGTGCTTCTCTGCTGAATCATTATCATCTCCATCCTTGTTCTTATCTTTGTGCTTCTCTGCTGAATCATTATCATCCCATCCTTTCTCATTTTGTGCTTCTCTGCTGAATCATTATCATCTCCACCTTGTTCTTATCTTTGTGCTTCTCTGCTGAATCATTATCATCTCCATCCTTGTTCTTATCTTTGTGCTTCTCTGCTGAATCATTATCATCTCCATCCTTGTTCTTATCTTTGTGCTTCTCTGCTGAATCATTATCATCTCCACCCTTGTTCTTATCTTTGTGCTTCTCTGCTGAATCATCATCATCGCCATCATAGCTCTTATCATGCTTCTTATCATCATCATCATCTGTCATTCCCATAGCCATCCAAGGTTTGATATGACAAAGATTGGCAGCTGAAATACAATCACAAAAAAACATAGATCAATTCTATGTTCAACATAAACTATGTTATTCCTTTGACTTAATAACCCATCTATGGGATTCAAAATTTTATTTATCTCATGAAATAATTAGATTAATGCAAATGATGAGGCCGGCAGCCTGACTTTTATGACCCCGAGACTATTCATTTACACAAAAAAAAACAACTTACGAAGCACTCATTCACACCTGAGTTATGTAGGGTAATATGTGTCTTGAATTGAGTCGGGTAATATGTGTACATTGCCCAAGGACACAACACCAGCTAAGAGTTTTGCAATCATTGTCATCAATCCAGTTACTGACCACACTCAATATCACTTGACTTCGCTACAGGACGAAAAATCAGATATTTGATTCACTAGAACCATCTTTATAGTCCTCTTTCCATCTAAATTTGTGACCTTTTACCTCAAAGCGGTATTAAGTCGGGTTGGCAAAGATGATGAAAATTGAATTTATAGCCAGAAATATCAGACTTGTGTTGAGTTTATATGATTTCTTGAGGAGAATGGATACCATATTTTAGGTGCTAATGCCAACAGTTTATATTTTTGACCAGTTTAACATTAAATTCGGCTTTTAAGCATATTATGGTTCGTTCCGACATAATACCATTTTGAGACGATGGGTCACATTTATATGTCAATCCATCAATCTGCAAATCAACATTAACACCGATGCATCCGTATTCATAGGAACATTTGTTTTCCAGTCCAACATGGCTGACAACTGTTGCCGCTGAGCTTTGGCTCAGTCAACCTTTCTCTAACACAGCTTCTCAATTCAATATTAACGGATCAAAAGAGATTATTTGGAAAACTACTTAGAAGAGACAACAGTATTCCAGCAAACCAAGCATATTTTACACAACCAGGTCAATGATAATAATAATAATAATAATAATAATAATAATAGTAATAATAATAATAATAATAATAATAATAATAATAATAATAATAATAATAATAATAATAATAATAATAATAATAATAATATAATGATATGAATGATGATGATGATGATGATAAATAATAATAATAATAATAATAATAATAATAATAATAATAATAATAATAATAATAATAATGATAATAATAATAATAATAATAATAATAATAATTTATTTATATAGCGCTCACCTTCCACATAAGTGCTTCGCGCCGCTTTACAATATTAATTGTCATTCAAACATTCATTCTTTGACAATTTTGAGAATACATATGAAGAAACAAACAGATACACATGCACACAAACACAATCACAGATACATTTATATTCATACACGAACATACACACACATACTTATACCAATATTACTCACTGATATTAGTAACTTTTTCTAACAAAAGACCAAAAAAAAAAAAGTTCAATTATACAGTGGAAATTGTCAGTCTCAACTTAAGGTTAAAACTTGAATAAAATAAACTTACAATTAAATGAAGATTTAAGGCGTATTCTGTGAGCGAAACTATTCATAAGCTCTGGAAAAAAGTTCTGTCTTAAAGTGTTTTTTTGAAAGACTGACTATCCTTAATTAATTCTACATCTGGGGAGAGCGCATTCTACAAGATGGGGCCACTTACAGAAAAAGACTTATTACAAAGGGATAATCTGGTTCTTGAGATGAATAAGAGAGAGTCTTTGGATGCTAGTCTATCGCAAAGTACTTTCCACCAGATCGAACAGATCCAGCTACCCAATCACTGCTGGGTGGATAAGGGGGTCGGAAAAAAATCTCAACTTCACCCAGGATCGATCTTGGTCCCTTTGCGAGTGCTCTACCAACTGAGCTATTAGGACCCCCAAACGGTTACTAAAGTTACTGTCTTACTGCTGGATGAAGACAAAGAGTTATGAAATGTTATAGATTTAAACAGGGGTCTTTTGCATACTACAGAGGTTTTTCTATGTTTTTTTTTTTTACTTGATGATAACACCATCAGGCCAATCAACTTTCTCCTCTAGCTCACTTCTACGTCCGATTATTTTCATTGCGATATATATAGAAAGAAAACTTTTTATCTAAAGACAAATCTATTAAGAAATGAAGAAATGTCATGTGATTTGTCTTGAATTTTAATTTATATCCACTTGACCCCAAGTGACAAATCTTTCTTGTCCATCACTACAGCAGTTCGGCTATTAGGTTCTTTACAAAAGTTATAAAACCGATCAAATTCTTTTCTTATTTATAATTCTACATCTTCCTCGATACACACTATACTCACTTTTGACATTTACACAGCAAAAGCCAACTTCATCACCAGGTTTGATGTGACAGTATTGTCCTTTTTCACAATGTTCATCTTTCATACACTCTTCTCCATTGTTGTAGCCAAATGGACACATGCCTTCCTTAGGATTCTCATCTAGTGGAGAGAGAAATAAAAATCAGAAATAGTTAAAAATTCAAAAGAATCAATCAACTGTCCATGATTGCAAATGCTGCTTTGTATTGAATCATTATTCATAGTTACAAACATGCTAGAAATCAAGTTCTGAGTTACTACAGAACACATAGCATGAGAAGTCATCCTTCAGTCATAATGCCTATGGATCTGTAGTGCTAAATTGACAGTACTAAACTTTAACGACTCTTTTGATAGAATACGAGTATATCAAAAAGTACTTTCCACCAGATCAAAAGGACCTATCAACTCAATCATAGCTTAGTGGACGTGAAAGTCAGAATTAATAATGACTGCACTTGAGAATGCTACCGGCTTCTTTGCTGAGATGCGAGTGTTTTACCAATGAGCTATTGTGAATTCGGTAGAGATTGCGCTTGAGGAGGCAGAGAACTCTGATAGCTTTTGATGTTATGGTTGTTACAACTAAGATTGTTTTGATTATGAATGCCCAAATACTAGATATCACAGCATGGCTCAGACTATCATTGGCATACCAAAAGTGATACTTAAAACTGAGTCATCCAAATTTAAGCGCAATACTTTGTCTGGTCACCCATTTCAATTTTTTTTAAAACTCAACCCCCCCCCCCCCCCAGACAACACAAAAAACTTGCCTTTTATGTTGTACAATATCCACTAAATGTGCTCAAAAGCACTTTACTAGTCCCCAGACAACAGCAACACACAACATGTAGCCTGTTAGGCAATATTACAATTTTCTTCGGACACAGACAATGTTGTAAACAGCCAGGTACTCATTTTAGACCTAAGTACGGTGGGAGGATGTGAGTAAAAAGCCTTTTCCAAGGACTCAACTATGTGCCACTCAGAGTGGGGTGCAAACCCAGGGCCTTCTGATCAAAAGGCAAGTGTCATACCACTAGACCACTTAGCGCACAAACTTAGCTCAAATTAGGTAAGATAAATATCCTTAATTTTTAGAACATTTATATCTACTCATTATGCTTATGCAGTCTTTATGTAAGGCAGCGAAGAAGGACCTTTAACTGTCTTTACTCATGCCGGGTGTCTTCAGCCAGATTCAAGTCTCGCCATTTGCAGTGCTGCCAACCCTTACCCATGTAAATATGTATAATGGAGAGCCAAAAGGAGTAAGATCTTTTTAAAAATACGTACAATCTTGAAAACCATAATGAGCTCTAATTCTGGGCAACAAGACCATACTAAGAATATTATAATTGATATCTAAATTAATGAATAAACTTACTGATGCGTAAGAATATGCATTTTTTATGTAAGGCTGGCAGCACTACATTCAATTACTTGGCAAACATAGACTTAATATTCTCAGATGACAACGTACCAGCCAATTTCAAATTCATAAAAATATGTCTTTTTTAACCAGCACATAGTCATTGAATCTATTCATTATCATCACATTCATATACGTCCAATATTCAATTCTACTCTATGTAAAAGAGGCCATAGAGCCAAGCAACAGGTCTTTATCCCCATTTCTAAAACACTTAACCGACAACAGCAATTGCTTGCAACCCTTCAGACAGGGCACTTGTCCATCACACAGTACTTTCTACCAGATCTAACAGACCCAACTACCCAATCACTTCTGGATGAACAGGAGAGTCAGAAAAAAATCTTGACTTCATCCTGGATTGATTCCATTCCCTTTGCATGTTAAGCAAGTGCTCTACCAACTGAGCTATTGGGACTTTCAACTCTATTTTAACTCATCATCATAACTTACTCTTTTCACAAAAAAAACCAGCAACAGCATTACAACTCAAGCGTCATTGAAACCCAGATCCCATCGTCAAAACTGCTCATTTGTGAAATGACTAGGCCTATATTTAAAACATAATAAACAAAGGGGAATTTGGGACTTGGAAAGAAATTTTGTCTTGACCCATTAAAAGATTAATAACTAATTCACCGTTTTTAAGACTGTTTAAAAGCTCGTGACGTTACTTACTGACAGAAGGCACACAGTGTTTTCCACAACTTGACTGGCAACACTTGAACCTATCATTGGGGCAATCACCATCAGCCTTACAGGTGTTTTTGTCACAGTTCTTGCTCTTACTAATGCTGAAAACAGCTGGACATTTACCTGGTGAATGAGGTGGATGGAAAGTTGAAAACATCAATGAGTTGTTTTTTTTTTTAATTAAAAAGAAATAAATGAAAACAAAAAACAAACAAAATTATTGTCAATAAAAATTAGGATATTCGAATGAAAACAAAACAAATATAAAGAATGTTTGTGATTGGATTATATCCTAATCAAAACTTTAAAATTTTAAGAGTTCTGAGAAAGTGTCCATAAACTTCAAATCCAATGACAAGTGATGTATGAAAAAGCTGTCTGTTCATTATAAGGGTAGAAAGTTGAGTGAAAGGTACGAGTCATTTAAGTGGTGACAGTGACAAAATATTGCTTTATGGAATGTACCAGTTAAACGGTAATGTCATGAAAATGGCCAAGATTTAAAATTGATTTTTGCGATTAAAAGTAAAAATTACTGGTTGCATTAGCCAGTCAAAATATAGACAGTGATATGAGTTTTATGTTATCATGTTTGTTTGTTGCTTTAGGTCTCTTCCAACACAATTGAGGTTATATGAGAGACCGCTGAAACAAAAAAACAAGCAATCTAACAAAAATAGTACAAATGTAAATCAAAATCATAACCTAAAGATATCATAAGCTAAATTATAAATAACCAAGAACAAACAGGCAGGAGATTTACAGTAAAAAAAATATTCCCTGTCAAAAATACAAACACAAACCAAAGAAGCAGGATAGGCTAGTAAAGAGAAGAAGAAACGACATCACTATCGGATCGTACACCCATGCGAACATCATAGGTATATGATTCAAGGGTGATGCTCCCATCCAACCACCCGCTATGTTATCATGAAGTCAGTGTAATGCTTACAGTTTGACTTGGAATTCACCAACTACTGTGGTAGCCACAAATAAGACAATCAGATACTCTAAACTCAGTAAAAATCAGGCGACTGATATCACCGTTTACTCGTAAATCTACCAGTGCAGTCAAGTGTGTATGTAAATATTCCAACTAGAATTTTTTAAAATCTATAATCGATCATCCATTATTTATGAAAAAGAAAATGGTAAAAATGCCAAAGCTTAGAAATCTTGAAGAAAAAAAATGCTGGGGAATGAAATATTAATTTGAAGCTTTCATCTTGTGAGAGAGAGAGAGAGCTATATGAAAGAACTCATTAACTAACCATCCACTAACCTAGATAAACCTTGTCAATGCATCTGTTTTTGCAGTCATCCATTGTCATGAAACGATTCTTATTACCATCGCAGCCTCTATATTCAAAAGCTTCACAACTCTTTTTGAACCAATTGTATGCATAGCGGGTAACAGGATTTGAAGAGTTTTCTTTACACTGAGACCCTACATCTGATGGCAGCATGCAAACGTCAGTCTCTGCAATAAAAATTTAGTATTAATATTATTGATTTTACAAAATAATGCAGTGCTAAATGGATAGCTGCAAAGGTTGGATATTAAAATCTGAATGACCAGGTCAATTCATTCTAACACTTTTCAAAAAACAACATTTTGGCTTTGATATGTGGGTTCATTAATTGAAGTGTTGTGGAACAATGGCAGGGTTAGTATCATTATTAATATTGTGAGCTTCTTCGCCAAGCGCATACTATCTATACTGTAGCATTTATGTGTGTGGAGAAAGCAAGTTTCTGAGCTTTTGTGAAATATGTATCTGTTTGTGCTATATTCATGTATGTTTTCCTCAAACTCAAGCAAAATGGGTGTTGGTATGTGTTGTGTGTGTGAATGAGTACTCGCACTTCAATCTACAAGTCAGAGGCAGATGCAATCCATGAAGCTGTTAAGCAAATCCTCTCAGAAAATGAAAAACCAAGACACATAGTGATTTTAACAGATGCTAAGAAAATTCTGGAGGATATAATGATGTCCTTTGCGGATGATATAGACGCCTTGGTGGAAGACCTCATGAAGCTAAGCAAGTTTACCAACATGGTACTGCAGTGGATTCCAGGACACTGTGGGATACTTGGAAATCAGATCGCTGACCAACTGGCAAAGGCAGGCAGTCGCATGCAGCAACCCTCCCCAATGTACTCAACAGGAGAAATTAACAAAATGGCCAAATTTATCCAGTCTCAGAGATGGAGAGAGAAGCACCCAGAATACAACATGAATGACCCAATCAAGGTGCTCGACAGAAAGGAACAGGTCATCATCTTCAGACTGAGAACTGGGCACAACCAGTTAAAGGAACATATGTGGAGGATGTCCAGAGCAGGTGCCTCTGGACAATGTGACTGCGGACTTGAAAATGAAAATGGACATCATGTCCTAATGGAATGTCCAAAGTACAACAAGTTGAGAAGGAACTTCTGGCCTGACCCAACCCCATACTCAAAGAAGCTGTACGGAAGTGAGGACGACCTCAGGACCACTGTGGGCTTCATTCACCAGACCGGACTGACCATGTGACGTGACGGGAACGAAGAAGAAGAAGAAGAATGAGTATGTTTCAGCCAAAGTAATTTGTAACTTAAGCGCTTAAGAGTCTGGTGTCTCAGAGTTGTAGTGCTATATAAGTTTTCAGCATTATTTATCTTTATAATATTAGTTTTGAAATTTCTTTATGAATGTCAGTAGAGATTGCTAGGAATTTTCCACATCCTCTGTGTAAACTAAACAGCAGACTTATGCAACAACACTGATGTCAAGTCTGGATTATGCTAGTGCTTCATGGGGTCTATATGACTTATTAAGTTGAGAAAACGTGAAGACAAAGCGAAGCAGTTTATAGAAGATTCATAATATTCAGTCATGTTAATAACTTAGTACTAAAAATAATCTTAAAAGGCAGCTTGCAAGATAAAGTTGGCATCATACAATTTATGAAGCAACAAGTAAAACAGAAGTAAGCATCTGCTTATGAAATATCTTTTAAAAATATTGACTCTAACATTCTAGAGGAACTGACCAACAATATTACAAGTTCAAAGAGAATTAGGCACTTCAAGTAATGTGTGTCATAAAGAACAAATTTGATTTCTGAAAAACACTTATATTGTAGCAAAGATCTGATACTTATACTACCTTTTTTTTAAAAACTACTTGTAGACATCAGAACGATGTTCAACTTTTATACTCGTCTAAGACAACAAGTGCAAAATGCAGGTTCAAAGTCTGGGATCTCATCTCAGTTTCAAAGACATGCTATCACCCTACTTTTGAAAAGTCATTCCTTACCATATCCAGTTGGACAGCACTGGAGTTTGCCGTACATTCCACGAACGCACATATATCCCTCTCCAGGGCAGCCATTTCCTTTGCCACAAGTGGTGACTTCACCTTTGTAGTTTCGAAGTGGAGTGCCTATTTTACATGATGGTTCTTTTCCTGGAAAGGCAATAGAAATAGCAATAATACTAATAGAAATAACTCATGTACAAAGAATTTAGAATTGCATGAGTAGTTTTATAAGTAAATACTGATCAGTTGATTTTGTCTGGTGTAAAAATTGTAAATGACTATGACAAAATATTTCGTAGTATACCATAATTTCATGAAAAGACATTGACTCAAGGGCAAAGTAATAAATGGAGCGCAGTGATTTGATGATGTTCAATATACTATCCTTTAAAACTGGTGATAATCAAATCTTCAATCTTATCCCGAATATTCACTTATAGACTGTAATGTAGTAGAAAAGTATATATGCCATATTAGAATATTCCCTTTACCTTTTCTGTATTGAATCATTTCTTCTTCCTGTTATTATGGTTATCTACTTCCTGGCGCCAGAATGCATACTTGGGAATACTTTCTCTCCCTTTATTTAAAAAAAAAATCCAAATCAAATTTTGATACCCTAGGCCAATATCGATTGTGGAACATGCATATATACACATATACACATTACACCTACAGACAGTGACACAAACATTTGGAAAAAAAAATGTTGTGTGCGTTAACTTATGGAAAAAATAATTTATCCTACCTCCACAATGAGGCATTCCATCTCGGATGTGTTTTCTAGTTCCCAAGAGCTCTATCCCTTCTTTGTCAACACAGAAGCATGCTTCTTTTTTCCCAGTGTGCATATTTAGAGTACATTGCATGCTGTAAAAGTGGCCTTCCTCGTCACATTTGTAGTAGATCATAGACATTCTCTCATACTGGGAAAACAAATATTAAAAAGTAGTTTTACGGAACCAAAGCCAAAGTTTATCGACATTGTTATGGCATCAAATGGACAGCAAAAATTGCTTACTTGTCTATAAATAAAATTAGAATGGAAGTTTTCAATGCATTTTCTGACACATTAAAATTAACAGCCATCCAAGCATTGCTAGATGGACAGACAGCCTGAAATATAAACCTTCCAGAATTCAAAGTCAGGCCATTTGCATATGACTCAAGTCAAAAAGCTATTAAATTAGAATCACTAAACAGAGACAAAAGTTGTTGTCAAAAAGGAGTAGCAAAAGAAAGTGGGGGGGGGGGGGGTTAAAAATGATAAATATACAATTAAGTAATCTTACATAATAATGATATCTATAAACTATAAAAGGAGCATTTCATTTGTGCTCCATATGACACTTGCTTTCGGAATGGTCCTGGGTGAGAGTATTGCTCTAAGCGGCGCATAGTTGAGTCTTTGGAAAAAGGCTTTTTACTCACATTCTGTCACTGAACTCAGGTGTAAAATGAGTACCTGGCCATAAACAACATTGTCTCTGTTGAACAAAAATTGAAATATCGCCTAATAGGCGTCATGTCTCATCCTACTCTGTAAGTGTTGCTGTTAGTCAGGGACCCTTTGTATTGTGCTTTGAGCACGTCAAGTGGATATTTCGCTATATAGAGGAATGAGCAGAGGTGACTATCAATATTAGGAAGAATATTTTTAAAATGAAAAATTGATATTAAGACTGTGATGTTTGTTTGTACATTTATTTTAAGTTGAATGTTTTAGTTTTATATGACTGTTAAATAACAATTCAATTGCTTGTTCCTGCGTATAAGGCTGTTGCACCTGTCTGTGCACTTGCAAAGGCGTGTTATTGCGTTTTCTTGTGGTTCAATTTTGTGACCCACTGTCTCGAAACAGTGTTATATCAGAGTTACATTGAAGGTGAACATTGAATCTATAGTCAAAGACATGCGAACTAGATCAAGCCTATGTCTTTCAATAAATGTGTGGAATACATACAGTTTCATTAAGTGCATGAACCAAACATTTCATTTTTTTGATCATATTAAATTTTATTTCACATTTTGGCACACACTTATTTTCGACATATACAATTTTTTTTTAAATTGAGCATTTATATAGTGAAATATCCGGTAAACGTGCTTAAAGCGCATTATAAGGGATCCCTAGCCAACCGCAACACTTAAGATGTAGGACGAGACATGACACCTGTTAGATGATATTACAACATTATTAATAGCCACCTTGCTACTCATTTTACACCTGAGTACAGTAAAAGAATATGAGTAAGAAGCCTTTTCCAAAACTATGCGCTGCTCATAGAAGGACTTGAACCGAGGATCTTCCAGTCAAATGGCAAGTGTTCTACCACAACACTACATAGCCAACATAATACTAGTTGAATGAAAATTCATATCACAAAGATAGCATCTGATCTCAATGGATAAAAATCCATTAAATCGGTCTTATGTGCTGCTAAAGCACCAAGAAGATAAGTAAGTAAATTCAGACTTCATAATTCCAACAAATATGTTCCATACCTTTTCTTCCTTTTCTTCATCACTCCATGAATCATAAAGCTTTTCAATAACTTCCAGAATACCCTCAAGCTTTTCAGGTTTTACTCCCCGGAGTTCTTTCCTATGATATTCAATGATGCTCTCGTTGAATCTTTCTAAGGCAAAACGTTTCCTCTGGCAAACTGTCATATCCTTATCAGAAGCCGATTTGAGAACCTCACAGAAAGGTCCTCTACGGTTTGGTGGACATTCACAGGACTTGCCACTTGATTCCCACTTCCCAGAGCATTTTGAACCTGGAGATTAAGTAAATATAAAGATTTGTATAGCCCATTATTAGACTTGACTTTATACAATTCATGTGATTTCAGTGCAAGTTCCCTGATATGCATTTTTTTTTCTATCAGCTCTTTTACAATATTCAAACAAGCATTTACTCATTTCTGAGTGAAATGGGAAAGTGTGTGTTAAGTGTATTATCCAATCACACATCTGAGCCAGAATTTCACAATCAATGTTACTCAACTGGTGTGGGCTGTGCTCGGAATCACGTAACACTACTGCAAGACAAGACAACATTTTGCTGATCCAGTAAGAAACATCAAAGTTGAAAAGAAATTGTCAGTTGAAGATATAGTTGAAAATTTTAAAGGATTTTAAGAGAGAGAGAGAGAGAGAGAGAGAGAGAGAGAGAGAGAGAGAGAGAGAGAGAGAGAGAGAGAGAGAGGGAGAGGGGAGAGAGACAGAGAGAGGGGGAGGGAGAGAGAGAGAGAGGGGAGAGAGAGGGAGAGGATAGAGAGAGAGTGAGAGAGAGAGAGGGAGGGAGAGGGAGAGAGGGAGAGGGAGAGAGAGGGGGAAGAAGCACAAAGAGTATAGAATAAGATCAGATCAGACTTAGTGACCCTTACCGATACTGCAAGCATCAGGAGCCAACTGGCAAAGGTTCTCCATCATCATATCTAAAGTGCTTGATGCTTTCGTGGGGTCGGCAGGCTTAGAGCACACATTCCTGAGGCCATCAAAGCAGCATTTATCATTCATGGCACAATCCATGTCTTCTTTGCATTTGTCATCATACTCGGCAAAGCGGCCTTCTTGCATTGGGTTGGGGGCGGGACAACTGTGGATGAAGAAAATGCATGTGTGTTATATGGAGATGTGAGTTGATGAAGATGATGTCGATGACAATGATGATGATGATGATGATGATGATGATGAGGAAGGTGATTATGATAATGGTACAGATAATGATTATTAGGACTACAATGAAGATAACAATGGTTTAAAATATCAAATGTCGGTGAATAAGAAAAAAAAAAGTCGTAGTAGTAGTAGTAGTAGTAGTAGTAGTAGTAGTAGTAGTAGTAGTAGTAGTAGTAGTAGTAGTAGTAGTAGTAGTAGTAGTAGTAGAGTAGTATAGTAATAGTAATAGTAGTAGTAGTAGTATAGTATAGTAGTAGTAGTAGTAGTAGTAGTAGTAGTAGTAGTAGTAGTAGTAGTAGTAGTAGTAGTAGTAGTAGTAGTAGTAGTAGTAGTAGTAGTAGTAGTAGTAGTAGTAGTAGTAGTAAGACAAAGGGGAGTGGTTCAAATAGGGAAAATATGTAGATTCCAAGAGCACACCATCAATGTACTTAGTTTGAGATCACCTAAATGCCTCACCCAGACACCAGCACAAGATACCACTAAGACTAAGAGGAATACACTTCAATGCTTACATTATACATTCAAAATAACAAATATAACAATACATAACAATAATTATGCATTTGACTGTCTCCCTCCCAGTCAAGCACTACGACCAGGGCCAGGGCGAAACCAAGTAATCTCATTCCAAGACAAAGACAGAAAGCAAATTGGAAAACAGATATAAAGGGATAGAAGACACAGTAAGTGCCACCCTGCCCACTATGGGAGGCCAGGACCCCACGTAGTAGTGGTAGTCGTAGTAGTAGTAGTAGAAGAAGAAGAAGAAGAAGAAGAAGAAGAAGAAGAAGAAGAAGAAGAAGAAGAAGAAGAAGAAGAAGAAGAAGAAGAAGAAGAAGAAGAAGAAGAAGAAGAAGAAGAAGAAGATGAAAAAGAAGAAGAAGAAAGAGGAGGAGGAAGAAGAGGAGGAGGAGGAGGAAGTCGTAAAGAGGAGGTGGAGGGCAAGTAAAAGAACAGCGAGCAAGAAATGGTTGGGAAGAGGCAGAGGAAAAGAATAAAAAGAAGAGACAATGACGATGCAACAACAACAATGTCGATGATGGTGATGAAGATGAAGATGGTGATGATGACAATAGTGATGATGATGATGATAATGACGACGAAGATTATGGGATAAATACAACTGATGATGAGATGCTATTATGATGCTCATGATGACACAACAAAAACCACAAACCTCAGAGGTTTAACTTGACAAGAAAACTGATCATCTGAACTGCTGGCCTTCGAGCCCCTGATCCGGTTTCCAAGCCGATCTACACAGAAGCATTCTGTTGCCTCTCTCTTTTTCTCATCTCTCCATTTGGCAACACTGTACTTGCACTGAAAGTTGTGAACAACGATTTTTACTCAGTACATGAATGATGCATAGAAAACGAATCAATAAGTAGATCAGGGATACAGTGTCTTGTCTTGTTATAAAAGTCAAGAAATGTTTAGTGTCATCATTGGCCGGATGACTGGCAATGGTTATGGAAGGTTCTGATCCTGTTGTTGTGTCCTTGGCTAAGGAACTTTACAAACATTACACAACTAGAATCAGATGTGTGAATGAGTGCCTGGCAGTGGCGGATATTGTTAGACTTTTAGTACAAAAAGGATGCCTAACAGGTAAATGGTATTGTATGAAATGGAAATGTGGCTCCATATGGCCAGCTGGGGAAATAAATGAAACAATTTGATGCGCATTGAACATGTTAAATACGTGGAATTGCACTATATAAATGTTCATGTTATTTTTTAAAAAAACTTTTTATAACTAGTGGTGGTGGTGGTGGTGTTCTGATGATGATGATGATGATGATGATGATGATGATGATGATGATGATGATGATGATGATGATTAATGATGATGATTAATGATGGTGATGATAACAACAGCGGCAACAATGACGATGGTGATAATGGTTAAAATGGAGGAGAAATATGATAAAGAGCATAAGTCAGAGAATGTATGTCCATTACTGTACCTGGGCAGGGTTGTACAAGTCACCTATACAGGTAGGGATCCAGACGTCCTTTGTCTTGGCCAAGTGGAATAGGGTCATATAGAGTGACCTTGACATATTTACATGACTACCTTTCTGAATCTCCAGGACCAAATTCATTTTCTTCACCAAAAGCTCGCTTCGCTCAAGACAAGTCTCGGGTACTAAATTGAAACAAAATCACAGTGGTTAGTAAATTAAAAATAATACATTTCAAATAGCATTAAATAATTAAATAGAACCTGCTGAAAACCAAAGTCAATATTAGGCCACTAGAAAGAGTGGAGTATAATACGTAAAGACTAAAAAGGTATATACCAGCTTCAAAAAGAAACTAAACACGGAACCTTTTTGGGGCCAAAACCCTTCTACTATTTGACAGAAGAAGGGTGTTCAGCCTGAAACGTTCTTTTTTAAAGCTATTATCTTCCTTTGGTCAATCACAGCTGGAAAACAGAAGAACAGTTCTGCTATATAGATCTGAGACATGGGGAATGACTCATGTTATCTCCCAGAGGCTACAGACCTTAACTTCAAAGTACCTCTGAAAGGACCTTGCCATTATACAAAACGACTCAACAGAGAGCTAACCTCTGACCTCTGAAAGAGAGCAAATTAACCACAAATTTAAATAGGGGGAGAGGAGAAAGTGGCCATGGGTTGGCTATACATTGCGAAAGAGCCTTGCGATATCAGCAGACTGGAACATGAATAGAAACCGCAAGAGTAGTAGTAGGAGCGGCTAATCCACACAGGCCTGGAAAAGAAGTCAAAGGGGCAGAATCAAAGACTCTGGTCTGACAGAAAAAAGATGAGGACCCAGGCCAGGACAGAAGAAGATGAAGGACTGCTGTTGAGACCCTAAGCTCCAACAGGAATGAAGAGGAATAAATTATTAAGGAAGTCAAGTTGTGGCCTGTCTTTATTTGGATGGGAAGTAGAATTCAATGAACAAAAAGTGATGAAAATACATCATTAACAAATTATCAAATATTTTGAAGACTAGCATTGTCAACCTAAATAGGTTTCCGGGAGATGAGTCCAAATATACTACATGCAAACAACAACAACAGCATCAACATCAACAATAACAATAAAATAATAAAAATCAACAACAACAAAATCAACAGCAAAAATAACGATGACAACGATGATGACAATGATGGTGAGATGTGATAATGACTAAGTTTTTTTTAAGTTTTTAAGGGTTTTACGACGCTTGCAACACATTAAGGTCATATCAGCACCAGTAAAAAGGAAGAAAATGGGATAGTAAAAAGTTCTAGAATTACAATAAAGCATCCAAGAAAAGGGAAGACAAAGGGGAATTGGTTCAAAAAGGAAACAGGTGTAGATTCCAAAAGCACTCTATTAAAGTATACTTAGTTTGAGATCACTAAAAGTCTCATCCAGACACAAGCACAGGTCCCCGCTAGGAGGAACGCACACAAATGTTTTACAAATCATATATAATATAAAGAAAGCATAATACAGTTCATAGCAGAGAGATGATTTACAATGAAAAAAAAAATGTCATCTCCCAAAACAATAACTATGCATTTGACTGTTTCCCTCCCAACCAGGACTCCAGCCAGGGCCAGGACAAAACCAAGTAATCTCATTCCAAGACAAAGACAGAAAGCATGTTGGAAAACAGATATAAGGGGATAGAAGACACAGTATGTACCCCCCCTGCCCACTATGGGAGGTCAGGATCCCCACCCAGTGATAATGACTAAGACAATGACATAGAGAATGTTTACACCATTAAGAATGGTAACACAACAACAATAAACATTAACAACTAACTCAACACAGCTTTGACATCACAATGACTACAGAACTTAACCCCCCCCGCAACCCCCCCCCCCCCGCCCCCACCCTCCCATGCACACACACATAAAACAACGCTCACCTATAGGGTCTACACATCTATTTCCACAAAGACCGCAACACTTGGACTTGCCCTCGCAGTCAGCATCATCGGCACATTCAATTTTACATTGCATATCCTCCCAACTTGGATAATTGTCCCTTATTGGTTTCTTCTTATCTGGCATGTCCTTTCCACCAGCTCCTGCATTAGGACCACCGGGCTTATCAGAGGCTGGACCCTCGTCATCCTTATTGTCTTTGCGTGAAAGTCC
Organism: Berghia stephanieae; assembly: GCF_034508935.2. Lineage (NCBI taxonomy): Eukaryota > Metazoa > Mollusca > Gastropoda > Nudibranchia > Aeolidiidae > Berghia > Berghia stephanieae. Next base: position 11,936,132 of record NC_088368.1, on the reverse strand, counting down.
TCCTCCAATGATGGATCCGTAGGTAGAGCTCTCATGGCCAGGACACATGCCTGGTTTACGTTCTGAAAATAGTGAAATAAATTAAGAGGGTGATAATGGTGATGATAATGACGACGTGTGATAGTGGTGGTGTTGATAGTGATGAAGCTTATGATAGAGAGGAAGAAGGAAAAAAAGAACACTTGAAATAAGAAGGAAACAAGCTAAAGTCACATTTCGCATAACCTTGTGGATCTATGATAAAGATCTGAAAAAGTGTGTATGAAACAGTGCCAGATAATGCAGAGAGAAAGATAAAAGAAAAACATCATCCCAAAATATCAGCCTACCTCAGATCTCCTGAAGAAGAAGAAGAAGAAGAAGAAGAAGAAGAAGAAGAAGAAGAAGAAGAAGAAGAAGAAGAAGAAGAAGAAGAAGAAGTAGTAAGGAGAAGGAGAAGGAGAAGGAGAAGGAGAAGGAGAAAGAAGAAAGAAGAAAGAAGAAAGAAGAAAGAAGAAAGAAGAAAGAAGAAAGAAAGAAGAAGAAAGAAGAAGAAGAAGAAGAAGAAGAAGAAAGAAGAAGAAGAAAGAAAGAAGAAGAAGAAGAAGAAGAAGAAGAAGAAGAGAAGAAGAAAGAAGAAGAAGAAGAAGAAGAAGAAGAAGAAGAAGAAGAAGAAGAAGAAGAAGAAGAAGAAGAAGAAGAAGAAGAAAAGGAAGATTTAATGCCTACATTCTTCACAGAGGACAGATTAAAGCCTCTTCCAATTTTGGCAGTAACTCAGGGACATGATATACGATTTTAGATTCCTTAATCAATCCTCTATTGTCATGCAAAAATCGTTTTTTCCAATTGCAGTTTGATCCTAGAGTACACTGTCGCAATGTGCAGTAGGAAAGCATGACGCTGAACATTGTAAAGAGCTGCTTACTTACTTACTTATCCATAACCTGCCCTTGTATGCATGTTGCCTATCATATGCCTCCACGATGATCTATCATCTGCCTCTCTCATGTACTCAAGAGTTTGTAGGGATGTTGCTTGTTGATAGCCTCAAACTAGACAAAAGCGTCAACCTCGGATGACCACTAGCTCTTTTCCCCTCTATGTAGCCACTGAGTGTTTGGCTTTCAATGTGCCCTCGTCACCACAACATGTCCAAGAAAGCCCATTTGCCTTTTTCTGATGGGTTTCTCAATTTGGATGGGTTTCCCTATTCTATGCAAAACTTCTACATTTGTTTTTCTATCTGATCATTTGATGTTTAGCAGTCTTCTGTACAACCACATTTCGAAAGCCTCTGGGCGGTTTTGACATTCCTTGCCTAGACTTCAGGTTTCAGATGCATAGAGGACAGATGAGAGAATGTAAGTTTGGATCACTTTCAGTTTTGTGGTTAATTTAATGTTGGTGACAGAGATGACTGGTCTTAGATTGTGGAAGGTGTTTTTAGTGATCGCTATACTTTGTTTTATTTCTAAAAAATCTCTAGTGTTGTTTGTGATGGTTGCACCGAGATATTAAAAATTTTAAACTTGTTTGTTTGCTAATGACCATGTTCTCAGTTTTCTTGACATTCAGCAAAAGTCCCTTTGCTTTGCTACCAGCCACTATTTGTCAAGAAGGTTTTCTGGTGTGTAAGCCATAAGAACTGCATCGTCTGCATAGCTCAGGTTCATCAAATTCTAACCTCCAACACAGATGCCTGGTCCTTTTCCAATTTCACGGAAGATTTTTTCAGTGTACATGTTGAAATGGTCTGGCGATAAAACACATTCTTGTCTCAGTCATTTCTAAATTAGCCACTCCCACGCCTCGTTCTGAAAAAAGTCCGCGAAATTAAAGGGGAGGCAAGAGAAAATCAGCTGATCGTTAAAATAGTAACAGAAAAGTGGAGGTGCTCGGCAATGAATGCAAGAAAGACATTTAAAACGCCGTAAAAATGTTTAAAAATCACTTAATGTTATAATTACCATCCATAACAACCTGTCAAATTCACATATGTAAGATGTCAAGCCAAAATTAATAATAAAATAATAAAGAACACGATTGACCGGTGGTCCGTTGACTACACATGCATACGAGTACCAGAAATATTTTGTAAACAATGTAACACAATATAATGTGTAAGTTTCAAAGCAAATGCAACCACAAATAACATCAAAGAACAATGTGGGACTACTGTTTTAATTTCATAAAACCAAACGTATATTTTCTGCCCCCGATATTGAACGTGTAGTTAGTATGTATCGTACAAACAACATTCGTTTAGACAGGTAGTCGGGATTCTAGCGCCAGTTTTATTTGGGAACCATGATTGGGATTTCACTCAATGCACTTATTATTATTAATTATTATTATTATTATTATTATTATTATTATTATTATTATTATTATTATTATTATTATTATTATTATTATTATATTATTATTATTATTATTTATTATCATATAATAATAATAATAATAATAATAATAATAATAATAATAATAATAATAATAATAATAATAATAATAATAATAATAATAATAATAATAAGCAGTTGAAAGGATATAGTCTTTGGTGTATAAGTGCATATGTACAATATTTCTTATAATAAATGCTTCAAAACAAAACAAAACTAAAAAAAATAAAGAAAGAATAAATGAATAAAAATATCTATTTGGGCATTTACTTACATTAATAGTCTTGAAAATCACAATCACAATCCATGAAAATTAAATATCCCAAAATCCGAAGAAGACATGAATTTAATCCAAAATCCAACACAGGAATGTATTTTAATAGGAGACAGATATCCTATTAAAACCATAGCATTACTTGCAAACAACAATACCCCACTCTGTGTTTAACGGGATTGTGGCCGTCACATTGTAAATTGTGGCCGCATTAGGGTAATCGGTGTCCTAAAGACTGACATACTGACATACAATCAATGAGAACTATAAAGAATCCATTCTAGAATTCAACTACAAACTGAAAAGCATGATAAATATCACTCTCTCAAATAATTTCCTTTGCTCAGGTTCACTCACACTCTCCTTTATTGCAAAACATTGATAAGTGAGATAAAGTTTGTATTTCAATTATAAACTTAATCACATAACCTAAATGATGGAGAATAAAAACAGCTAATTATAAAAATAATTCACAGATCAAATTATCTATTTGAACTCCGCATATTTAGCTTAATTACTCATTGACCATATATTTTTTAAAATGGCATTGTTTCATTTAAACAAGACCATGACGCTTATGCCTGGACCGGGTATTCACAAATTCTGCTTTTGTGTTCCACTTTTCGAATCGAATATATCTCTATCTTATCCGTTTATTTGCAAATTTTCTGCACTTTATAAATAAGACCATAACGCTTATGTCTGGACCGGTTGTTCGCAAATTCTGCCTTTGTGTTCCACTGTTCGATTAGAATTAATCTCTATTTTTTCCGTTTATTTGCAAAGTTTCTGCACTTTATAAATAAGACCATAGCGCTTATGTCTGGACCGGGCATTCGCAAATTCTGCTTTTGTGTTCCACTTTTCGAATCGAATTAATATCTAGTCTATCCGTTTATTTGCAAAGTTTCTGCATTTTATTAATAAGACCATAACGCTTATGTCTGGACCGGGCATTCGCAAATTCTGCTTTTGTGTTCCACTTTTCGAATCGAATTAATCTCTATTTTATCCGTTTATTTGCAAAGTTTCTAGATTTTATAAATAAGACCATAACGCTTATGTCTGGACCGGTTGTTCGCAGATTCTGCCTTTGTGTTCCACTGTTCGATTAGAATGAATCTGTTTTTTCCGTTTATTTGCAAAGTTTTTGCACTTTATAAATAAGACCATAGCGCTTATGTCTGGACCGGGCATTCGCAAATTCTGCTTTTGTGTTCCACTTTTCGAATCGAATTAATCTCTATTTTATCCGTCTATTTGCAAAGATTCTGTACTTTATAAATAGGACTATGACGCTTATGTCTGGACTGGGTATTCGCAAATTTTCCTTTTGTGTTCCACTTTTCGAATCGAAATAACATCTAGTCTATCCGTTTATTTGCAAAGTTTCTGCACTTTATAAATAAGACCATAACGCTTATGTCTGGACCGGGCATTCGCAGATTCTGCTTTTGTGTTCCACTTTTCGAATCGAATGAATCTCTATCTTATCCGTTTATTTGCAAAGTTTCTGCACTTTATAAATAAGACCATAGCGCTTATGTCTGGACCGGGCATTCGCAAATTCTGCTTTTGTGTTCCACTTTTCGAATCGAATTAATCTCTATTTTATCCGTCTATTTGCAAAGATTCTGTACTTTATAAATAGGACTATGACGCTTATGTCTGGACTGGGTATTCGCAAATTTTCCTTTTGTGTTCCACTTTTCGAATCGAAATAACATCTAGTCTATCCGTTTATTTGCAAAGTTTCTGCACTTTATAAATAAGACCATAACGCTTATGTCTGGACCGGGCATTCGCAGATTCTGCTTTTGTGTTCCACTTTTCGAATCGAATGAATCTCTATCTTATCCGTTTATTTGCAAAGTTTCTGCACTTTATAAATAAGACCATAGCGCTTATGTCTGGACCGGGCATTCACAAATTCTGCTTTTGTGTTCCACTTTTCGAATCGAATTAATCTCTATTTTATCCGTCTATTTGCAAATATTCTGTACTTTATAAATAGGACTATGACGCTTATGTCTGGACCGGGCATTCGCAAATTCTGCTTTTGTGTTCCACTTTTCGAATCGAATGAATCTCTATCTTATCCGTTTATTTGCAAAGTTTCTGCACTTTATAAATAAGACCATAACGCTTATGTCTGGACCGGCATTCGCAGATTCTGCTTTTGTGTTCCACTTTTCGAATCGAATGAATCTCTATCTTATCCGTTTAATTGCAAAGTTTCTGCACTTTATAAATAAGACCATAGCGCTTATGTCTGGACCGGGCATTCGCAAATTCTGCTTTTGTGTTCCACTTTTCGAATCGAAATTAATCTCTATTTTATCCGTCTATTTGCAAAGATTCTGTACTTTATAAATAGGACTATGACGCTTATGTCTGGACTGGGTATTCGCAAATTTTCCTTTTGTGTTCCACTTTTCGAATCGAAATAACATCTAGTCTATCCGTTTATTTGCAAAGTTTCTGCACTTTATAAATAAGACCAAACGCTTATGTCTGGACCGGGCATTCGCAGATTCTGCTTTTGTGTTCCACTTTTCGAATCGAATGAATCTCTATCTTATCCGTTTATTTGCAAGGTTTCTGCACTTTATAAATAAGACCATAGCGCTTATGTCTGGACCCGGGCATTCACAAATTCTGCTTTGTGTTTCCACTTTTCGAATCGAATTAATCTCTATTTTATCCGTCTATTTGCAAAGATTCTGTACTTTATAAATAGGACTATGACGCTTATGTCTGGACTGGGTATTCGCAAATTTTCCTTTTTGTGTTCCACTTTTCGAATCGAAATAACATCTAGTCTATCCGTTATTTGCAAAGTTTCTGCACTTTATAAATAAGACATAACGCTTATGTCTGGACCGGGCATTCGCAGATTCTGCTTTTGTGTTCCACTTTTCGAATCGAATGAATCTCTATCTTATCCGTTTATTTGCAAAGTTTCTGCACTTTATAAATAAGACCATAGCGCTTATGTCTGGACCGGGCATTCGCAAATTCTGCTTTTGTGTTCCACTTTTCGAATCGAATGAATCTCTATCTTATCCGTTTATTTGCAAAGTTTCTGCATTTTATAAATAAGACCATAACGCTTATGTCTGGACCGGGCATTCGCAAATTCTGCTTTTGTGTTCCACTTTTCGAATCGAATGAATCTCTATCTTATCTGTTTATTTGCAAAGTTTCTGCACTTTATAAATAAGACCATAACGCTTATGTCTGGACCGGGCATTCGCAAATTCTGCTTTTGTGTTCCACTTTTCGAATCGAATGAATCTCTATCTTGTCCGTTTATTTTCAAAGTTTCTAGATTTTATAAATAAGACCATAACACTTATGTCTGGACCGGGCATTCGCAAATTCTGCTTTTGTGTTCCACTTTTCGAATCGAATTAATCTCTATTTTATCCGTTTATTTGCAAAGATTCTGCACTTTATAAATAAGACCATGACGCTTATGTCTGGACCGGGTATTCGCAAATTCTCCTTTTGTGTTTCACTTTTCGAATCGAATTAATATCTAGTCTATCGGTTTATTTGCAAAGTTTCTGCATTTTATAAATAATAATAATAATTGTTCAAAATTTTTACCTTACACCCGATATTACAAGTACAAGTGAGCCAGGTGAAGAAGATTGTCAAACAGTGTGACAGATGAAATAGGAAGAGAGAGAGAGAGGGAGAGAGAGAGAGAGGAGAGAGAGAGAGAGAGAGAGAGAGAGAGAGAGAGAGAGAGAGAGAGAGAGAGAGAGTGAGAGAGAGAGAGAGAGAGGGCAAGAGAGAGAGAGAGAGGGTAAGAGAGAGAGAGAGATATTCGTTTTTTGTTCAAAATCTCTCTCTCTCTCTCTCTATCTCTCATTGCACAAGGTTGTGCTATTTACTACTATTTATCAAGAACAGCCAAGCTGGCAACCCAGTCTCTGTATAAACTAAGCAAGATGGCAACAGGGACCTCGCTCCTTATCCAATGCCGAAGCTTTAGTTTGAGTCAAACGGTTTTGTTAAAAAAACCCACCCAAAATAAGTTCGTGTCGTAAGTGATGGAAGTTGAAGTCGGCTTATTATAAAATCGTTTTTATGGTCTGTTTGGATTACCCTTTTTAAATAGAAAAAGTGAATATATCATAAACTTGAAGAATAGGCAAGCTAAATGAAATTTAAATTGACTGATTAAATGAGTACGCGAGGCTGAGTTGCGAACGACTACTGTGTTCCGACATTCCGATCCCAGTGTCATTCATGTTCACCGTACCGTGTTACTGTCTACACACTACACTGCATTGTTAGTGACTGGTCATGTCTTTTTTGTTTGTATGTTTTACGCAAGCTTAATAAAAATTAAATTGACTGATTAAATGAATACGTGAGGCAGAGTTGCGAACGACTCATGGGTTCCGACATTCCGATCCCAGTGTCAGTCATGTTCACCGTACTGTGTTACTGTCTACACACTACACGGCATTGTTAGTGACTGGTCATGCCTGTTTTGTTTGTATGTTTCTTTTAATATGGGTCAATTTACAAAGAATAATAATAGAAATGTTCAATACAAAAACTAGATTCACTATTACGTGCCTGTAATGAAGTGCTTTCCACAAACCGTGAGCGAGAATGATGGTGGAGGTAATGGCAACCATGTGGGTTTGTTATTGTTTCCTACCTCCGTCAACCCGCGCATCCGGTTGCGCACCCACGCTGATTCTGACCAATTTAAAAATCGGAGGTCTCATTGTCCAATCTTACTCATGCTGTTTTGGTTCCAGTACAAATTTTTCAAAAGGAGGAGATTATTGTGCTCTATTCCAATGGATGTGAGAACTTCAAAAAATTCTTTACGTTTAAATTGGATGAATGAACATGTGTTGAATGATTATTGTGAAACCCATATTGTTAAATTGTGGACACTACTCGAGAAATGGCTTGCAGTTTAAAAGAAGAAGAAGAAGATAATGATGATGATGATGATGATCATGATGATGATGTAGGTGATGGTAATGATGACAACAATGATAATAACAATGGTGAGGACAAAGGTGATGCATCATGATGTTGATGATGATGATGATGATGATGATGATGATGATGATGATGATGATGATGATGATGTGGTGGTGGTGGCGTTGTGGGTGTGAAGGTGGTGGCTAATTTGGAAATGATCATGATGGTGGTTATGATGGTGATAGTACTAACTAGGCACACAGACAGGCTTCTCGCATCCCATTTCTTCCATCTTCTCATCACAGTCCTTGTGATGTCTGACCACACAACGTTCATCTTCTGGGCAGATAACTCCCTGGTAAATAATGAAACAAAAATATGAGTATATGCAAGATAAAACTGCGATGGAGAGACCTGACAGAGAGAGAGAGAGAGAGAGAGAGAGAGAGAGAGAGAGAGAGATAGAGAGAGAGAGTGAGAGTGAGAGAGAGAGATCATTGGTGCTTACCTCACAGGGATGTCTGCATTCGCAAACAGGGCATCTGTGCAAGTCCATTCTATGTCCGTGCTTGCAGTGGAGTTTGGGACATCTTTCCTCTATCTCATCACATATAGTCTCATATGCTGACGGATTATAACAACAATAATAATGATAATAATAATAATAATAATAATAATAATAATAATAATAATAATAATAATAATAATAATAATAATATAATAATAATAATATAATAATAATATAATAATAATAATAATAATAATAATAATAATAATAATAATAATAATAATAATAATAATAATAATAATAATAATAATAATAATAATAATAATAATAA
>NC_088368.1:11917679-11925179 GCF_034508935.2 Berghia stephanieae | reverse complement strand
AGAAGAAGAATAATGCCACCCATAGTGAGGACTTACATATGTCTTGGAAGCCCATGGATGTCTCTATTATCAGTGCTAATCGCGGCCCAAGTGATATTTAAGTAGACCTGAGAGTTAAACACCTTTCCAAGCCAGGCAGTGCTTTCATTCCTGACAATGCTTTGAGCAGTCAGGAAACTGTCCTCCACGTAATTGCAGAATGAAATGGGCTCAGGTTCTACACAGAAAAATAGATAAAATATTTTTTTCAAAGATAACAATGGGCAGTTATTGTTTCAAAACTGTCTATTTTCAAAGAAGTAAAATTGATAGCCGGGACTGTCATCATCATCATCATCATCATCATCATCATCATCATCATCATCATCATCATCATCATCATCATTATCATCATCATCATCATCATTATCATCGTTATCATCATCATGAAATAAGGTCAAGGTCAAATGAGAATTTAGTTCTCAAACTGAAGAAATCACTCTATGGGCTAAAGCAAAATGGCAGAGACTGGAACAATTTATCGCACACTTTTCTGAGTCAACAAAACTTCAACCAGTCTCAAGTTGATCCAATACGGATTCGACTATAATCTTGTGTTATGTTGATGACATTCCTTTGATGTCAAACTCAAACAATGTCATGACTCAAATCAAAAGCAAACTGAATTAAATGTTTAAGATGAAAGACCTTGGTACAATTTCCAATTTCCTGGGCATAGACTTTAGTCATGAAAATAGGACCATTTCAATGCACCAGACACATTATGTAAATAAGTTGCTTAACAGATTTGACATGCAAAACTGCAAAGCAAAATACACACCTTGCGACATTGATATCAATAAATTTAATAGCGAACATGCAGAAAAAACTGATTCCAAGTTATACAGAGAGATAGTTGGTGGACTAATTTACGCAATGACCTGTACCAGACCTGATATAAGCTTTGTTGTTACCAAACTCTTTCAGTACATGTCAAAACCAAATGCTAACCATATGATAATGGCTAAACACGTACTACGCTACCTAAAGGGGATTGCTGATAAACAATTGACTTTCAGAAAATCAGAAAACCCCCTTGCATTAACTGGTTTTTGGTGACTCGGATTGGGCCAATTCATCAGACCGAAAAAATGTCTCTGGTTATGGTTTTCAGTTAACAAATGAGGGACCTCTGATTTCATGGAAATCAAAGAAGCAAAGCACAGTTGCATTGTCAACCTGTGAAGCCGAATATATCCCATTGTCTTTGGCTTCACAAGAGGGCATATTTCTTTTGGCTTTATATAATGACATAACTTTGAAAATTAAATTGAATGATTTTGATATGAATTGTGACAACCAATCAGCAATTTCACTTGCTAAGAACCCAGTACAAAGTCAGAGGACAAAACACATTGACATCAAGTACCACTTTTTGAGAAACATGGTAATAAACAATAAAATGAAAATCATGTATGTCCCATCAGAACAGAATATTGTTGATGCTTTGACAAAACCTATGTCTAGAGTGAAAAATGAAAGATTTGTATCTGCAGCCATGTCATAACTAGATTATTATAAGTTTCATATTTTTGCTATTGTTGTTACTGAATATCACATGCAGTAGTTATACTACTAGTTTTTTGTTGTTGTTTTTTTTTGTTTTTTTTAAATGCTATTTTAATGCGTATTGAATCTTTATTTTAAAAATATTTTGATATTATAATTATTTCTTGTTTAAATCAATAGTGCTTTTCATTTTCAATAAGGAAAATTGACTCATCCATTACAAGTACATACTACTATCATTACTTAATTCTATATGGTAGGACTAAGAATTGCTTCCATACTAGATATTCATTTAAAATCTTTTTTAATATTATATTTTTATTTAATACTAATCATTTAGGCATATTACCAAAGCGAGTTTAAGGGGTGTGTGTCAAAGTATATAACCTCATCTTACTGTATGCATGATTATTGTTTCACTATCTCCTGTACTCATAATTACTACTTATTAACTTGTTAGCTTACAAATGGAACTCTATTTTGTCAGAGATCAATTTTGATGTTACTTTCACTTTTGCAATAAAAACTTCATGTTCTATCTAAACATGAAAACAACAAGACGTCTGTGTTAATTCTATAATATTAAATCACTTTATTTTACTATTTCCCACATGCCATCCATACTTTAATTATGGCAACTTCAACACATCATCATCATCAACATCACCATCATCACATCAATATAAAGTGTAGGTGCAATTTTCTATGCTCACTAATGTTTACATTTTATTCTTGGTGGATAAATCAGCTCTTCTTATTTACAAAAAAGTTTCAACTTTTGAAATATCCTTGGTCAGATCTACAAATGTTTATATATACGTTATATTCTTATAACTATACATTGAGAAAATCGGCTTTTAAATTCTATCGTTATTTAAAGACATTCCGTCAGTTACATACACACACACACACATACAGAGACACAACCACACACACATATTCATGCACACACACATACACGCACACACACGCGCGGGCGTGAACACAAAAAATAGAAAATAATGTAAAGTACACCAAGAAAAAAAAAAAAAAGGAAAAATCTGGCTCATTTTTGTCTCATTCATCATCATTATCTTTTTTTTATTTTTGTAAAATGCAACCGTGTAAAGGTAGAAGCACTTAATCTGAAAATTGAAGGGCTGACAAATTTTTTCTCCTATTTTGCCATTTTTTTAGAGCTGCCTGCACAACATTTGGCACTTTTTTTCAGACCATCTCACATATTAAATTTACACTTGACTGTCGGAAAGATGAAAAAAAAAAAGTTTGTTCATTCCTTTCCATGCTTTATATACAGTTGCAAAAGTAACACATGACCTGAAGAAGTGATTGTCATCAAAACGTTAAATTATCCCACTTTTGCTAATTTAAAATTTTTTTTTTTTAATTTTCCTTTTAATGTATTCCAAATGGGATGATTTTATACTGCTTCACAAATTAAGATACAAAAATAAATTAATTGACTAATTAAGAAAACAAATAAATAAATAAAAAGATAGATTAAATATTCAAATTGATAGATAAAGAAATAAATAGATAACTAAAGAAATAAATAGATAAATAATTTTTTTAAAATGTTTTAAAATAAATAAATACATAAATAAACACATACCAGGTTCCACTACAGGGTGTTGACAATACAGTCCATGGAATTTATCAGTACACTCACACAGCTTGCCCTGGTATATGTCGAAAACACATTTACCACCATTGAGGCAAAAGTTTGGAATTTGGCAAAGCGCCATCCCTTCTCTGGCGTCTGTGGGTCCTGAGAAAGTGAAATGAATTTTGAATCATTTTTAGAATTAATACAAGTTGAGAAGTCTATCTTTTAAAGCCACAGGACCCATGGAAGCGAGAAGATTACCATGGTCCCTGTACATTAAACATTCAGTAATAATCATTTCCTACCCTTAGGAGGGGAGGGGAGGGGTTATCCTATTACTACTCACATAGTAATAATAAACGGAACAGAGTAAAGTGATATACCAGTGAACAGTTTTAAACATATTTTATTTGTAATTTACATCACTGAGATTGATTTTTACTCCATCAACAAGACTAAGATTAATCGCAGAAGACAGTCTCGTGTCTAACAAATACACACTGAAACAAATGGTAGCAGAGAGACCTTGACTTACAGCAACAACGGGAAAGGAAATGGAAGATGGAGTTTCATTCCGATAGATGCCAGGTTTTCATAACTACAAATAAAACTAAACCAATAAAATCTTATTACCAAATTCTTAAAGAAACTACAACTGTAAAATGCTTCGAACTAATGATAGATAGTGAACATTGATGTATGGAAAAAAATAAACAAGTATGTGTGAATGTAAATTCTGTCTAAAATTGTGAGAAAGCACAGAAGAATGCAATGAAATATGTTTCATTTTTTATAAATGGTGAAACATATGCTCAGATGAAAATATAAGATTACTTCACAATGTAGAACGAACTTGGGCTAGAACAACAACTCTGTATAAAGAATTAAATGACCTTATTGATACAACAAGATTAATACCAAAATAAAGCCAAGTAAAATAAAAACTGGGTGTTACCTTTTAAAATATAGCGCGATCTAATTTTGACAGTGATCTTCACCTATTGTCCCCAAAATATTTTCCATTTATGGAACAACCTACTAGCTGAACTAAAGCTTCTGATATATAATGAAACTTTCAGACGCAACACAGGCCATCAAGAAAGTGCCATATTATTTTTTACTCCTGCATGAAGTAGAAAAAAGAAGAAGAAGAAAGAGGAGGAGGAGGGAAGCAGGAGGAGGAGAAAAAGAAGAGAGAAGAAAAAGAAAAAGAAAAAAGAAGAAGAAGAAGAAGAAGAAGAAGAAGAAGAAGAAGAAGAAGAAGAAGAAGAAGAAGAAGAAGAAGAAGAAGAAGAAGAAGAAGAAGAAGAAGAAGAAGAAGAAGAAGAAGAAGAAGAAGAAGAAGAAGAAGAAGAGGAAGGACAAAAAGACAAAGAACGCGACAAACAAGAATAAGAACAAGGAGGAGGAAGAAGAGGGGAAGTAGGGGGGGGGGAGGAGGGGAGGAGGAGAGGGGGGGGAAGTAGGGGGAGGAGGAGGAGGATAGAAAAGTATCAGATGATTGTTGAGTGGTGCTAAAGGTAAAAAGAGGGAATCTGCATTAAATACTGGTAAGACTTGCCTGTGCACACGGGAAAGTCGATATAGGGTTGAATGTTGCTGGACACATATTCACCATGGCGATCAACACAGTGGCACTCGTCTTCCTTCATGGTGTCCACAATCAACTAAAGGGAAAATTAATTTTAAAAGGAAAGTGACAATTATAAAAAAAATAAAGGCATGCCGACTAATAATAAATACAAATCTCGTATTCGTTCATACTCGTGTATCCAGGGTTTTGTGTCTATGCTATAATATATAATGGGTTGTTATTTTTCAATATATATGAGGGTGGGCTGAAAAGTTTTGTAATTTCCTTCAAAACTCCCTCGTTTTTAGGAATAGTTTGTTAAACAATACGTCATAAGACAGCTTGAAAGCTACAGATTGCTTATCTTATTTTTTGACATAGTCACCATCACAATCAACAAAGAGCTGAACGCCGCATCATTTGACATTAACGTCAGCAAAAAACTACATCAAGATCGGACAGCGGCCTTCACGTCTTTGTTGCTTTCATAGTGGTGTTCTTTGATATACCTGTCCCCGCGGAAAATTGCAAATGAAAACCCCAATAATTGCACCCAAAATTTTAAAAATTGCATGCAAAAAATTAAAAAATTGCAAGGAAAAATTGCAAATTTAAGACATTGTTTTCAATAAACAGCGCACTATAATTTATTATGAGCGATTTTTTTTCTCCATACAACTCAAACTCAATTTCGGCACAAATCCAACAAAAGCCTACTAGAGAATGATAAACTGCCGGGATGAGTCAATCGATTGAAAACAATGAAGTGTTGTCACGGGAAGTTACTCGCGAAATCTTTAATAGTTTTGTGTGACGGTGGCAGTAGTATTTTCCTATGTTTAGCATTATATAATTATATTATGTGACTCCAGAACATAGAAAATTGCCAAAAATTGCGGCAATTGTCAGGTGTAAAATGAGTATCTGGCCGTTAACAGCGTTGTCTCTGTCCGAAAAAACTTGTAATATCGCCCAGCAGGCGTCATGTCTCGTCCTACATGTTAAGTGTTGCTGTTGACCAGGGACCCCTTGTAAAGCGTTTTGAGCACGTTTAGTGGATGCTGCCTTATATAAATGCTCTAGTTTTTTTTTTTACTGGCCGAGTAGAATTAAAAATTAAAGTCTGCTACATCAATGTGGAACAAATGACACAAAGGATATCATCATGAGAAGAAAGTGGAGATGAATAGGACTTGCTATGAGAAAGGAGAAGGGATACATATGATGACCATGACAGAGAAAAGTGGAAGTTCAACAGGCATAATGAGCAGGAAGTAAATAGCTAATTATGCAGTCTTTTCAGATAAATTAAATTGAAAGGAACTCTTATGCCAACTTACATTACACTGCAATCTATCATATAATCCATCTCTGGAACACTTTCTGATGGGGATCACCTCTCCATCATCGAACTTGACTAGCGCTCTAACCAAGGATCTGTATCTTTCAGTGTTGTATCTGCTGTCTTTCATTTCTCCCTTGAGGATGGCAATGGCATCATCAAAGAATTCCTTTTGAATTTGACACATAGTGGCGGCTGTTGACAAACGTGTGTAAAATTGAGTATGATAAAGATTATTACCGCATTTAAATATTTCATGTATTCCTTATAAGGAATAAAAATAGTAAGTATTAGATGTCCTAGAAAAAGCTTCTATATGACCCGCTGGGTAAATGTGGAAATATGTCAGGCTGAGCTTGATTCCAAACACTAAATTTAAACGGGAAATGGATAGAATTACAACTTTGGTAGTTTTCATTCAATCGTCTTAAATCAGTACCATGTCAGATTGAACCAGGTGTCAAAAAAGTAATATTAAATATAAAGTTAAATAAAAATAATAAAATTCATGGGAAGACTGGAATAACCCAGGCAACAGCTGCGCAGCGACGTGGGTAGTCAAACTGGATACCTTTTGGGTAAACCACTGAGCCACGCTGCCCTGAAATTGAGTTTTTGTCACTCTACGACAAAATGTCCGTTGTCCTCATAAAAAATAATAAACTAAACCCAAAGTTTATATTTTTAACTGATATTTCATTTTTTCATCATTTTATCCATCCTGACATCATAGGACACAAATGCTTAAAAGATTCAATTTGCAACAATGTGTGATGGCAGCTCTGACACACTAAGTAAGATGACGAAGACTTCAGCCAGCCCGCAGTGAAAATGCTTGAATACAACTACAGTTCACTCCGGATAATCGCAACACCTTGGGATCAGCGAAAATGTTGGATTAACCGAAGTTGCAATTAACCGAAGCTGAGTGTCCAGTCTACAATTGCAACATTTTACACATTAGAGGTAAACACAAACCGGTTGTTGTGGGCTGTCTAACTAATTTTCTTTAAGATTTGAGGTAGTGGGCTTCTATTCCTTTTGTTGCCTTTTGTAACTTATAAACTTCCACTGAACTCACAAGTAAAAGGCAAAATGCAATAATGTCTTAGAGCAACTAGGATGGTTTAATATTTTGTATAGATGACAGATGGACTGAATGGGGAAAATAGCACAAAATGATTGAAAAAAAATAAAGACAAAAACTGCTACGAGGTTGACTTCAAACTTGTACTTAAAACTATTTAATAAAATGTTATGGATTTAAGGATATTTTGATGAATCATTCTATCATTAAGAATGAAAAGCTAATATGATTTGCTACTTTATTATAGCACTTATCCATCAGAAACTTTAAGGACAGTGAATTACGTTTTGAAACAATGCATGAAAGTTTGCATGTTTCTTGACATCGTAGATCAAAAGGACATA
>NC_088368.1:11897679-11912679 GCF_034508935.2 Berghia stephanieae | reverse complement strand
TAGTAGTGGATAGGGAGTGTATGTGGTGGTTGTAGTAGTGGGATTAGGGATGTGATGTGGTGGTTGTAGTAGTGGGATTAGGGATGGTGATGTGGTGGTTGTAGTAGTGGATTAGGGATGGTGATGTGGTGGTTGTAGTAGTGGATTAGGATGGTGTGTGGTGGTTGTAGTAGTGGATTAGGGATGGTGTTGTGGGGTTGTAGTAGTGGTTTAGGGATGGTGATTGTGGTTTGTAGTAGTGGATTAGGATGGTGATGTGGTGTTGTAGTATGGATTAGGGATGGTGTTGTGGTGGGTTGTGTGTGGGATTAGGGATGTGTTGTGGTGGTTGTAGTAGTGGATTAGGGATGGTGTTGTGGTGGTTGTGTTAGTGGATTAGGGATGGTGTGTGGTGGTTGTAGTAGTGGATTAGGGATGGTGTGTGGTGGTTTAGTGTGGATTAGGGATGTGATGTGGGGTTGTAGTAGTGGGTATTAGGGATGGTGTTGTGGTGGTTGTAGTAGTGGGATTAGGGATGGTGTGTGGTGGTTTGTAGTGGGTTTGGGATGGTGTGTGGTGGTTGTAGTGTGGGATTAGGATGGTGTGTGGTGGTTGTAGTAGTGGATTAGGGTGGTGTGTGGTGGTTGTATAGTGGGATTAGGATGGGATTGGTGGTTGTAGTAGTGGGATTAGGATGGTGATGTGGTGGTTTAGTAGTGGGATTAGGATGGTGTGTGTGGTTGTTTAGTGGATTTAGGGGATGGTGTGTGGTGGTTGTAGTAGTGGGATTAGGGATGGTGATGTGGTGTTGTAGTAGTGGATTAGGGATGGTGTGTGGTGGTTGTAGTAGTGGATTAGGGATGGTGTTGTGGTGGTTGTGTAGTGGTATTAGGTGGTGTTGTGGTGGTTGTAGTAGTGGGATTAGGGATGGTGTGTGGTGGTTGTAGTATGGGATTAGGTGGGTTGTGGGGTGTTGTAGTAGTGGATTAGGGATGGTGTGTGGTGGTTGTAGTAGTGGGATTAGGGATGGTGATGTGGTGGTAGTGTGGATTGGGATGGTGTGTGGTGGTTGTGTATGGATTAGGATGGTGTTGTGGTGGTTGTAGTGTGGTATGGATGGTGTTGTGGTGGTTGTAGTAGTGGATTAGGGATTGTGTTGTGGTGGTTGTAGTAGTGGGATTAGGGATGGTGTGTGGTGGTTTAGTGTGGATTAGGATTGTGTTGTGGTGGTTGTAGTTGGGTTAGGGATGGTGTTGTGGTGGTTTAGTAGTGGATTAGGGATGGTGTTGTGGTGGTTGTAGTAGTGGGATTAGGGATGGTGTGTGGTGTTTGTAGGGGATTAGGGATGGTGTGTGGTGGTTTATGGGATTAGGGATGGTGTTTGGTGGTTGTTGTGTGGTATTAGGATGGTGTGGTGGTTGTAGTAGTGGGATTAGGGATGTGTGTGGTGGTTGTTAGTGGATTAGGATGGTGTTGTGGTGGTGTAGTAGTGGATTAGGGATGGTGTGTGGTGGTGTAGTAGTGGGATTAGGATGGTGTGGGTGGTGTTGGGGGGGATTGGTGGTTGAGGATTGGATGGGTGGTGGTGTAGTATGGTTAGGGTGTGTTGTGTGTTTGTAGTGTTGGAGGTGTGGGTGTGTAGTAGTGGGATTAGGATGGTGGTGTGTTGTTGTGGTTAGGGATGGTTGGGTGGTGGTTGTAGTAGTGGGATTAGGGATGGTGATGTGGTGGTTGTAGTAGTGGGATTAGGGATGGTGATGTGGTGGTTGTAGTAGTGGGATTAGGGATGGTGATGTGGTGGTTGTAGTAGTGGGATTAGGGATGGTGTTGTGGTGGTTGTAGTAGTGGGATTAGGGATGGATGTGGTGGTTGTAGTAGTGGATTAGGATGGTGTTGGTGGTTGTAGTAGTGGGATTAGGGATGGTGATGTGGTGGTTGGGGATGGTGTGTGGTGTTGTATAGTGGATTGGATGTGTGTGGTGTTATGTGGTATAGTTTGGTGTTGTATTGGATAGTGATGTGGTGGTGGTTGTTGAAGTGGTGGTAGGAATGGTGATGTGGTGGTTGTACTAGTGTGTTTGTGATGTAGTCGTTGCAGTAGGGGTGGTAGGGATGGTGATTTGGTGGTTGTGATAGGGATGTGGTGGTTGTAGTACTAGTGGTGGTGGTATGGATGGTCATGTGATGGTTGTTGTAATATTGATGGTAGGGATGGTGGTGTGGTTGTTGTGGTAGTGGTGGTAGGGATGGTGATGTGGTGGTTCTAGTAGTGGTGGTAGGAATGGTGATGTAGTGGTTGTTCTAGTAATGGTAGTAGGGATGGTGATGTGGTGGTTGTTGATGTGTTGTTGGTAGACATGGTGATGTAGTTGTGGTGGTAGGGATGGTGATGTGGTGGTTGTTGTAGTGGAGGTGGTAGGGATGATGTTGTGGTGGTGGTTGTTGTAGTGATGTTGTGGTGGTGGTTGTTGCAGTAGTGATGGAAAGGATGGCGATGTGGTGGTTGTAGTAACAGTGGTGGTAGGGATGGTGATGTGGTGGTAGTTGTTGTAGTAGTGGTGGTGGTAGGGATGGTAATGTGGTGGTGGTTGTAGTAGTGCTGGTAACAATGGTGATGATGTGGTGGTTGTGGAGGTTGTAGTAGTAGTGGTGGTAATGACGATGGCGATGAATTGCTGGTGGTTGTGGTCGTAGTTGTGGTGGTAGTGATGATGATGGTGTGGTGGCGGTGGTGGGGGTTTTAGCAGTGGTGGTAGTGATGATCATGATGTAATGGTGATTGTAGTAGAGGGATGGTGGTGAGGTGGTGGTTGTAGTGGTGATGGTAGGGATAGTGATGTGGTAGTGGTGGTAGTGATCATTATGGCGTGCTGGTGATGATTATTCTAATGAAGGTAATGAAAATGATGTGTTAGAGGTTGTAGTGGTGGTTGATGTGGTGGTGTTGGTGGTGGTTGTAGTACTAGTAGAGGTGGTAGTGACGGTACTAGTAGAGGTGGTAGTGACGGTGACGATGAACAGGCGGTGGCTGTGGTGGTAATGATGATGCTGAAGTGGTGGTAGTGGTGATTGAAGTAGTGGTGGTAGTGATAATGATGATATGGTGGTGGTTATTTAGAAGTGCTTGTCGTAATGATGATGATGATGATGATGATGATGATGATGATGATGATGATGATGATGATGATGATGATGATGATAGTGATTATGACGATGTAGTGGTAGTGGTGGTGGTTGTAGTGGTAGTGATAGTGGTGGTAATGACAATGATGATGAACAGGTGGTGGTTGTGGTTGTAGTTGTGGTGGTAGAGATGATGATATGGTGTTGGTGGTGACTGTAGTAATGGTGATATTGATAATGATGATGTCTTAGTGCTTTTTTGTTTTCATGTTGCTAGTGGTGATGATGGTGTTGTGGTTGTAGTAGTGGTAATGATGATGATGATGATGATGATGATGATGATGATGATGATGATGATGATGATGATGATGATGATGATGTGGTTGTGGTAGTGATGATCTCGCAAAATTCAAGGAGTTTTCAAGGAATTTTCTCCTCAAATGAAATTCATGTTTTCAAGGCTTCTCTACCAGTAAAATGTAGTTTTCCTCTTTGCTATGAGTAAGATTTTGACCTAAGTATAAATATGGCAGAGCAAGTGATGCAATATAACAACAATCTGAATAATGTCTTATCATACTGTTCTTGAAAAAGTAGAAATGCAAATATGACAAACAACCCCCCCCCCCCCTCCTTTCAATCCAAAAACCAAAAAATTGTGGCATTCTTCAGCTAGACTGCATGGCATATGTACTCCGTTACAAAATGATACACCTCAAAAAGTCCGTGAGCCTAATCCCATGCCATAGCAGGCAAAATTTTGGGGCAATTTCTTACCTCTCAGCTTTGAATATAATGCACATTTTGCTGCTTGAAGCTCGAAGAAATGAATAACAAAAATAAAATGGAAATTGTTATCTATTTCAGATTTGAAGAGCATTGTAAAATCATATATTACTAGTTTTCAATATTTCATCTCGGATTTGTTTTGAAACTAAAAAAAAACCGTGAAAGCTGATTTGCTTCCATTCGCACCCAACCACTTAATATTTTAAAATTTGTAGTTTTATTCTGACAGCACCTGATAATCAATGAAAAAAAAAACCCTGACAAATTCTAGCCTCAGGGATATCAAGATCCTCAGGTCAAGAATTACATACAGACAAACCCACTTATCCAGCACTTGTGTTACAATTTGGAATAGTATTACGTGAATTTCTACAACACTATCCATCAGTATTTTTTAAAATGTTTAAATGAATTCCCCCTTCCCCCCCCCCCCCCCTATTTTATACATGGTTATTGGCCCCCCGTTTGAGACAAATGGTAGTCTATTTCTTTTTGTCTCATTCTTTCTTTAGCACATTCAACCCGCTGTTATTGCAAGCCTTGATCTTTGAATAACTATTGTCATGTATGCCTTTTTCCAAGTTGATGAAATTACCTACTTGAGTTATAGGCTAAATATTTTAAATACAGCACACAATAATGATAATATTTTGTAACTGATGTAATAAAAATAAATACTGTCATATTTAGAATAACAAACAAAGCATCCGATTTAGCCAAAAAGTAAAAGGTGATATACTTACCTTTTTTCACTGGAACACAACGTCCCATTTTGCCACAAGGCATACACTTTCCATATGGCTTGTGTGGGCAGGGTTTGGGATCACAAGGGAGCTCAATTTCATCGGCTGAAAATAATTCACAATGAAGAAAATCAACACTGACAATCACGTCAAAAATAATAATAACACTTCTTCACTGATCCTTATATTTAGACTAAGTTAGACAGACATTATCATGTGGACGTTCCAGGTGCTTTTTTTTTTACTGAAGCAAGAGTTATTAGATTGTTCTATTCATGCTTTTGTATTTTTGGTTACACAAAAGTGGTTGGTGAATTCTATGCCTGAATGTAGGCATTCTGACATTATGATGATTCGGGGAGTGAATAACACAATGCATTGACACATGGGTACGGATTTGAGCCCCCACTTTTGTTTTGTTTTTTTCTCCTTTAGCAAGAAACTAGCCCTCATTTCACACGGTCCTGCAATGTGGCTGGAATATCCCAGTCTTTTCTAGAAATTGACTCTAAAGAAAATTTCTCCTGAAGATAAATAAAGGAATTCTATTTAATAGTAATAATAATAATAATAATAATAATAATAATAATAATAATAATAATAATAATAATAATAATAATAATAATAATAATAATAATAATAATAATAATAACAAAAACAACAACAACAACAATAATAATAATAATAATAATAATAATAATCATCATAATAATAATAATAATAATAATAATAACAATAACAATAATAACAATAATAATAATAATAATAATAATAATAATAATAATAATAATAATAATAATAATAATAATAATATTAATAATAACAATAATAATAATAATACTAATAATAATAACAATAATAATAATAACAAAATAATAATAATAATAATAATAATAATAATAATAATAATAATAATAATAATAATAATAATAATAATAATAATAATAATAATAATAATAATAATAATAATAATAATAATAATAATAAATCCTAATTTCATGGTTTTCACAACGCATTTCATTGCTTAATTTTGATTTTTCAAGAACAATCACTGTTGCTGTTATGTGCTTAGAATCCAGAAAGAATCAATAAAAACAATTGGCACGTTATGGAAGTTGCCCTGAGGTAAACTATCATTGTGTTTGTCAAGAAAAAAAAATGTATTCAACCTGGATTTTGACAGACTATATATTAAGTCAGCTTATATTAAATAAAGTGTAAATTGTTACCAGGATAAATGTAAAGCATTGAGAACATGGCAATAAAATAGAGGACAAATGCAGTAATTATTTAATATTTAAATTCTATGTTTTATTGTTTTCAACAGCAAAAATTATTCTAAACAGTGGCAATCATTAAAAAAAAAATAAAAAATATCTATCAAAACAAATTCCAAAGTGACTTACGGACACAGTGACTCTCCATCATGTCAGGGTAGCATTCTTCTTCATTACAAGGCACGGGTCGATAGCATTTCTCTCCCTTGTCGCACTTTACCTATCAAGAAAGAATATATTACACGGTTAATTGTTTCTTTTCTTTTTAAAGACAAAACATATATATATATATATATATATATATATATATATATATATATATATATATATATATATATATATATATATATATATATTTACAGGCAACACGATCAACAATAACTTTACTAGTTACTCATAATGATTTGGAGCGGCTTCTGGGAAATAAGCTGCTTCAATCTCCAACTGACTTAAAAATCATCAGAAACACAGCATAAGCAAAGATGTAAGCTGTTATTCTGCTTTCACCACAGAATTCAAGGAAAAACCAATGCTGCAAAGTTGGATGACCTTGTTGGGGAAGGTTACTAAGTCAATCATTCACATATGAATCTATAAACAAGATCTCCATTATGTGATAAAACCAAAAACTAGAGGAACGTAAATGAACCAATAAGATGGAGAGAAAGATAAAGTGAGTAAATGTGACTCATATATAAGGGAACAACACAAAACAAGCGATGTTTCGGCCAACACATATACCATATTTCGTGATTACTTGAAGAAGGCCAACATTGTTTGTTTTGTGTTGTTCCCTTATATATGAGTCACATTTACTCACTTTAGCTTTCTCTCCACCTTAAGTGATACGGTGTTTAATGAACTTTATGATGAATCATCAATTCCTCCATCAGGTGTTATGAAACCAAATTTCTGTTTAAAACATTACAATTCACCTACTTCGCTAGGTTTTCATTTAATCCAAATTCGATACCCTCAAATGGAAATACACAATTAACATCATTTAGAGGACTAAAGATTTTGAAATGCCTTGCAAAAGCAAAGATGAATGAAGAGCTTTCATTGCAAAGATAACAAACATTGCAGTATTAAATCAAGTAAGTCACACACAAAAGAAATGTTATGTTAATTAAATAGGATGTGTCATATTAATCATCATATCGTTTACACATGTTGGTTAGATTATCGTAAATTATGTGAATAATCTTCTTCTTCTTCTTTCAGCTTATCCCGCATTTTGCAGGGTTGCCATAATGAATGCCACATCTCCATGCATTTTGGTTTATAGCATCATCCTCCTCCAAGCCCAGTTCTTTCATATTATCGTCCTTTACTCTATCCAACCATCTAGTCTTTGGCCATCCCTTTTTCCTCTTTCCTGCTAATTGTATATCCAATACTTTCCTTCCCACGTACTCCCTCTCTCGTCTCTTAACATGAATGAACCATTTCAATCTATCTTTTCTCATCTTTATTTATACATTCTTCACTTCAGTCAACCTTTGAATTCGTTCATTTCTCACTTTATCTTTTCTTGTCCAGCCAAGTGACCATCTCAACATCCTCATTGAGAAATGAGGAAATTATGTGAAAAATATTAAGTCTATATTTTTTTTCCATTTGCAAATATGTCATTGTTCTCAAATTTACTTCTATCTCTGAGTGGCGAATAGTTGAGTCTTTGGAAATGATTCTTTACTTAAATTCTCACCATAGTCAGGTGTAAATGAGTACCTAGCCATGAAAAGCGTAGTTTTTGTCAAAAAAAACTTGTAATATCGCCTAACAGACGCTATGTTTCATCCTACCTGTTAAGTGTTGTTGTTGGTTGGGGGCCCATTGTAAAGTGCTTTGAGCACATTTCGAGGATATAGCGCTATATAAATGCTCACGTTAAAAACATTTAAAAGATTTATTTGTGGTTTGACAGTTGAAGGATTTTTTTTAAACAATGTGTTTAATGTGACCATAACATTTAATAAGCATTCAATAAAAAGTCTACACATTTTTTGAAAAAATGGTGTGTTGGAGAGCAAGGTTGTGGTGGTGGTGGGAGGATGTAATTTGTACCATTATTTTTGGGTATACTACAGACTACATTAGTCACGGAAGAAACATTTTTTTAAAAATTCGTAATTCAAATTCAAATTTAAGATTAAAATAAAAACAAAACAAAAATATTTCTCACATCTGTGGAGCACCATGAGTCAGGTTTTTTGCAGTCTGGTCCCCATTCTTTTGGGCAATCGCTCTCTGAGGGATCAAGATGATGAAAAATATATAAAAGAAATATCATTAGCAGTAATGATGATGATGATGATGATAATGATGATGATGAAGGTAATGATGATGATGATGATGATGATGATGATGATGATGATGATGATGATGATGATGATGATGATGATGATGATGATGAAACAAACCGGAAAATACAATAAGAACTGAATATCAAACAACAACAATCACATATATGTTACATCCTACCTCCTCCAGATTGATCGCCACCACTTCCGCAATGCTTGGGTGGTCTGTATCGATTCGTCTCATTTCCAACCTGTGCACCGTTGAAATTGGCACAGTAACACATCTTGTGGTTGGTATCGTTTAACGTGAATGCACATCCACGTCCCATGAAAAAACCATTATGATCACATTCAGGAACAAAGATTTCATCCTAATAAAGTAAAAAGGATAATACAGTCAAATATATTTTTAAAAACCAAGAGGTGTGTAAGGTACAAGGTCAAAGCAGATAGAAAATTAAGAGGAAATGATCTCCACAACAACAAAAAAACCTTTAGCCTTCCTCCCAGACAGAGTAAATTTCAGACCTCTTGATTATCGTTGAGGTTTACTGGCATTAGATTACAGAGGTTACCTGAAAATTAGAATGATTGAATTCAAACATTCCTCAGAAAAGGAACGCATGATGAGTTAAGATTACTATTTCTGCCATTATACAAAACGATTGAACAAGTACAAAAGAGAGATGGAGGTCCTGATAGCTCAGTTGGTAGAGCACTCGCTTCACACGCAAAGGGACTGAGATCAATCCCGGATCAAGTCGAGATTTTTTCTGACCCCCTTGTCCACCCAGAAGTGATTGGGTAGCTGGGCCTGTTAGATCTGGTGGAAAGTACTTTGAGATAGACTAGCGTCCTATCCAAAGGATAGCAAGCAATTGCTATTATCCGTTTCACACTATAGAAACCGAAATAAACTCTACTAAAAAGAGAGAGAATGCTCAATGATGCATAATCCACTAAACTATGAACTGGCAAAGACAGACTACTCACACCATCACTACAGCCATCATACTTTATACCTTAACACGATAAAAAATGAATGTACAAAAATGAATATTAACAACTTCAAATAAAAAACAAAATACTAAACACTGAACTTTTCGTGATCAAAACCCTTCTTCAGACAGTAACAAAAACAATTTAAATGTTCATACTTGCTTACTTACTTACTTACTTATATCCGTCTGCCTCCTAATCAATTGACTGGGATGCCTCAGCAGCTTCTCTAACTCTGTCTATCCTTTGCAGGGGACTTTTAGACCTTTTACCCACCCAACACTTGACGGTTCTCGAGGTGCTGCAAGTCTTTGTTTCACATTGTGTGAATGTTTGTTGTTGGTCAGCTTCGATATTTGTTTTGACCTGATTATCTGAAGTATGCTTTCATGGCTTTGTTTGCTGGAATATTGTTGTCTCTTCTTCTAAATAAGTGTGGCATTTTGTTGTATTTTTTACAGAGTGATTTGTTTGTAATTTTTGTAGGATAGTGGATGTTAAGCATGATTCTTAGTTGTTTTCTATGGAGTGTGTCACATTTTTCTTCTTCGTTCCAAGTAAAAGCCCCTGTTCCACAGTTGTAAATGAGGACAGATTTGACAAGGGACTTGATCTTTGTTGCTATTTTTATTTTGTATCTTCTTATCCATTTTTGTTGTAATTTGTTAAGGGCAATTGTAGAGAGTTGTTTTCTTCTCTGGATATCTTCCTTATCTCTAAGTAGTGATTCCACTTTTTTCGTATTTTGTCACCAATTTTCTTCCTTTTATAAAGGAGCTTGTGATTTCCACGTGTAAGTTTTATCTTGTCAATGTCAATTTGGTTGAGGATAATGAAGTCGATGTCATCCGCTTAAGCGATCTCTGATGAAAGTTTATTTTCAAATGCGGTTTGTGCTATAGGCAGTAGCTTTCTTACATCTCTCTTAGTGCATTTTCCATATATACAATGAACAAGATCAGGCTCAACTATCTCCTTGAGGTGTGTCGATGTTGCCAAGGAATGGATTTTCAATTGAGGACCCATGGATTCTGGTTTTTACCCAAGTTTGCTCAGCAAAAATTGGACGAGTCTGAGTTCGTCTTTCATAACGATGTCTTCCATGATCTTTAGAAGTGCATGTCAGTCTCCTGTGTCAAAAGATACAGGCAATCTAATACCGTTATGGTGATGGTGACCTTTTCTGCTAACGTTTGCACCACAAATCAGTTACATGTCCATACAAAATCTACAGTACTTCTGTCTTGGAGGAAGCAACTTTGGCTAGGTGAGAGATATTCAATGAATGGCCTAATCCGGTTCAGAGTTAATAGTGACAATGCCTTTCTGATAGTCTTAAGCAGAGTAATTGGCCTCCGATTTTGGGGTGGACCATTTGGTTTGCCGGGTTTTTGAATAGGTATCAAAATTCCTGTGTTGATGTTGAGGGATTTATGTGTTTCAAAGGTGTGGTTTAACTAACCAGCCAATAACGGTGTTCCGTATTTTAAAAGTTCTGAATTAATGTCGTCTTCTCCTGGTGCTCTGTTGGTGCTGAGGTTATTAAAGACAATTCTTTCCTCCCTTGGTGTTATGGGCTTGAAAAGTGGGCAGGGTTGTCCTGAAAATGATGGGATCAATTGTGTCGTTCCATCTAGATACAATTGTCATTACATGTCTGGGTTTGTCATAATTTTGCCTGTAGTGTCTGCCACTTTTAGATTTTTGTATTCCTTGTATTTATTACTGGTTTATACACCTCCTGATATTTGTTCAATGTGTCAATATTCGCAACTTGTTTGTCTGGTTCGTCATTTCAAAATTTAAATGATGGTTCTAATATTCATGTAATATTATATTGCATTCACTTTTTAGTTTGCCTTTTCTGTCCTCATCTTTTTAATTTTGTAATTGTAGTCTTTATGTCTTTTTGTTTTTTTGACCACTCCAATATGGCTTTGTCAGACCTAACCGGATTTTTGGGTTTTTTTTTTAAATTTGTTTTTATTTTTTTTGTTTTGTTTTCTGGGTTTTATATATATATATATATATATATATATATATATATATATATATATATATATATATATATATATATATTATATATATATATATATATATATATATATATATATATTCGTACATTACAAACTACAGTCCACAACTCCCAGCAGCATAGTATTGTTTAATACATATTCAATAACACTTACAAAATCAAACTTCATTAGGATTTGTTTAATCATATCTCCAGTTGCCGCAACTGCTGAAGTTGTGTTCATTGCTTGTAAAGCAAATTTCGCAATCATTCTGGCATTGGTGCATTGAGTATCAGCTTGTCCTTCTGAAATATCATTAAAACACAGAGCATAGGTTAACAAATGAGATCATTAATCTGTGGCAGTAGCATAAATATGTGAAATGGGTTCATGTAGATTGGTCTGCCTCCAAAGGGCGGAAGAAGAGGAGCTGGAGAGAAGAGAGGGGGAGGGAGGGGAGGAGGAGGAGGAGGAGGAGGAGGAGGAGAAGGAGAGAGAGAAGAAGAAGAGAGAAGAAGAAGAAGAAGAAGAAGAAGAGAAGAAGAAGAAGAAGAAGAAGAAGAGAAGGAAGAAGAAGAGAGAAGAAGAAGAAGAAGAAGAGAAGAAAAGAAGAAGAAGAAGAAGAAGAAGAAGAAGAAGAAGAAGAAGAAGAAGAAGAAGAAGAAGAAGAAGAAGAAGAAGAAGAAGAAGAAAAGAAGAAGAAGAAGAAGAAGAAGAAGAAGAAGAAGAAGAAGAAGAAGAAGAAGAAGAAGAAGAAGAAGAAGAAGAAGAAGAAGAAGAAGAACAAAACAACAACAAGAAAGAGAAAAAAGAAAAGCAAGAACAAGAAGAAGAAAGAAGAACAAGAAAAACAAAGAAAGAATAAAGAAGCAGAACAAAGCAGATATGAGATAAGATGACAGATAGACGACGACGAGACGACGACGAAGATGATGATAGAGATGACGACGACGACGACGACGATGATGATGATGATAAAACTTTTGACACATACTCCCGGGCATCTCACAGAGAGGACCATGGAAATCAATCTTTGAACAATCACACAGCTGTTCCCTCACTCTACCAACACAGGTTCCGCCATTTTGACAGATTTCAAATGCATCCATCATTCTGCACACTTCCACTGAAAACCAAAACAAAGAAAAAACATTGGAGCATTTTAACCTCAGACAGATTTTTGAACAAATCATAAATATTTTAAAAGAATTTTAACAAATCCTAGCTAAGAAGAACTCGGACCTTTGGCAAAATTTAAAGTAATGTTTTGGTTGATTATCTGAAGTAAATATTTTTAAAATATTCGCCACTGACATTGTTCTAATAAACATTAAAATTCATAATAATAATAATAATAATAATAATAATAATAATAATAATAATAATAATAATAATAATAATAATAATAATAATAATAATAATAATAATAATAATAATAATAATAATATATACTTTATTCATAAAAAAAAATGGAAATTCGTTTACAGACGTGGCATACATAAAATGTATAAACACAAAGTTGAGAATCTACGGCGACAATGTATTATATATATATATATATATATATATATATATATATAATATATATATATATATATATATATATATATATATATAATATATATATATATATATATAATATATATATATATATATATATATATATATATATATAATATATGCAAATGCACACAAATGTAAAAAATATACAACCAAGAACCAATAGCGACACTTTATATATCAATTTGATAAATTGAGATAGACCATACCTCTGGTCCGAACTTGGTGTGTGTATATTTAAAAAATAGTATTTAATTTAAATCATATTTCATAGTTGCGTGTTAAAATTCGAACACCATGTGGCAAAAATGAATTAAGGTGACGTGTTGTCTTTGTTTTTTTAGATATGAGGCGACGGCTCCTCGTGGAGAACTTTTTTCAGCTCCATTTTAGTTCTTAGTGACACAAGGGAATTGTGTTAGTTATAGCATTTAATATCAGTAAGTTAATCCTCTGTGTTGTTTCATCAAAGCATGAGCTCGATCATTAAATACTACCATTGTTATTCTGTCATCATATCGTTTCTACTGTAACTTACATATGCACCAACAGTCTCCATTTAAGGGATAATTTGCACCCTAAATATTGACATCATTAAAGTTGCTTTTATCACAGCAGATCTTTTTATTCACCGAATAGGTTTCTGACTAAATGGTCAAATTTTTCTTGTAACGAAACCCTTATCAATTTCAGACAAGTAATTACCGTGGCAAGTCTCATCAACTCCTCCATACATATCCAAGCAGACTTCTTTAGACTCAGCAAGGTTAAAGATGTTGAGGGCCTTGACCTTTGACTTGATACTGCCACTGTCATCACAGAAGTCGGTCATGATATATTCCATCCCAAGGTATTTCAAGATTGTCTGCAACTCTGATACGGAAAAGTTACTGGGCATTGGGCGCTCTCTTCCAAGCAGCTCTATCACCCAATTGAAGAAACGTTGTCTTTTTTGGCAATCTGTCAATTTAACTGGTAAAAACAATAAAGAAGCATAAATTGCAGTAATGGATGAAGCCTATCTTTCAAATCAGATAAATAGGTACCTGTCTAAAATAGATGAAATATTTAATCAGATCAATATAAAGGTGAAAATTTATGGGGACCCACCACCTCAAACTAAGTCATATTTTGGCTGATTAAAAAATATATTAATTGAGCATTTATATGAGGAAATATCCACTTAACGTACTCAACAAGCTACTAGCCAACACAACACATAACATGGAGGACGAGACATGACGATATTAGAACTTTTTTCAACAAAGCCAATGCTGTTAATCGCCTGGTTCTCATTTTACACCCAAGGATTCAGCTATGGACTGCTCACAGCAGGACTCGACTGGACTTTCCAGTTCAAAGGCAAGTGTCATACCACAATACTACATAGCCACACACGAACCAGGTGGGGTTAAAACAATCTGAAATATGAAATCATAGGGGTTTTTTTTTTCTGCTTTCATCAAGAGACAAAATTCCTTCTTAATAAAATAAATATACTTACCCTGAGTCTTATATTTCTAGCTATAAATTTACATATCAGTTTTGTTTTGTTTCTATTTTTTCAAGACAATTGTTGGGTTTTTAAAAAAATATTGTCCACTCTGGCCTAAAAGAACCTTTTTTTTCATAACCTCTAATTTTCTCATTGTTTATTGAAGAAATGTAACTACAGTATCAAACTGGTATGATATAGAGGTAAACCAGATAAACAAAAATTGAGTTAAACTCTCTCCTTACCGACTGTTTTCAAGATTGTCATACCAACTCAACACACAAAATGATTATTTAAAAGCAAGTGCATAATTTACATGATTTTGTCGAGTTCTTATTAATACAGAAAATGATTTTTCTTCAAATTTTGTGTTTTATAATACAAATCTGAGTAAGAAAAATGTTCTCTGTTTCGTAACGGATGTGACGATTTTCCTATAGTTGGTAAGGAGAGGGTTAAAGTAAAAATGTGAGACGTAGGAAATTTTAGATTTTTAAAGTTTAAGACACAAAACTCCTTCTTTTCAACAAAGGCAATCATTTTAACTTAGAGTTAATGTGTTACGCTTAAAGTTGAATTGTACTTATCAGGCTCATCCTGACACGACACAATTTTGACAAAATCTGTCACATCTATCAAATCACTTATCTATTCACAATTATCATAACCCCCATAATCTAATGTGTAAAATTGACACCCCACTCCCTCTCTCTA
>NC_088368.1:11890179-11895179 GCF_034508935.2 Berghia stephanieae | reverse complement strand
AGAAGAAGAAGAAGAAAGAAGAAGAAGAAGAGAGGAAGAAGAAGAAAGAAGAAGAAAGAAGAAAGAAAGAAAAGAAAAGAAGAAGAAGAAGGAAGAAGAAGAAGAAGAAGAAGAGAAGAAGAAGAAGAAAAGAAAGAAGAAGAAGAAGAAGAAGAAGAAGAAGAAGAAGAAGAAGAAGAAGAAGAAGAAGAAGAAGAGAAGAAGAGAGAGAAGAAGAAAAGAAGAAAGAAGAAGAAGAAGAAGAAGAAGAAGAAGAAGAAGAAGAAGAAGAAGAAGAAGAAAAGAAGAGAAGAAGAAGAAGAAGAAGCAAGAAAAGAAGAAGAAGAAGAAGAAGAGAAAGAAGAAAGAAGAAGAAAGAAGAAGAAGAAGAAGAAAGAAGAAAAGAAGAAGAAGAAGAAGAAGAAGAAGAAGAAGAAGAAGAAGAAGAAGAAGAAGAAGAAGAAGAAGAAAGAAGAAAAGAAGAAGAAGAAGAAGAAGAAAAGAAGAAGAAGAAGAAGAAGAAGAAGAAGAAGAAGAAGAAGAAGAAGAAGAAGAAAGAAGAAGAAGAAGAAGAAGAAGAAGAAGAAGAAAGAAGAAGAAGAAGAAGAAGAAGAAGAAGAAGAAGAAAAGAAGAGAAGAAGAAAGAAGAAGAAGAAGAAGAAGAAGAAGAAGAAGAAGAAGAAAGAAGAAAGAGAGAAGAAGAAGAAGAAGGAAGAGAAGAAGAAGAAGAAGAAGAAATTATAATATATTCAAACTCATTGATTGCAGGAAATGTCAAATATAAATTTCCCTTAACAGATATGAAGAAATGTTTTATCACATTTTGTTTTACAATCAGTTCAGCATGTTTCTCTCTCTAGTTGTTTATATTTGGCTCCCATATGTATGTATTTATTATATTCAAAAGGCAATTGAAAAGTATTTTGTAAAAAAAAAAAAGAAAATAAATAAATAAGTATTACTATTAAAGTTGATTGTCGGGTCATTTTATTGATTAATAGATTTATTGTTTGATTGACTGATTGCTTACTTGATTGATTATATAATTGCTTGATTGATTGATTGATTGATTGATTGATTGACTGATGAATTGATTCATTAATTTAAGTATTAAACAACAAAATACTTACGGTCATCAAAACAACAGTTTGAATCATTGCCAATATTGTGGCATTCGAAACCAAAAGGACAGGCTTGGCCCATGCAGGACCTGGTGTAACCATATTTACTTTTGAGCGGCATCATCTCATAAGGACAAGCTAGGAGTAGAGAACAGAATTGAGTTTGAGAGTTAAGTTAACAACAAATAAAAAACTGACATAAAAATTTTGGAATATTTTTTTTTTAATTGGGAAATTTTAATCTCAGTATAATCATAGTTGCAATCATTGGAATATATGAAATATTACGACTTAAATATGTCATAGCTTATAATTGTATGTTATTTAAGAGCACCATCAAAATTATATCTTAGAGAAAAGGGGAACAAACATACACACACACACACACACACACACACACACACAGAGAGAGAGAGAGAGAGAGAGAGAGAGAGAGAGAGAGAGAGAGAGAGAGAGAGAGAGAGAGAGAGAGGGGGGGGGGGGGGGGTGAAGGAAAATAAAGAGGAGGGTGAGGAAGAGGAGTTGATTAAAAAAAAACATATCGAAAATACCGATGCATCTTTTGAGTTACTTACAGAATATATGTTTCTCACAACGCTTGCCTTCTAAACCGTGAGGACATCTACAGTAGTAATCTTCCTTTCCTAAAGGAACACAGGTTCCGTTTGAGTAGCATGGATTGGAACTACAAGGTGTTCTCACACTGTGAACTGATGGGTCCGTGATATAAAAAGATGTGTATAACAACATGAAATCTCTCTAAGCAAAATATATAATGCTATTTTCCAAGACATTTTCATACAACCTAGATTTCTAAATTTCCAGAATGAATATGATAATAATCTTGAGCTTAAAAAAAATAATAATAATAACAGAAACAACAAAAAACATCAGTAATCTACTACACTAACATCTATACTCTACTACTACTACTACTACTACTACTAACTACTAACTAACTAATACTACTACTACTACATTCTCACTACTTACATACTACTACTACACTACTACTACTACTACACTACTACTACTACTACTACTACTATACTACTACTACTACTACTACTATACTACTACTATACTACTACTACACTACTATCTACTACTACTACTACTACTACTTACTACTAATAACTTCTACTAATAGAAGGGATGTCCAAAAAATGAAACAGGTATCTTGTCTTAACTCAAAACATTTTCCATAGAATTTACTTTTAAATGAAGTCTCCATGGAGATCAATGCATTTTTGTAAGCATAAGTACAGGGAAAAGATGCCCAACCAAAGGAATTGGTCGCCAAGTTTTGAAAACCAAACTTGAACATCCTCAACAAGATCTTCTTCCTCCTGGAACTACAAGGTGTTCTCACACTGTGAACTGATGGGTCCGTGATATAAAAAGATGTGTATAACAACATGAAATCTCTCTAAGCAAAATATATTATGCTATTTTCCATGACATTGTCATACAACCTAGATTTCTAAATTCCCAGAATGAATATGATAATAATCTTGAGCTTAAAAAAAAATAATAATAATAACAGAAACAACAAAAACAACATCAGTAACTACTACTACTACTACTACTATACTACTACTACTACTACTACTACTACTACTATACTACTACTACTACCACTACCACTACACTACTACTACTACTACTACTACTACTACTACTACTACTAACTTCTACTAATAGAAGGGATGTCCAAAAAATGAAACAGGTATCTTGTCTTAACTCAAAACATTTTCCATAGAGTTTACTTTTAAATGAAGTCTCCATGGAGATCAATGCATTTTTGTAAGCATAAGTACAGGGAAAAGATGCCCAACCAAAGGAATTGGTCGCCAAGTTTTGAAAACCACACTTGAACATCCTCAACAAGATCTTCCTCCTGGTACCGCCCCCCCCGCCCCCCCCCCACCCCACCCCCAATTGGTGCTGTAAGAGCACAAACATGTAATGGGCGGTGCCAGATGGACTGGGTATCAATATTCCAGCAGATTATGTTTTGATTGACAGTCCCCACTAGGGCAAACAATGAAGTGTGTCTCGATGATGCTATCTTTTTGACACGAATCTAGAAGGTTCTCCTTCTTCTCCCGAGACCATTGTAGTAGCCTCTTAAATAGATGATACAGACTACAGTTCATTTTTTATCAAGACAAAACACACGCAAAACACGCGCACACACACACACACACACACACACACACAAACACACTTCAAATCAAACTGTAATCATATCATTATTTGCTTTTTTCTCCTATGTTTCTAAGATTTTTGTTAATTCTGTATTGTTTATAGTTTCTATCAATTCTTGAGGGAACTCATTTCATATAGGAATTTTCTTATTTTATGTATGTAATTATTATGCTGGCGTTGTCTTAATAAGGTCTTGGAAAGAACATATATTGTTTCTTTCAAGACAATATTGCATTTTTCTCCAAACCTAAACTGTCAATGAGTTTTGTTGTGTTATATTGCAGCTCTATTTTGTATATTAGGTTTTGGAAACTTCCACTCTTCTCTTGAAGCTTGTGTTCTTATGTCAACATTATTGCATGGAACCCATTAGGCACAAACGTTCTGATACCCTAATAAGCCATGGACAGTTTCATAAATAATACTATAGTACTTTGTTGCCATGGACAGTTTCATAAATAATACTATAGTACTTTGTTGCCATGGACAGTTTCATAAATAATACTATAGTACTTTGTTGCCATGGACAGTTTCATAAATAATACCATAGTACTTTGTTGCCATGGACAGTTTCATAAATAATACTATAGTACTTTGTTGCCATGGACAGTTTCGTAAATAATACTATAGTACTTTGTTGCCATGGACAGTTTCATAAATAATACTATAGTACTTTGTTGCCATGGACAGTTTCATAAATAATACTATAGTACTGTTGTTGCCATGGACAATTTCATAAATAATACTATAGTACTTTGTTGAATTTAATGTTTCAAAGTAATCTTCCACATCTTTGGTCTCCTATCACATTTGATTTTATAGGCTTTTGAGCGACGAAATTAGGGTTCGTTTTCTATAGTTGTAAGACCAACCGCCTCTGAAACTAAATCACCACTGATAAACCCGAGACTTAGGTATTGCATTCTGACATTATGTTACAGTGAATGACCTAATCAGTCGGATGGTGAAAAGGTTTGAACTGCGATATTGCCAAGTTTAATTAGAATGTCAATTTTTATCAAAAAATTGTTCTTGACATAAATGATTAAATCAACCCTTTTTGCACATCTTCCGGAAATATCAAAGCCTAATTTCACTTCTAAATATTTTTTACAGCTAGTCAGTTGAAAAGGTATGAAATTTGAGAAAAGTTGCTGGATAACCTTTCCCATACATCTGACCATACTTTCACGAAAAAAGCACCAGCAAAAAGCATACTTCAAATAAAGATTAAAATGCTCTGGGGAGCATATTCTTTCAGAAAATGCCAAAAAATGCTAATCCAAAATTTTCACCTTCCGACTGATTATGTCATGCACTGACACATATGTTTTGGTTATTTCAAGATTAATTTCAAGTTTGTTTTTTTCCTGTCGTAAACAAAAAGCAGACACCAGCTCTCGTTTTGACCATTTTGTGATTTTAGTCGCCATGTTAAAAACAAGAGAGTCTAACATTGCATCCATTGATATCGCTGCCTGAAATGTCACAACATGGATTAAAAAATTGGATTTCCTTTAAGTTTATGGATAGAGAAATTGTTATACCCATTTTCTTTCCTTTTGTACAACAACAACAACAACAGCAGCAGCGCAGCAGCGCTGGCTGGTGCTACTGCTACTTCTACTACTACACCTACTACCACCACTACTACCACTATCACTACACTACTACTACTGCTACTTCATC
>NC_088368.1:11885614-11888114 GCF_034508935.2 Berghia stephanieae | reverse complement strand
TTTTAGATATGAGGCGACGGCTCCTCGTGGAGAACTTTTTTCAGCTCCATTTTAGTTCTTAGTGACACAAGGGAATTTGTGTTAGTTATAGCATTTAATATCAGTAAGTTAATCCTCTGTGTTGTTTCATCAAAGCATGAGCTCGATCATTAAATACTACCATTGTTATCTGTCATCATATCGTTTCTACTGTAACTTACATATGCACCAACAGTCTCCATTTAAGGGGATAATTTGCACCCTAAATATTGACATCATTAAAGTTGCTTTTATCACAGCAGATCTTTTTATTCACCGAATAGGTTTCTGACTAAATGGTCAAATTTTTCTTGTAACGAAACCCTTATCAATTTCAGCAAGTAATTACCGTGGCAAAGTCTCATCAACTCCTCCATACATATCCAAGCAGACTTCTTTAGACTCAGCAAGGTTAAAGATGTTGAGGGGCCTTGACCTTGACTTGATACTGCCACTGTCATCACAGAAAGTCGGTCATGATATATTCCATCCCAAGGTATTTCAAGATTGTCTGCAACTCTGATTACGGAAAAGTTACTGGGCATTGGGCGCTCTCTTCCAAGCAGCTCTATCACCCAATTGAAGAAACGTTGTCTTTTTTGGCAATCTGTCAATTTAACTGGTAAAAACAATAAAGAAGCATAAATTGCAGTAATGGATGAAGCCTATCTTTCAAATCAGATAAATAGGTACCTGTCTAAAATAGATGAAATATTTTAATCAGATCAATATAAAGGTGAAAATTTATGGGGACCCCACACTCAAACTAAGTCATATTTTGGCTGATTAAAAATATATTAATTGAGCATTTATATGAGGAAATATCCACTTAACGTACTCAACAAGCTACTAGCCAACACAAACACATAACATGGAGGACGAGACATGACGATATTAGAACTTTTTTCAACAAAGCCAATGCTGTTAATCGCCTGGTTCTCATTTTACACCCAAGGATTCAGCTATGGACTGCTCACAGCAGGACTCGACTGGACTTTCCAGTTTCAAAGGCAAGTGTCATACCACAATACTACATAGCCACACACGAACCAGGTGGGGTTTTTAAAACAATCTGAAATATGAAATCATAGGGGTTTTTTTTTCTGCTTTCATCAAGAGACAAAATTCCTTCTTAATAAAATAAATATACTTACCCTGAGTCTTATATTTCTAGCTATAAATTTACATATCAGTTTTGTTTTGTTTCTATTTTTTCAAGACAATTGTTGGGTTTTTAAAAAAATATTGTCCACTCTGGCCTAAAAGAACCTTTTTTTCATAACCTCTAATTTTCTCATTGTTTATTGAAGAAATGTAACTACAGTATCAAACTGGTATATGATATAGAGGTAAACCAGATAAACAAAAATTGAGTTAAACTCTCTCCTTACCGACTGTTTTCAAGATTGTCATACCAACTCAACACACAAAATGATTATTTTAAAAGCAAGTGCATAATTTACATGATTTTGTCGAGTTCTTATTAATACAGAAAATGATTTTTCTTCAAATTTTGTGTTTTTTAATACAAATCTGAGTAAGAAAAATGTTCTCTGTTTCGTAACGGATGTGACGATTTTCCTATAGTTGGTAAGGAGAGGGTTTTAAAGTAAAAATGTGAGACGTAGGAAATTTTAGATTTTTAAAGTTTAAGACACAAAACTCCTTCTTTTCAACAAAGGCAATCATTTTAACTTAGAGTTAATGTGTTACGCTTAAAGTTGAATTGTACTTATCAGGCTCATCCTGACACGACCACAATTTGACAAAATCTGTCACATCTATCAAATCACTTATCTATTCACAATTATCATAACCCCATAATCTAATGTGTAAAATTGACACCCACTCCCTCTCTCTATATTTATTTTTTCGCACACCCCCCCCCCTCCCTCTTCCCCCTCCTCTCTTCTATTAAATTTTAGCTCACAAAACGTACAGTGAAAATTCACCGAAAGGGAAAACACATTTTTAAAAAGAAAAGAAAATAAAAGAAGTCCCCCAAAAAATGTAGAAGTGCTATCGAAATAAAATGACAATGTACGTGTGTTGCCGTCAGAATCATCACCTACAACGTTACTAAGGGGAATCCTTGCGAGATTACTCATCATTTCCCAGTTATAATTAAATCATTTTGAAAAAGATACTTTATTTGAGGCCGTTGTTATTTTACAAGCAATATATTTGACTGAAAGAAAACGATTTATACATCACATCTTGCTTTACCTAAAATAGAAAATGCCCAAAATGCCCATATTCTCCCCCCCCCCCCCCCCCCCCCCTCCCCCTCCCCCCCCCCCCCCCCCTTGCCCCCCTCATTCTATGAATTGGTGAAATTGTGCCCCCCCCCCCACGCGCACACAACATATTTGGTCAAATTACACCCCCCCCCCCCCCTTTCAATCTATTGAGGTTTGGCCAAAGTGCACTCACCCTCCCCCCTCCATTTGATACACTAAAGTAACTTTTCCTATTTCTTTCC
>NC_088368.1:11863114-11883114 GCF_034508935.2 Berghia stephanieae | reverse complement strand
AAAGAAGAAGAGAAGAAGAAAGAAGAAGAGAAGAAGAAGAAGAAAGAAAGAAAGAAAGAAGAAAGAAGAAGAAGAAGAGAAGAAGAAGAAGAAGAAAGAAGAAGAAAGAGAAGAAGAAGAAGAGAAGAAGAGAAGAAGAGGAAGAGAAGAAGAAGAAGAAATTATAATATATTCAAACTCATTGATTGCAGGAAATGTCAAATATAAATTTCCCTTAACAGATATGAAGAAATGTTTTATCACATTTTGTTTTACAATCAGTTCAGCATGTTTCTCTCTCTAGTTGTTTATATTTGGCTCCCATATGTATGTATTTATTATATTCAAAAGGCAATTGAAAAGTATTTTGTAAAAAAAAAAAAAGAAAATAAATAAATAAGTATTACTATTAAAGTTGATTGTCGGGTCATTTTATTGATTAATAGATTTATTGTTTGATTGACTGATTGCTTACTTGATTGATTATATAATTGCTTGATTGATTGATTGATTGATTGATTGATTGACTGATGAATTGATTCATTAATTTAAGTATTAAACAACAAAATACTTACGGTCATCAAAACAACAGTTTGAATCATTGCCAATATTGTGGCATTCGAAACCAAAAGGACAGGCTTGGCCCATGCAGGACCTGGTGTAACCATATTTACTTTTGAGCGGCATCATCTCATAAGGACAAGCTAGGAGTAGAGAACAGAATTGAGTTTGAGAGTTAAGTTAACAACAAATAAAAAACTGACATAAAAATTTTGGAATATTTTTTTTTTAATTGGGAAATTTTAATCTCAGTATAATCATAGTTGCAATCATTGGAATATATGAAATATTACGACTTAAATATGTCATAGCTTATAATTGTATGTTATTTAAGAGCACCATCAAAATTATATCTTAGAGAAAAGGGGAACAAACATACACACACACACACACACACACACACACACAGAGAGAGAGAGAGAGAGGAGAGAGAGAGAGAGAGAGAGAGAGAGAGAGAGAGAGAGAGAGAGAGAGAACGGGGGGGGGGGGGGGGGGTGAAGGA
The DNA here is from genome assembly GCF_034508935.2 of Berghia stephanieae. Taxonomy (NCBI): domain Eukaryota; kingdom Metazoa; phylum Mollusca; class Gastropoda; order Nudibranchia; family Aeolidiidae; genus Berghia; species Berghia stephanieae. Next base: position 11,882,072 of record NC_088368.1, on the reverse strand, counting down.
AAATAAAGAGGAGGGTGAGGAAGAGGAGTTGATTAAAAAAAAACATATCGAAAATACGATGCATCTTTTGAGTTACTTACAGAATATATGTTTCTCACAACGCTTGCCTTCTAAACCGTGAGGACATCTACAGTAGTAATCTTCCTTTCCTAAAGGAACACAGGTTCCGTTTGAGTAGCATGGATTGGAACTACAAGGTGTTCTCACACTGTGAACTGATGGGTCCGTGATATAAAAAGATGTGTATAACAACATGAAATCTCTCTAAGCAAAATATATAATGCTATTTTCCAAGACATTTTCATACAACCTAGATTTCTAAATTCCCAGAATGAATATGATAATAATCTTGAGCTTAAAAAAAATAATAATAATAACAGAAACAACAAAAAACAAACTATCATAACTACTACTACTACTTACTACTACTACTATACTACTACTACTACTACTACTACATTTACTTATACTACTACTACTATACTACTACTAACTACTACTACAAACTACTACTACTACTACTATTACTACTACCACTACTACTACTACTACTACTACTTCTACTACTACTACTACTACTACTACTACTACTACTAATACTTCTACTAATAGAAGGGATGTCCAAAAAATGAAACAGGTATCTTGTCTTAACTCAAAACATTTTCCATAGAATTTACTTTTAAATGAAGTCTCCATGGAGATCAATGCATTTTTGTAAGCATAAGTACAGGGAAAAGATGCCCAACCAAAGGAATTGGTCGCCAAGTTTTGAAAACCAAACTTGAACATCCTCAACAAGATCTTCTTCCTCCTGGAACTACAAGGTGTTCTCACACTGTGAACTGATGGGTCCGTGATATAAAAAGATGTGTATAACAACATGAAATCTCTCTAAGCAAAATATATTATGCTATTTTCCATGACATTGTCATACAACCTAGATTTCTAAATTCCCAGAATGAATATGATAATAATCTTGAGCTTAAAAAAAAATAATAATAATAACAGAAACAACAAAAACAACATCAGTAACTACTACTACTACTACTACTACTACTACTACTACTACTACTACTACTACTACTACTACTACTACCACTACCACTACCACTACTACTACTACTACTACTACTACTACTACTACTACTACTTCTACTAATAGAAGGGATGTCCAAAAAATGAAACAGGTATCTTGTCTTAACTCAAAACATTTTCCATAGAGTTTACTTTTAAATGAAGTCTCCATGGAGATCAATGCATTTTTGTAAGCATAAGTACAGGGAAAAGATGCCCAACCAAAGGAATTGGTCGCCAAGTTTTGAAAACCACACTTGAACATCCTCAACAAGATCTTCCTCCTGGTACCGCCATCCCCCCCCCCCACCCCCCAATTGGTGCTGTAAGAGCACAAACATGTAATGGGCGGTGCCAGATGGACTGTGGTATCAATATTCCAGCAGATTATGTTTTGATTGACAGTCCCCACTAGGGCAAACAATGAAGTGTGTCTCGATGATGCTATCTTTTTGACACCAATCTAGAAGGTTCTCCTTCTTCTCCCGAGACCATTGTAGTAGCCTCTTAAATAGATGATACAGACTACAGTTCATTTTTTATCAAGACAAACACACGCAAACACGCGCACACACACACACACACACACACACACACACACACACACACACACAAACACACTTCAAAATCAAACTGTAATCATATCATTATTTGCTTTTTTCTCCTATGTTTCTAAGATTTTTGTTAATTCTGTATTGTTTATAGTTTCTATCAATTCTTGAGGGAACTCATTTCATATAGGAATTTTCTTATTTTATGTATGTAATTATTATGCTGGCGTTGTCTTAATAAGGTCTTGGAAAGAACATATATTGTTTCTTTCAAGACAATATTGCATTTTTCTCCAAACCTAAACTGTCAATGAGTTTTGTTGTGTTATATTGCAGCTCTATTTTGTATATTAGGTTTTGGAAACTTCCACTCTTCTCTTTGAAGCTTGTGTTCTTATGTCAACATTATTGCATGGAACCATTAGGCACAAACGTTCTGATACCCTAATAAGCCATGGACAGTTTCATAAATAATACTATAGTACTTTGTTGCCATGGACAGTTTCATAAATAATACTATAGTACTTTGTTGCCATGGACAGTTTCATAAATAATACTATAGTACTTTGTTGCCATGGACAGTTTCATAAATAATACCATAGTACTTTGTTGCCATGGACAGTTTCATAAATAATACTATAGTACTTTGTTGCCATGGACAGTTTCGTAAATAATACTATAGTACTTTGTTGCCATGGACAGTTTCATAAATAATACTATAGTACTTTGTTGCCATGGACAGTTTCATAAATAATACTATAGTACTTTGTTGCCATGGACAGTTTCATAAATAATACTATAGTACTTTGTTGCCATGGACAATTTCATAAATAATACTATAGTACTTTGTTGAATTTAATGTTTCAAAGTAATCTTCCACATCTTTGGTCTCCTATCACATTTGATTTTATAGGCTTTTGAGCGACGAAATTAGGGTTCGTTTTCTATAGTTGTAAGACCAACCGCCTCTGAAACTAAATCACCACTGATAAACCCGAGACTTAGGTATTGCATTCTGACATTATGTTACAGTGAATGACCTAATCAGTCGGATGGTGAAAAGGTTTGAACTGCGATATTGCCAAGTTTAATTAGAATGTCAATTTTTATCAAAAAATTTGTTCTTGACATAAATGATTAAATCAACCCTTTTTGCACATCTTCCGGAAATATCAAAGCCTAATTTCACTTCTAAATATTTTTTACAGCTAGTCAGTTGAAAAGGTATGAAATTTGAGAAAAGTTGCTGGATACCTTTCCCATACATCTGACCATACTTTCACGAAAAAGCACCAGCAAAAAGCATACTTCAAATAAAGATTAAAATGCTCTGGGGAGCATATTCTTTCAGAAAATGCCAAAAAATGCTAATCCAAAATTTTCACCTTCCGACTGATTATGTCATGCACTGACACATATGTTTTGGTTATTTCAAGATTAATTTCAAGTTTGTTTTTTCCTGTCGTAAACAAAAAGCAGACACCAGCTCTCGTTTTGACCATTTTGTGATTTTAGTCGCCATGTTAAAAACAAGAGAGTCTAACATTGCATCCATTGATATCGCTGCCTGAAATGTCACAACATGGATTTAAAAAATTGGATTTCCTTTAAGTTTATGGATAGAGAAATTGTTATACCCATTTTCTTTCCTTTTGTACAACAACAACAACAACAGCAGCAGCCGCAGCAGCGCTGGCTGGTGCTACTGCTACTTCTACTACTACACCTACTACCACCACTACTACCACTATCACTACCACTACTACTACTGCTACTTCATCTACTTTTACTATTTTTACTTCTATTACTGCTATTACTATATAATTATTCATATTATCATCATCATCATCATCACCATCATCATCGTCATTGTCGTCGTCATTGTCATCCTCATCATCATCATCATCATCATCATCATCATCATCATCATCATCATCATCATCATCATCATCCTCATCATCATCCTCATCATCATCATCATCATCATCAGAAACAGCATCATCATCATCATCATCATCATCATCATCATCATCATCATCATCATCATCATCATCATTATTATAAACATCATTATTTTTATCATTATAACCATCATCATCATCATCCTCATCATTATTATTATTATTATTATTATTATTATTATTATTATTATTATTATTATTATTATTATTATTATTATTATTATTATTATTATTATTATTATTATTAATCATCAGCATCAGTATCATCATCATCATCATCATCATCATTATTATTATTATTATTATTATTATTATTATTATTATTATTATTATTATTATTATTATTATTATTATTATTGTTATTATTATTATCATTATTAATATCTTCATTATCAATATTACTGTCACCATGTATATATATAATATATATATATATATATATATATATATATATATATATATATATATATATATATATATATATATATATATATATATATATATGCACATGTGACTATGAGAATCCACAGCTGCATTGCGTTTTCTGCTCTCTTAATAAAAACTAAGAGGCATGCCATGCCATCTGGTTGAAGTAAAAATATATTGTTGTAATGGCTTGAACTTACTTATACACTCGCCATGTTCGAATTTCCAGTAATTGGGTTGACCATAGCCATTAACACATCTGCATTCTCCCATTATCTTGCCTGTCTTGATGTTGTAATCACAAAAGTATTTGAACTCTCCTGGAGATGAAAAATGGAAAAGAGAGAGTAAGAGAGAGAGAGACACACACACAGAGAGAGAGAGAGAGAGAGAGAGAGAGAGAGAGAGAGAGAGAGAGAGAGAGAGAGAGAGAGAGAGAGATTTTGTTTTTGTTTTTAAGGGTTTTACGGCGCTTGCAACACATTTAGGTTATATCAGCGCCAGTAAATAGGAAGAAAATGGGACAGTAAAAAGTTATAGAATTACAATTAAAGCACCCAAGAAAAAGTAAGACAAAGGGGAACTGAGAACAAATAGGGATCAGATGTAGATTCCAAGAGCATACCACCAATGTACTCAGTTTGAAATCACCTACAAGTCTCATCCGGACACAAGCACAAAATCCAACAAAGAGGAACACACTCAAATGCTTACATTATACATTCAAAATAAAAATAATAATACATAACAGAGAGATGATTTACAAGGAAAAAAATATCATCTCCCAAAACAATCACTATGCATTTGACTGTTTCCCTCCCAGCTAGGATTCCGGCCAGTGCCAGGACAAAACCAAGTAATCTCATTCCGAGACACAGACAGAAAGCATGTTGGATATCAGATATAAGGGGATAGAAGACACAGTATGTACCTCCCTGCCCGCTATGGGAGGTCAGGATCCCCACCCAGAGAGAGAGAGAGAGAGAGAGAGAGAGAAAGAGAAAGAAAGATGAGAGCGATAGACGAGAGAGATAGAGATAGAGGAAGGGGGGGGGGGAATTAAAAATTAATTCATAGCTCATGTGGAAATAAACCAAAGTTAGTATAATTTAATAAAAGAAGAATCTGTCAGCTTCACCCCCCACCCCGCCTTTTTTTTTTACTTCCCTTACTGCCCATGTGTAGATATATACACATTGCATGTGAGGTGTCCTTTTTGTACAAGCACTATTCGAATATCCGCCACTGCCAATAACAAGGTACTCATTCACACCTGAGTCAAGTGGGGTTGCGTGTGTTAAATGCCTTACCCAAGGACATAGCAAGGGTTTTGCAATCTCTGTCACACATCTGGTCACTGACCATGATCTTACTTACTTACTTACTTACTTACTTACTTACTTACTTATCCGAATCAGCGACCACCTGAGCTCTAGCCCTTCGGTCTTGTGCCATGACGTGGAAGTTGGACGTCTTTTGTAGTTGTTCCAGGTGACTATAAAGTGTGTTACTGATGCTTGGATTTGGTGGGAGGAATGTGCATCTCAGGTCTTCAAGAGGTTGACATTCAAGCAAGTGGTGTGTTACTGTTTCATTGGGGTGTTGACATAGGGGGCAGGAAGGGGATGTGTCTTTTGTAATTTTGCTTAAATGGTTGTTGAGCGGTATGTGTTGTGTTCTTAGTTGAAACATGATGCTTTGCTGGTGTCTTCTGAGCTTATTTATGCAATCAGTCTTTACAGGAGTGGTCATATGGGAAAACATACATCTACCCGTGGTGCTCATTGCCCAACTGTTCATCCATTCTTCTCTCTTATTTGTTTTGATTATTTGTTTCGCTGTGTCTAAGGATACTGGAATTGATGGTTGTAAAATTGTTGATCTGAGTCTGGCTAGTCTCTCTGCATTGTCATTTCCTGGTATATTTGAATGTCCCGGTATCCACTGGAGAGATAAGTCTACTCTGTGTGTTGTAAGGAATACTGACCATGATCAAGATTCTTTGACTTTGTTACAAGACGAAACAATACAATACATTTGCATGCATGTTAATGACAGACTATAAACATACATTGTTGATGTTAACTCTTTCAGCGCCATTGGCCGCACTGTGTGGCCCAAGCAGAATCTGTTCTACTGGCCAATGGCCGCACAGTGCAGTCGGTCTTGAAAGGCAAAAATAATAATGTAATCCCATCCAACTTTCGACAAAAGTACTATCAATTGAACGAATGGTATCATTTTTTTCATTAGAACATTTAATTGGCCCTAGAGGGGGGGGGGGGGGGTGGTATTTTAATTGAGATTTTGCACTGAATTCAAATGTCGCTTTGTCTTAGCTTGTCATTCTCATGCTAGCTCAATCAGGTGTCAGCCATTTTGTAACGGAAATGCGAATATAGCCTTAGCACTGAAAGAGTTAATATTGCATAGATGTAGACAGAGAGAAAATATTAAGAGTTCTGCAGCAAACAAGTCATGAGAATATGTCAGGTTATACGTGTCAGACTTGTCTTTTTGCATAAACCTGAAGACATGATGAATGAGCTTTAAAAAGTATTTACCCGTAATACTATTTCCCACAATGATAAGTAGACTGTTTGTGTTTTTCTTTGTATACAATGATTACTATTTAAAAAAACATCATCCTTCAGAGCCATCCCGGTTTTTATAGCGTGAAATGGACAACAGCAATTGGATGCTACCCATTGGATAGGATGCTAGTCCATAGCAAAGTAATTTCTGCCGGATCTAACAGACCCAGATACACAATCACAGCTGGGTGGACAGGGGGGAGGGGGGGTGAGGAAGAAAAAAATATTGACTGTACCCGGGATCGATCTTGGTGTGAAGCGAGTACTTTACCAACGGAGCTATCAGGACCCCCAATCATTACTCAAGTCACTGCTTAATCAACAAGATTTGTGTGAAACAGCAATGTCCTGATTTAGCAGCTTGTCTTATACAATTTTTGAAATTAACTCATTCCTCATTCCCCAAACTTGAAAAGTTCATGCATGTTCTATGAAGATCTCATTTGATTCTTATCCTTAAATAAAGTGAATAAAGAAAGAGAGAAACACATAGAATGAGAGAGGGAGGGGGAGGGAGAGAGAGAGAGAGAGAGAGAGAGAGAGAGAGAGAGAGAGAGAGAGAGGGTGAGAGAGAGGGAAAGAGAGATAGATAGAGAGAGAGTGAGAGAAAGAGAGAGAGAGATAGATAGAGAGAGAGAGAGAGAGAGAGAGAGAGAGAGAGAGAGAGAGAGAGAGCGGGGGGGGGGGGGGGGAGGGAAAAGCAAAATACAGACACAAAAAAACATATTCAAAACGTTTACTCAAAAGTATGAGAAAACACACAAACACATAGACATGCACAGACCCACCCACCCACACACACAAACACAAGCAGAAAATCCACAATTACCATAGTGATTAGGGCCGTGATCCCAACAAGTAGGCACACTCAACTCCCCTCCAGAGTGGCCGGATTCCATTAAGAACTGTGAAATGGGAACTTTCAATTTGCTATCATTCCTCTTTCCAGTCAAAGTGTCGACAACATAGCGCGTCAGACGAGAGAGAGTCTCACACATAGTCAGATCTGGGGACAAAAAAAAAAAAAAAGCAAAAATAGGAATGGGTGACGATGCCAGCAACAATCTTCATATCTATGTGTGGCCACCCTGGAAAACCCAAATAAACCTACCAATTTCATTGGCCACCCAACTAAACCTAACTATTTCATTGGCCACCCAGGAAAACCCAACTAGACCTAACAATTTCATTGGCCGCCAAGGAAAACCCAACTAAATCTACCAATCAATGAAAATAAGATATCAATTGTATCATGTCATAAAGTCATGTATTGCTGAGTATTTTACAGTTTAATCTATCTTGATATCTTAATTAGACCCATAGATATGGCGTTTTATAGACGCCCAAGCGAGAAAACATAAAATTGATAAATAAGAGCATACCAATTCAGTGCATAGTTCATGACCCACTCACGTGACTATAACCCATAAATATGAATTTCAATAAAATTTACTGACATGCAACCCAAAATGTGTCTCCAATGAATTTCTGACACCAATCTCAAAAGCTGAAAGAGTAATTACAACTGAAATATCAAAAACCCAAGATTTGGGTTTCCAACAGTTTTCCCCTGTATCTCAATTTCACTTCGTGTGAAATTATCAGGGTTGGTTCTCCTATAATAACAATTTCCCCCTTTATATATATGCATGTTTTCCTTAAAGCCGATTAAAATTTACATTAATTTCATTTCTGAAAATTTATATAAGACTTTGACGTCATCCACATCACTGCAGGGTTGCCCATTGAGGAAGTACAAATCACATGGCCTAGCACTTAATGTCCTGAGTGTGGTGTTTCTTAGACTTTTACCTACCCCAAAATATAATTACCTTCTGCTGAATGTATCAGTAAACACGAAAAAGAAAATTGGCAAAACTTCAAATATGAACTACCAAACCAAAATTTTACCTTGTATAATTTAGCCTATATAAAAGTAAGAATAACGGATTTATCTTTGAACATGTGAAACAGACAACCATAGTTTTCATTTTACTTACTATCAGCGTAGTCGAGCTCACAGAAAAGTCCTCCAGTTCCGTTTGGGCAATCACAGAGTTTCATCGTCTTTTCTTCAAATTTGCAAACGCCTTTATTACAAGCCCCGGGATTGTAGAATGAGCAGTAATCGACTAGGGAACAAAAAGTGGACGAATTTGGATCATGATAAAAAATTGGCCTACAAAGATTTTAAATCATTAAGATATGGATACGATGGATGTTGATGTTTGTGATTTTGATTTATTACAATTGTTTCATAACATATACGGCGTTTGGAAATATATGTACCATTTATCTTTAAGAAGATAAGATAATCATCCTTGTCATTTTATAAAAATCATATCTAATTTTACTTTTAAAAAGAAAGCTTGCAAACACACGTTGCAATGTTGAAGAGACATGTTAGATGTTATGATATCATATTATCCTTTTTAAGTGAACATGAGCTTTGAAAAAAGCAGACAGCTTGAGCACTATCTATTTTCTTGTTTCAAATTGCAAAGATGTGCAGTTGATTTGCTAAACAAAAAAATGAATATAACACCTTCATAATAAAAATAATAATAATAATAATAATAATAATAATAATAATAATACTAATAATAATAATAAATAATAATAATAATAATAATAATAATAATAATAATAATAATAATAAATAATAATAATAATAATAATAATAATAATAATAACAATAATAATAATAATAATATAAAAAATAATAATAATAATATTAGTAATATTAACAACAACAACAACAACAACAACAACAACAACAGCAACAACAACCCACCCACCCACCCACCCACCCACTCACCCCAACCCAAACCAAACCAGCCAGCCAGCTACCAACCAGCTAGCCAATCAACCAAGTAACCAACAAACAAACCAACCAACCACAAAAACAACAAAAACAACAACAATAATAATAATAATAATAATAATAATAATAATAATAATAATAATAATAATAATAATAATAATAATAATAATAATACAGTCCAAGCCGGTATTGGGGACGCCACTTTATTGGGACGATTCCTTGGGAATGGAATTTTTTCTTTAAAATAAAGTCATACCCTTTCCAATTCCCAGCCACTTATTTGGGAGGGCCCGCCACTTAATGGTGATGAACTTTGGCAATGACCATCCCCATTAAAGAGTTTTTTCCTTGTCTTCAATCATTTAAAACAATGGTTCATAAAATGCAAATTTGTCTAACGTAATAGTTAACCGGGTGTGTGGTCGTACTGTTCATCACAGAGATGTGACCAATAGAATTTACTTGTATCCCTTGTCATTGTCATCGACTGCCATCGTCACTCACATTCATGGTCATGGGTCAACAGCCACTAAATTCTATCACTCAGACTTTAAACGTCAAAAGTTTTGTGTGTTGGTACGTTATATCTGACTGGGGATGTTGTGAGTATTTTACTTAAACACACAGCATAACAGTCTGATTGATAGAACTAATCAGATCAGCCAACTGGCTGTATAAAAACAATAATAACGAGTTGAGTATGTCAAATACGTTTCTTCTATTAATGCTGTGCTTTTAGTCAAAATGCTCACAACATCCGTCATCCAGATATAATGTACCAATACACAAAACTATGTGTAACATTGAACGTTTATAGTCTGATTGAAAAGCAATGTCTTAAGTGTACTGCTTTAAGGAAGTGAAAGCTGGAAAATAACATCCTTGATAATACAAAAGCTAGAAACCTTTCAAAACAACTGTCTAAAAAGAATTTTCAACATATTTTGGCCTACAAAATTAAAAACAGTGGATCTATTAAAGAATGCTGACTGCACTAACAATAAAAGTCAAATAAAAAGAAGATGGTGTTGGCTGGGCCATGTGGCCAGAATGGAAAAAGGGTCATTTCCCACAGCCCTGTACTGGACAGCAAATGGGAAGAGAAAGCGGGGAGGCCAAAAGAAACCTGGCAAAGGACCACGGAAAAAGAAATAAAGGAAGCAGGCCTGTCCTGGAATACAGCCACCGCAAAAACAGCCGAAGGAGATGTCTGGTGGATGCCCTATGTGCCTCAAGGCCAGAAGAGAATTAAGTAAGTTAGTAAGTCTGATTGACAGATTTTAAAGAAATAATTAAATCATATCATAAATGGCTATCTAAAAACAATAACAAAGAGCTGAGTGATGTCAATTTCATTCCTTCTATAGTTTTGCAATCATTACCAGTTTGGTCACCAAAAGCGTATTGAAAAGGCGTTACATCACTAAAACGTATTAATGCTGTGCTTTTAGGTATGGATAAATGCAGAGTGGACTATGGTAAATCTGAAAAATTGCTCAATCATGGCCGCCACTTAATTGGAATGATTTTTTGTCGGGAACCAAACCATCCCAAATAAACCAGCTTGGACTGTAATAATAATAGTAATCAGCATCAGTATCGTCGTCATCATCAATAATCATCATCGATAAGAATAAAAATGTATCTAACAATGAGTTTTGTTGAATGACAAATCAAAATATCATCATTATCATTATATACTTTTTTTTCATTTCTCACCTTGACACATCTCCCCTCCAAAGCCGTCCTGACATTTACAGTATGAGGATTGGTAGTTATAGTAATTTCTTTCACAGGTTCCTCCGTTCATACACATTGATTTGCCATCGTCATCAAAACAGTCTGTATAAGATATATAAAACATAATAATAAAAACTCCACATTAAAAATAATAATAATAATAATAATAATAATAATAATAATATAATAATAATAATAATAATAATAATAATAATAATAATAATAATAATAATAATAATAATAATAATAATAATTATAATAGATGGCATTTGTATATCGCATTTTCAAATAATACTCAATGCGATTTACAGTGGTTGAAAAAAAATGCATTTCTTGCGCCACAACTCACTACCATTCCCCCCCCCCCCCCCTCCCCTTAGGTAAGGTCAGCCAGTCAAGGGCCTTTCCCACTATACCAAAAGTCTTGTTTAACCTATTCAGGAGCATACCATGATCTGTTTTCAAAAGCTTTAGATTGATCCAAAATAGCTAAAAGACATACATTATTTTTGTCACTGGCATTAAGAATGTCGGTGTTGATTTTCATTAGGGCAGTTTCAGTTACTATGAAAGGCCTTATAAGCAGAATGGAGAGGTTCTGTAAGATAATTAATATTCATAAAACTCATTCCTAAAGTTTCAAAGTGTTTCCTAATGCTTCATTTATTCCTTCAGCAGGCCAATTGGATCTTAATCCTCTTCAATCCTTGTGGAGCATAGGGCCTCTGCCAGCGTCTGCCATCTACTTCTGTCTTTGGCCATCTCTTTGGTAGCCTGCCATCTTCAGTTCGTTAGACAGTGAGCACCTCCATGCCTGCTTCGAATGCCCCACATTTCGTGTCACTAGGAGGTTCCAATTGAGGGACTGGTGTGCGATGATAATTGGAAGCAATTCATATTTCATCCAGAATCAGTTTCCTCTTAAGCACTCTTTTTGTACTTATACTCTTGCAATATCAATTTCTACCCTGGGTAGATTGAAGTAAATGACAATATGTGCCTTACCCAAGAAAACAATGCCCCAACCATAGTCTTTGAAATCACTTTTTCCTATCCTGTCTCTAACAACGTTTAAAATCGATTAACTTTTCTATAAGTCAAGGCGCATCACACCGTTGAGCCACCACCATGTTCACAAAAATAAAAAATTAAAAAAATAAATAAATAAAAAATTAGTAATAATCAGATTTTTAATTTACAAAGGGAAAACCTCATGTCAAGAGGTGTCAATTTAAAATTTAACTTAAATATTTTATTTTAAAACTATATCTTTTCATTCAAGTAGTCCTGGTTTATCCTATTATTATTCTATTATTATATTAACAGAATCTGTGTACAAATCATATAATCACTTTGTGAATTGGAGGGGGAGGAGGAGGAGGAGGAGAAGAAGAAGAAGAAGAAAAAAGAAGAAGAAGAAGAAGAAGAAGAAAAAAGAAGAAGAAGAGAAGAAGAAGAAGAAGAAGAAGAAGAAGAAGAAAGAAGAAAAAAGAAGAAGAAGAAGAAGAAGAAGAAGAAGAAGAAGAAGAAGAAGAAGAAGAAGAAGAGAGAGAGAGAAGAGAAGAAGAAGAAGAGAGAAGGAGAAGAGAGAGGAGGAGGAGGAGGAGGGAGGAGAGGAGAGGAGGAGAGAGGAGAGGAGAGGAGGAGGAGGAGGAGAAGGGAGAGAAAGAGAGAGAGAAGAAGAAGAAGAAGAAGAAGAAGAAGAAGAAGAAGAAGAAGAAGAAGAAGAAGAAGAAGAAGAAGAAGAAGAAGAAGAAGAAGAAGAAGAAGAAAGAAGAAAGAAGGAAGAAGAAAAGAAGAAGAAGAAGAAGAAGAAGAAAGAAGAAGAAGAAGAAGAAGAAGAAGAAGAAGAAGAAGAAGAAGAAGAAGAAGAAGAAGAAGAAGAAGAAGAAGAAGAAGAAGAAGAAGAAGAAGAAGAAGAAGAAGAAGAAGAAGAAGAAGAAGAAGAAGAAGAAGGAGATAGTAGTTCGATCCCACTTTACATTTCTGTTACCACTCTTGATAAAAAGTTTTGTCAGCAATTATATATGGATACATTATAGAGGAATATTAAATTGGACAAAATTAAGGCTCGCCTTAAAGTGTTAATCAGGAGACACAATGTATTGTACTTACTAGTAAGAGTGCAAGATGGACCAGATTTCCCTTTGGGACAGACACATTTTTTCATTCCTCCATACTCCACTACACAAATACCCTTGCCATGACATCTCATATAACGACAGTCTTCTGTCAAATTATATTATATTAAAGGGTTTTAGATTTGAGTTAAATGTCCTTCTCAACATATTCAAATTTATCTTTAAAAAATAATGACATCATCTCAAACTCATCAATAGAATTAGGTCAAATCCATTGCTTGTCCTCGATTTCACAAATAAGAAGGGGAAAATTTGAAACATCAATATCATCTGGCTTTTTAAATTAAACTCAATCTTACCTACAACTTCAAGACTGTTTTTTTTTTTAAATGCCAAGCAGTAAAATTAGAATTTTATCCTAACTTTATAAAATAACAAGAACATTTTTTTGGGATGAGTTTTGATGTAAATTATATACATGGTTTATCCCTGTTTCTCCAGTGAGAAACCAAAAATAACAATTTGGATAAAATGTTCGTTAATGGAGCTCTCACATTCCTATGTCAGTTCAGTGTTTTGACTACCGGATGAAACAAGCTAAAATTCTTTTGAATTTGTCCAAATTAGATTTTACACAGATGTGAAATGGTGGTGAGGTCCAATTAAAATCTGAAGTAGGAAATCGATTATAGATAGTATGCGCTTGGCTAAGAAGATCATAACATTGCCATCCGGAAGTGTAACGGACCAACACACAAAACTGTGTGTATCCATAAACGATTATAGTCAGGTTAATCAGTTCAGTGAGCATTATTCATAAACGCGGATGGCAAAAAAAACTATAACAAAGTCCTGAGTGACGTCATCTTCGAACTATCTATTAACCAACATTTTATCCAAATTGTGATTGTTAAGTTCACACTGGGGAAACTAGGACAATCCATCTCTCCACGACCCATATACAATATCCATTAAAAATCATCATCATCATCATCATCATCATCATCATCATCATCATCATCATTTAAAAAAAAAAATTGAGCTTTATATAGTGCAATATCCACTGAATGTGCTCAAAGCGCTTTACAAGGAGTCCCTGGTCAACAGCAACATTTAACATGACGCCTGTTAGGCAATATTACAATTTTTCGGATAAAGACAACGCTGTTAACGACCAGGTACTCATTTACACCTAGACCTGAGTACGGTGAGAGAATGCGAGTAAAGAGCCTTTTCCAAGGACTCAACTATGCGCCGAGCGCGAGGCTTGAACCCAGGACCTTCCGATCCGAAAGCGAGTGTCATACCACTAGACCACATAGCCGCATCATCATCATCATCATCATCATCATCATCATCATCATCATCATCATCATCATCATCATCATCATCATCATCATCATCATCATCATCATAAAACAAAATAAATAATAACAATAGTAACAACAAACAGCAATAATAATTTGACATTTACCACCACCAAAAGAAACACTAAGAACATTGTGAGGTTGGTTGTCAATTTGAAGGTATTCAGACAGCATGTCATTCCTCAAGTCGTTCATGACATCTGCGTCAATCTCTTGCTTAAATTTCAATTGAATGATAATTGTAGTGTAAGTTGGTCTGCAAGAGATACCAAAAAAAAAATACAACAAAAATTTTTAATCTAACGAAAAAAAGTTATATAGTTGTGGCAGTTGCAATAGATAGATAGATAGATCGATAGATAGATAGATAGATAGATAGATAGAAAGTAGTAGTAGTAGTAGTAGTAGTAGTAGTAGTAGTAGTAGTAGTAGTAGTAGTAGTAGTAGTAGTAGTAGTAGTAGTAGTAGTAGTAGTAATAGTAATAGTATAGTATAGTATAGTAGTAGTAGTAGTAGTAGTAGTAGTAGTAGTAGTAGTAGTAGTAGTAGTAGTAGTAGTAGTAGTAGTAGTAGTAGTGGTAGTACTAGTAGTAGTAGTAGTAGTAGTAGTAGTAGTAGTAGTAGTAGTAGTAGTAGTAATAGTAGTAGTAGTAGTAGTAGTAGTAGTAGTAGTAGTAGTAGTAGTAGTAGTAGTAGTAGTAGTAGTAGTAGTAGTAGAAGTAGTAGTTGTTGCAGTTGTTGTTGTTGTTGTTGTCGTTGTTGTTGTTGTAACATTAACAGCAACAATAGTAGCAGCAAAAGAATAAGAAGAATGAGGAGGAGGAGGAGGAAAAGGAGAAAGATGAGAAGGAAGAGATAGCGGTGTTATAGTATCGATGATGTGTGTTGAAAAAAAATAATTTAAAAGCTGCATCATCATCATCATCATCATCATCATCATCATCATCATCATCATCATCATCATCATCATCATCATCATCATCATCATCAACATACTATGATCATTATCATCATCATACCATCATCATCATCATCATCATCGTCGTCGTCGTCGTCATCATCATCACCATACCAACCTCCTCATCATCATCATCATCACCACCATCACTATCATTAAAAACTTACTCTGCCTGTCTTTTCCGCCGGTCTGCTAAAGCAACACCACCATCACTGCCAGAACTGCTTGGTGGTGCTGTAGAGTTGGGGTAATTAACTTCATGAGCTCTAACAATGCCAACAACATCAAGTGATTCGTATCCAGGAAGTTTTTTATCAGCCATAAATGTTAGCAGCTGTCAGAAAAAAAAATTATAAAAGAAAATGGCGAATTTTAAATAGGAAATGACATTTTTCATATATTTATTCAGTGAATCAGTGGTGCAGTGTCTCCCCTTGTGACAGATTAAAATATAATGGAATATATAAAAAAAAAAAAAATATATATATATATATATAAATATATATATATATATATATATATATATATATATATATATATATATATATATATATATATATATATATATATATATGTACATGAATATACATTCCATTATATTTTAATGAAAATAGCAGGTTATTAGATTGGTAACAACAAGAAATGAAGTGAGTAGAAAAGTGCCAGAAGACAATAGAGAATATTTTTTTAAGTTGCTGTGATGGGGGCTCAAAACCACAACCTTACTGGTACAACAACTCTGCGTGGCCGGGGAGAGGGAAGTTGAGCACTATTATTTTATGGTTTTAATTTCTATAATTTATATTATTAAGGATTACGCCGACTGAGGACGTGTAAAGAGACACAGAAACGAACGTTTCGGCCACAAAAAATGTGAGTGACAATTTGTATTCTATATTAGCTCTAATCATCATTATCGAGCACTTTCGTACCTACGAGTACCCACCAACACTCATAAATATAGATTATGCCGACTGAAGACGTGGACGAAAGCCACAGAAACATACGTCTTGGCCATATATAAGTGAGTGACAATTTATATTTTATATTAGCTCTAACCATCATTATTGAGCACTTTCATACTTACGAGTACCCACCACTCATATATATATATATATATATATATATATATATATATATATATATATATATATATATATGTGTGTGTGTGTGTATATATATGAATATATAAACTTCAAAATACAACAGTTTTGTAATTTAATTAGAAAGATTCAATAAGATGTAACTGGCACATAATTCTATCACGTGCTCTTCCAACTGACATCTCCCATAGTTTCTCCAATGCTGCAATGATAATTTACTTACTTGATTTGCTAGTTGGGCCAGCAAGATCATGGACTCCTGACTACTAGTGTCATTATAATCGGGGTGGTATGGATACGAAATTGTGATGCTGATAATAACTTTATGCATGTAGCCCACTGGGGATAAGATGAGATCATTGGATAAAATAAGATGAGAAATCACGATTATTACACAATATTATCATTATAAAATACGTCAAAGGACACGAACCAGGAGGAAAAAGAAGAAGAAAAAGGAAAGCAACTTTTTGAACAACAAATTTGGTATTTCAATGAGAAATATATTAATGGTTTGTGTTTAATTAAAATCTTCAAAAGAGTTCTGCCAGATAAAACAATCGTTACCATTACAGTAGACAATGTGCAATATTAAATAATCAAAGTCTGTATGAAAGAGTTTGGTGAGACCAGATTATCTTTCAGGCGGTTTATAGAGTATACAGTAACAACGAACTAAGTGAGTATCAACTTCATTCATGCTACAAATGATACGTAGTTCAGTAAAATCTTCACCTGTTCTAGCTGGCAAAACAGCTAGCTACCAAGAGAGAGAGAGAGAGAGAGAGAGAGAGAGAGAGAGAGAGAGAGAGAGAGAGAGGGGATATATATACATATATATATATATATATATATATATATATAGAGAGAGAGAGAGAGAGAGAGAGAGAGAGAGAGAGAGAGAGAGAAAGTACTTACATTCGACACACTGACCACCACCACAGGCCAGAGGACAACATGACTTGCCGTTAGGACACTGCTGGCCTGTCCCATCTGGATTACACTCGTACATGCAAATGCTGACTTCACCTTTGTTGATAAGGGGGCATGAGTTGATGTCAACTGAAGAAAGCCCAACAAAAAATGACAATTTGACGTGGTTAGTTTAAAAATTTTATATTTTTAAAGATAAGAAATAAAAAGAAATAGCCTTATGTCAAGTTGAATATTAGACCCAATTAAGAAAATCTATACAATTATTCTTTCATTCAACTTATCAATCGCATGGTTTGTTACCATTCAACTAAATATGAATCTTTCTCAAGCAATGTAGCCAGGTCTGTGCATATCTTGTAGACCAGATTTAATCTTTTACTCTGGAAACAGCATGAGATGGATGAGCTTCTAGTTTAGGTTTTGTTAGCCAGATATTCTGGCTGAAATGATTACAGCAACCGTGGATGATTTCAATAGATCCACTGTGAAGGAAGATAATGATGATGCCGATGACAACCACTTAGATGCTGATGACGATGATGGTGATGGTGATGATGATGATGATGATGATGATGATGATGATGATGATGATGACGATGGTGCTGCTGCTGCTGTTGCTTCTGCTGCTGTTGTTTCTGCTGCTGCTGATGATGATGATGAAAACCCCTACCTTCCTCTTTGCATGGCTCAGTCGATAAATCTCTAGGTGCACCACCAATTTGTATCTTGAGATATGGCACTGCCTCTTTAAATCCTCCAATAGCAGTTTCATCCAGCACCATGACACCCTTCATTGCGATACAGTTGATTCCACTGCAAATGAAATTAAACGAAACGATTAGGTCCCTTATAGTTTTGTAAATTTTCAAGTTGGAAACCCATTTTTTTTCTGATCTAGGGAAAGGTGGCAGGGAGGAGGAAAAAGAGTATTTCATACCTTATTATTATCATTATATATATATATATATATGTGTGTGTGTGTGTGTGTGTGTGTGTGTGTGTGTATGTCTTTTTATTGGTCTTGTAATTTTAATGTAGAAATCAGAACACAAATTTTATTTTAACAAGACTTTGGAAATTAAAAAAAAGTTTTACGAAGTAAGATAAGTGACCGTTTTTTGTTATCAATGAGACCTGAATTAAATTAACTTTGACCTTCGATTATTAACATCACTGAAATCCGACAATAAATATGCCTAGTTCTTAGGAGCCAAAAATACATAAAGACTTATGTCTAAACTGGTTCATGGTGGTCGGCAGAAAGCATTAAAATTAATTTGACAAGAATATTTTTTTCATGTGGCCTCTCCATCCTCTTTCCATCTCTATCTCCACACCCTTAA
>NC_088368.1:11846163-11851163 GCF_034508935.2 Berghia stephanieae | reverse complement strand
AAAACTGAGATGAACGAGGGAGAGGTTCTTTGCACGTTTATGTCCATATCCTGTCGGGATAAACGATGGCGCCCGCAAAGTCAATGATAATAACCAGTTACCTGCCAGTCTCGGGAAAGACGCGGAATTTTAATAAATTTAGCCAACAAAACTCGTCCTTCAAGTTATATTGATCGGTTTTAAATGACCCTTATCTTAGCAATATATCTACAACCTGGGACATCTCGAGGTTTTTGCCAAGATGAGGGTCATTTAAATCGACCAATATTATTTTGATGAACGAGTTCTTTGACCAATTTTCTAAATACGAGTCTTTCAGAGTACGGCAGTAAATTGGTCAATTGGGTGACAAATTTGGGAGCAGGCACTGCTGTAAGATAAAGATTTTAAAACGTGTGCAGCCTGATTTATTTTTAAATTTTTTTTTATTATTTTTTTTTTGAGGGGGGGGGGGGGGGGGGGGGGCTCTTTCTTGCTTTTGCAAGTATTCATACTTTCTCAGATCTTTAATATTTATTGGATATTTCACTGTATGGAAGAAGGTCATTATTTTGTTGTGTTATTTTTTTTAAACAAAATAATATTTCAGCCCGTAATTTTAATAATATTTTTATTTTATTTTATCCATCTACAGATAGAGGACCCCTTATCAAGACCCCTTTACTATGGGGGTGCCAAGATTTCTTTTGCTACTATGCCTGGCGCTCACTGTGTCTCTAACAGGTACAGTAACATGGGAAAATCATTAATAATAGGGAACTAAAGTGCGATGTCAAGAATCTGGTTCCAATCTCATTGGAAGTGTAAAACCACTTCTCTGGAGGACTGGGTACATACCTCGTTGAAATTATCTTTTGGTTTCAAAGTGGTTGCAACCTAATTAACCAGACTCAATGTATGCTGGTCGTCTTAAAGATCATCCTCGCTCTTTTGCGCCCCCTAATCTGCCTATGCATACTGATACTGTGTTGTTCGTTCAGTGTCAAATAGAACTTTGGTTCCAGTTGACCTGGCTAGAATAAATGAAGAACTGTAAAAGATGTGAGCAATGTTAAACATTAGAGATTCTCTCTGTCTGTCTGTCTGTCTGTCTCTCTCTCTCTCTCTCTCTCTCTCTCTCTCTCTCTCTCTCTCTCTCTCTGTCTGTCTCTGTCTGTCTCTGTCTGTCTCTCTCTCTCTCTCTCTCTCTTCTCTTCTCTCTCTGTCTCTCTCTCTCTTCTCTCTCTGTCTCTGTCTCTCTCTGTCTCTGTCTCTCTCTCTCTCTCTTCTCTCTCTGTCTCTGTCTCTCTCTGTCTCTGTCTCTCTCTCTCTCTCTCTCTCTCTCTCTCTCTCTCTCTCTCTCTCTCTCTCTCTCTCCCCTCTCTCCCTGACAATATATATATATATATATATATAATATATATATATATATATATATATATACACATATATATATTCTTTTAAAAATTTATTTGTTTTATCTTTTTGCCTTACCAGTGTCCCAGGATGTTACCCCCACACCCACTCCAGCCAAACTGTTATGGTTCGTCAACTTCTTCATCAAAAACTTGATGTTCAAAGATGCCAGCGAAAGTCTCGTTAAACTAATGGTTAGAACATTAGGCTAAAGACATTAACAAGCTCCGAAAAGCCTGCACGATGTCTCATCTCATTAGAAAAAAAAATAAATTACTGAATGCAAGAAAAACAATAAAAACAACTATATCTCCACTAGCAGCTCTACCACAATCACCTCTAAGTAACAACTTTTGAAATAAACAGATCTGCCAACCTTCCCGATTTAATCGGGAAATTTCTTATCTGGTTGTCCTCTTCCCTAACTCCCGGTTGCAGATAGATTCCCCCCCCCCCCCCACCCCGATAAGAGCTTCACATTTTTATTATTATTAACAGGGAATATTGATAAACATTATAAATGACAATACTTTAGAAATATGTTAATGCGATTTAATCACAATGGTTATGTGTGATATTATAATATGATATATCATGGTGCCTCTGTTTCAAGTATTCATTTCACTCGATCTGGTAATAGGAACAGAATGACATCATCATTTAAGATTAGCATGCTAAAGTGGAAAACAAACATTAACAACCCCCCCCCCCCCCCCTCCAAAAAAAAAAATAAAGAACAAAAAGAAATAAAGAAAGAAAATAAACAAAATAAGAACCCCCCCCCCCCCAAAAAAAAAAAAAAAACAAAAAAAAAAAACAACAAATAACAAACAAATATAAACAAACAAAAAAAAAACAAAAAAACAAACAAACAACAACAACAAAAACAACAAAAAACATAAACAATTAAAAAAAAAACAACAAAACAACACATACTCTACAAAAATTAGTCCTGTAATTGTATTATTTTCTCTAATCAGCCCCTTGAATTTGTTATTAGTTGTCAGTTTGACTAGTCTAAAATTCCCTATTTAATTTGGCATTTTGAAAAGTTGGCAGGTCTGAATGCATAACCTACCGCATCTAACTGGTATCAGATCGGAGTGGAGCATATTTTGAACAAGCGATTTTAAAGTTAAAGTGATCAGAAATATAACTTTCGGTTTATGTACCGGGGGGTCCCGATAGTTCAGTTGGTAGAGCACTCGCTTCACAAGCAAAGGGACCGAGATCGATCCCGGGTGCAGTCGATTTTTTTTTGACCCCCCCTGTCCTCCCAGCAGTGATTGGGTCTGTTAGATCTGGCGGAAGTATTTTGCGATAGACTAGCATCCATTACAACAACGTTAAATCGAGTCCTTCGATGCATTTGGCTATCAGACCTATAGATATGAGCACGTCGGTTAGACCACATGGAATTGTCTGAATTTTTATATTTAAAAAAAATAAATTATATTAATGATAAGTCTTGAACAATATCTAAATGTTTTCAAAAGTTGGATGGAGAGCAAACTTCGTTCCTTCAAGTACTTTTTATGTTGAGTGAGAGATTTTATAGTTATAGATAGTATGCAGATGACGTCACTCAGGTCTTTGTTATTGTTTTTGCCATCCGCGTTTGTGAGTTGTTCTCACTAAACTATATTAACCAGGCTATAAAAGTTCATGGTTACACAGAGTTTGTGTGTTGGTCCGTTATACTTCCGGATGGCAATGTTGTGAACTCCTTGGCCAAGCGCATTCTATCTATAGCTTGTTGCAAGTTAACTGCTGTGCCCAAGAAAGACAGGTAGGTATTTAAAAATTTAGCCAGAGAACTCGTGCTTTAAGTTAATATAGATCGATTCAACTGACTCTCATCGTGGCAAAAACTCTCAAACCTGGGATCTCGCGAGGTTTTACCAATATGAGGGTCATTTACATCGATTGATATTTAATTTGAGTTTTCTGGTCAAATTTTTTAAATACGTGTCCTTCTACGGCAGTAAACAGGTTTTAAAATCTTTTATAATGTGTGTACGAATTTGATGCTAACGAAAGAGTGAACATACGGGGTGATGTGAAGTTATTTTGCATTTTATTTTATTTGTTTTCACGTTAATTTGTGTATTGTTGTGCTGACGAAGGGTTTGTACCCGAAACGTCCGTTGTCTGTTTTGTTCCCATACGAAGCCTCTCCATTTTCACTCTTTCCGTTAGTATTTTACGATCACCGGCTTCAGGCAGCCCCTACCGTTTTCTACTTGTACGAATTTGACTAATTTATCGTAATGGTAAAGCTCGTGATTTGATATTATAATGGTAAATTTGATATCGATCTAATCATTTTATGAATGAATTGAACGGTTTAGAATCTAGAAATAAGTTTTAAAATTGTTTTTGAACTACTATTTTCTATTCAGCTGAAAATGGTAACTACAACAGCAGGAGGCAAAGTGGAGTTCATGCATCTTAGTGATGGGTATGTGTCGTCATATCTGTTATTATTATAATTATTGTCACCATCATCATCATCATCATCATCATCATCATCATCATCATCATCATCATCATCATCATCATCATTATTATTATTATTATTATTATTATTTTATTATTATTATTATTATTATTATTATTATTATTATTATTATTATTATTATTATTATTATTATTAATATTAAAATATAAGTACCATCGTCATCTTCTTTATCATCAACATCATCATCGTTACCTTCCTCTTCTTCCTCATCCTCATCACCATCATCATCATCAACATCATCATCATCATCATCATCATCATCATCATCATCATCATCATCATCATCATCATCATCATCATCATCACCACCACCGTAATTATTATTAATACCATCTACAACAACATCGTGATCTTCATTCGTAATTTATCATTAAGTGTCTCATAATGTATCTCTTCAATTCCTCGTGATTCAAGCATGTCGATAAAATACAATAATACACAAATAAAGAAATTAACAAAATGATGATAAAAAATGATAACTCAATATACATTTATTACAGGTTACCATGCACCAAAGTCTTTGTGGAATTTAGAGATATTAACCAGGACTTAGCTAATAGCTTCTTTCCTGTTTTGAAGTCGTCAGGAGTTGAAATCGATGGAAAGAAATATGACATCGGATTCAACGGATGTGAAAAAAGTAAGTTTTATTTCAATCTTATTTATTTTTTGTTGGTTTTTGTTTTTTTTTTGGAGATATGAATTTAAATTAAGCTTGAGCTTTTATATAGCACAATATCCACTAAACGTGTTCAAAGTGCTTTACAAGGGGTCCCTGACCAACAGCAACACGTAACATGTAGAACGAGACATGACGTCTGTTAGGCGGTAATACAGTTATACAGTACAGGTGGTGGTGATAAAAATAATCATCATCATCATCATCATCATCATCATCATCATCATCATCATCATCATCATCATCATCATCATCATCATCATCATAATAATAATAATAATAATAATAATAATAATAATAATAATAATGATAATGATGATGATAATGATGATGATGATGATGATGATGATAATAATAATAATGGAAAATGGACATGTGACTGTCTGAGGTTGACACCGATGGGGA
>NC_088368.1:11836163-11841163 GCF_034508935.2 Berghia stephanieae | reverse complement strand
ATTATTATTATTATTATTATTATTATCATTATTATTATTATTATTATTATTATTATTATTATTATTATTATTATTATTATTATTATTATTATTATTATTATTATTATTATTATTATTATATTATTATTATTATTATTATTATTATTATTATTATTATTATTATTATTATTATTATTATTATTATTATTATTATTATTATTAACCCTATTTTAACTATCTTTTTCCATTAAACTAAACAAAACTCAAAAGATGACAAAAACCAGTGCCCCAAGCCTACCAAGAACTATTTGTATCCATGCAACGACACATGCGATAATAAAAACCCGTGTGCAGATGGATTCAAATGTTGTTACAACGGATGCGGCGATTCATGCGTCAGGGGTAGGTTATGTCGATATGATTCATCACCATCATCACTGATTTCAACCAGCTCCACCACAACTTGTACATCACCACCATCACCACTGCCAGCACCATCATCATCATGATTATCATCATCATCATCATCATTATCATCATCATCATCATTATCATCATCATCATCGTTATCATCATCATCATCATCATCATCATCATCACCATGACCATCATCATCGTTATCATTATAATCATCATCATCATCATCGTTATCATCATAATCATCATCATCATCGTTATCATCATAATCATCATCATCATCATCATCATCATCATCATCATCATCATCATCATCATCATCAGCATTGTCGAAATAAGTACAAAACATGTGGCCTATTTTCCTCAATCAATATTCAATTACTAGCTGGAGTTTGGTGGATACTTAACTTGACATGAATAAAGCAATATAATACCAAGGCAACTCTTG
Source organism: Berghia stephanieae (assembly GCF_034508935.2). NCBI lineage: Eukaryota > Metazoa > Mollusca > Gastropoda > Nudibranchia > Aeolidiidae > Berghia > Berghia stephanieae. Next base: position 11,840,319 of record NC_088368.1, on the reverse strand, counting down.
ATTCAACAAAAATACAAGTGACCTGTACCCTCAATAAAATAAAATAAATGATAATGTGAAATTGAATTTAAGCTTCAATTTAATTACAAATACAGATCAAATGATCTGGGTTTCCCCTTTATCAACAAAACAGGATGAATAAAATACCACAGATGAAATCATTATCATCATCATCATCATCATCATCACCATCATCATCATCATCATCATCCTCCATACAATGTTTTATTTTTCACTGCCTGATTCGACATTGCATTGTCTCATAACATTCTCCATCTTTTTATATTGTTAATACATATACGTTTGAATTGAATGGAATTGAATGATGCCTTTTTGTTTCTGTTTTTTTTTTTTTTGGGGGGGGGGGGGGGGGGGGGGCTATACAAAGGCCATCCACAGCGGCCTTCATCAAACTTTGTCTCTTTTTTTTTTTTTTTTTTCAGTGGGCTATGTAATGGCCCTCCACGGTGGCATTGTTATTGATATGCCGTGGGAGTATACTCTTATGATGAAGGACAGTGAACAACACAAGAAAGTGGTGAATCTTCTCAAGAATATGGTGAGTCTCTCATTTATTCAGTAGACGGACAACAGTCAGCAGTACATGAATTCATACCTGCCAACCCTTCCGCTTTTGGCGGAATCATTTCTATTTTCACTCTTCCTTTTTGTACTATTCCGCCATTGTCTCTAAAATTCCGATTTTCAAAAAATGATGATAATGTTAATAATAAAACAGAGCTATGCGAGGGGAGGGGAGGGGGGGTGTTAAAAAGGTGAAATTTCTATTTCTTGTCTCCAATTCCTATTTTCAGGCGTTCTGATTCCACTTTTGGAATGTGAAGGGTCGGCAGGTTTGATGAATTAATACATACACTCTTACCTGTAAAATTTGTCGGTTTGCTGATGAAGAGTGTGGACCTGAAACTATACCTCTTTTTGTATTGTTATCATCAATTATAAGTCATTTCACTGTCTTACTGGTTTATAGCACTGGTCTTTCACAAAGTGCTTTTGGCCAAGTGAAAGTTAGATCCTATTACCCAATCACTGCTGCTTGGACAAAGGAGAGGGGAAGGTGGAAAAAAAACCCCAACAAAAACAAACTAGGTTGATCATTAAATTGATCCAGGATTATTCATCTAACATTCTGACATTTAATTGAAGTTGTTATCAAGTAAAACGTTTTGAAACTAGCTTTTCATTTTAATCACATGTGGGTCGTCTGTCTCTAAATCGAACTGCATTACAAAGCACACTAATGAAATACAGTGAAGCTCATTAGGCATGGTGAAGCTGTGGATATGCCCTAGAAATGTAAAATTTAGTCATGAATTATTTAAAGAATAGTTACTTTATTATTATATTAAGCTTAACTTTTTTTTCTTGCAATTCAGATTATTTAGTTAGCAATGGCTATGAAAAATGTTTTTTTCTCTTTTTGAGGAAAAATTTTGTCTAATATCAAAGCCCTATCTCCACTGAGTAAAAATGTTTTTGAATTTTGAAAATCCATTCATAAATAAACAAGTTATGCAGTTTCAAAGGTGTCATTTATTTGGATGACCCGCAAAGAGGAAAAAAAACGCGAAAATATGGGACGCTTTTTCGGAATTTTTTTTCGACCTTTGGTGTATCTTGCGTAATAAGTGGATTAAAAGATTGAAACTTGAAGAGCAAATTAGGATGGTGTTTTGTAAAATACGGGAAAAGTACTCGTCATATTCATATGAAATTTTACAACCAAAAAGAAGAAATGTTCATGTATTACCTTGTCAGCGACAAAACCTCCATGCCCGGTAGTTTTAGAAATATTTTACTCCAAAGAGTAAAAATCTATGTTTAATGGTCTTCTGGTAATCGCACGAGTTTTGTCGCTTGACATAATCTAAAATGACCTTTTTTCTAACTGTGTGTCAACTTTCAGTCATATTCATCGATAAACAGCGTCGTAATTAATTTTTTAAAATAGAATATACGAAACGGCTTCGTCACATATTTTGACGCGAATTCGGGCACTTCGTGAGCGAAAAAGAGGCCCAAAGATTTGTGCGGGATAGTCATTGCTAATTTAGTAAATAATTATTCTCTCTTTTTTGTTGTTGCCTGTGATGGGTGTAGCTAAGTGTTGTTAATGTTACGTATATGCCATAAAAAGATATGATACCTTGAATGATCTTGAAATATTCAAATTTTACCTGTTTTTATCAACAGATTGCAACACAATTTGGGAACATGCTGCATGCAGTTGACATCAACCGTTTTGAGTGAGTTATCAATTTCGTTTCTAGTCTTAGATTTTAAGCACATAGCTTTCTATATTCAGGTGGACCTTAAGAAATTAAAAATATGAACTAACAAAGAAAATCTTTTTTTAAACCCCTCCCCCCCCCCCCCCCCCCCCCAAATAAAAAAAAGAAAAAGAAAAACAAAAGAACAATGAACAAAACAAATATAAAGCTAAAGAAGGCTTATACAAGTAAACGAACATAAACAAACAATAACAAAAAGAAGAATGTAATCAATGTATTAAACCAAAGCAGAAAACAAATATATTGATCATATATATTTTTTTTAATATAACAAAAAAGAAAACCCAATAAATTTAATCAATATACAATATACATAAATCAAAGCAGAAAACAAATATATTTATCATAGATTTTTTTTTTTTTTAGTATAACAGATTGTTCTTTTATTACCTATAAAATATAAAAATAATTCAAGAACTGGCTATGGTGGATCATCTGGGTTTTGCATTGTCTGAAGTTTTGTTTCATAGTGTTTCTGATGCTGGCGACAATGATATAAAAATTCAGGGCCAGCCTTTTGTCTTAGGGTCAAGTTTTTTCTAATATTTTCTAGCTCGAGAAAAGTGCAAAAAAAATGTTAAGAGTGCAAAGAGAGTGCAAGACAGATGACTAAGACAGTATGAGATAGAAATATAGTTCCATGCAACCTCCGTATAGAATAAATGAAGAATTATGAATTGCATTTTTCATATCAATGCTTTGGATATATACACTTTACTATGTTTGCCTAATTATGATAATAATAATTGTAATAATAAGAATAACAATAATAATAATAATAATAATAATATAATAATAATAATATAATAATAATAATAATAATAATAATAATGATAATGATTAATAATAATAATAATAATAATAATAATAATAATAATAATAATAATAATAATAATAATAATAATAATAATAATAATAATGATAATTGTAATAATAAGAATGACAATAATAATAATAATAATAATAATAATAATAATAATAATAATAATAATAATAATAATAATAAATAATAATAATAATAATAATAACAATAATAATAATAATAATAATAATAATAATAATAATAATAATAATAATAATAATAATAATAATAATAATGATGATAATAATAATAATAATAATAATAATAATAATAATAATAATAATAATAGAGCACATGGTATCCTCAACCATGAGGCTCTTGGTGCTTGGCAATTATACTTTAATGTACGAATCTCAACCAAGATACAGAGCAATGAATACTTGTAAAATACCAGGATGTTATGTATACCTCATAGTGATTTGATTAGTAGGACATGCCTTGTGAGGGACCCTACAAAAGATTAACCAGTTCATAGTTCAAATATTTATTTCAGGCTATTGCCATTTAAAATCATAAATTAATTCAGATTTTCCATTTAACAAATGAAAACAAAGTTACATTGTAAATAATCATCATAAATACAAATATAATTAAACACACTTGAGGAAAAAAACAGAAAAAACAGTAAAATAGCAACGAAATTATCTGGACATATTGTTCAAAATCAGACTGTTCTACTTATGTGGAGCATCACAATGAAAAGCTTAATTGTCAGAATTTAAAATAGCTGTGATGTGTTGATGTGTTATAGTAATTTTTTCATAATTTCTGTTTTTATAAAGCCATTTCAATAACGAAGACTTGTCCAATGCCACGAAAGCGATGATGACACTTTACTTCAAGGAAGATTTCTCCAATGCGGAAATTTACGATAAAGTGATGAAGGTGATGAAGAGTGTCTTACCCATGGGTGCTTCTGCTACAAGATTGCCGGGTTTAAACTTGGAATGGAGGGTATGAAGATACTTGAAGATTATTAAAA
>NC_088368.1:11831091-11836064 GCF_034508935.2 Berghia stephanieae | reverse complement strand
CACTTTAATGCGGGAAAAAAAATAGTATGTGTACAAAGAACACATTTAAATAACCACCTGCATGGTTTGATACACCCATTAACTCACTCAACCCTAACACCGACTATATCCGTAGTATACCCGGGGTTACTTTTACCCCATGCCTATTTATTTATTACATTTTTCTGAGACAAATTATAGGCGTAGTATCAAAGCTAATGTTTTTAATTTTTGCATGTTAATGGTAGTTGAATAAAACTATCTTTGTACATGTTCATTTTTAATACATTTTTTTCAATTTTGAAAAGTAGCAAAAATCTCTAGGAGTGAGTGAGTTAAACAGGCTGCATTTTAAAATATTAAGCAGTTGCATGGTTTGATAAATATAAACATCAATTTACAAAAATAAGTAAAGTTAATGCAATAATCAAATGATTTAGATCTGTAACAAGAGTCTAAGAAAGGAATAGGTTTTGTTTTTGTTTTTAAGCGTTTTACGGCGCTTGCGGCACATTTAGGTCATATGAGCGCCAGTAAAAAGGAAGAATATGGGATAGTGAAAAATCCCAAAATTACATTTAAAGCACACAAGAAAAAGTCAGACAAAGGAGAATTGGTGCAAATAGGGAACAATGTAGATTCCAAGAGCATACCATCAATTACCTAGTTTGAGATCACCTAAAAGTCTCATTCAGACACCAACACAGGATCCCAATAAAAGGAATACACTCAAATGTTTACAGTATATGTTCAAAACCAAAAACATAACTATAACAGCCAAAAACATAACTATAACAGAGAGATGGTTTACAAGGAAAAAATATAAATTCCCAAATATAACCCTATACATTTGACTCTCAGTCAAGGACTCCGGTAAGTGCCAGGACAAAATCAAGTAATCCCATTCAAAGACAAAGGCAAAAAGCAACTAAAAAAGAAAAAAAAACAGATATAGGGAGATAGAAGACACAGCAAGTGATCTCTGCTCACTGTGAGAGGTCAAAAGAATGCACCCGGACTAAATCAACCTGACATAAAACCATTTTGTCGTGGCGGGCCACATTAACTTGTAAAAGTCCACACAAGCAATCGTTAGATGCAGCCAAAGGGATACTGTAATGACATGTTCCAAAAGAGATCTGTATGCATATTGTAAACTACTTGTACTGAAATACTTTCTAACAGACTAATAGCATTGTATGAATTGTTGTCAGATTCTAAATACTTCTGGAGGAGGAGGAGGAGAGAGGGGGGGGGGGGGGGGGGGGGGGGGAGGATAAATGAAACGTTGTGAAGCCTGTAACTATAACTAATGTTGCTCATAACATACTCCTTTCATATGTATCTAATCACTTCATTATCATTGTTACTCTCAGTATGTTTGGATTCACTACACCCTGTTCTACCCTTCGATATTAAAGTCAGTCTGCTAGCTTGACAACTCTGCGTCCAGTGTCTTATATTTCTAACTTAAGAAGCCTTATTCACAAAGCCCACGAGCAGGACGAAATTGTGGTGAAAATGTTCAAGTTTAATGTGTTGTTTTTCATTTTTAAGATGACAAGCTTGAGAAATAGATCCTGCATTGTGAAGTATACATAACACAACATGGTGCAAACCATCATATTGCACTATACATATAAATGTATAAATTTTCATTTTTCTGTACCAAATATTCTGCATTCAGATCCAATCCTTCCTTCATCACAGGAGCAGTAGGCGTCACCAGTAATTAGATGCTTGCACAGATTATGACACTCTGATTTGCCACATATTCCTAAGGACACAAAATCAATGGATATCATTGTGATTTGAATTGTTGCTATCCAAATGATGATGATAATGATGATGATGATGATGATGATGATGATGATGATGATGATGACGACGAAAACGACGATGACGATGATGATGATACACTTAATAGAGGTGAAAACTTTGCTAAGCTTAATCAACTATATAAAGATTTAAGGTACATGGTAAGGAAGATGATGACAATGATGATGATGATGATGATGATGATGATGATGATGATGATGATGATGATGATGATGATGATGATGATGATGATGATGATGATGATGATGATGATGATGATGATGATGATGATGATAATGATGATGATTTAAATTCATCATCATTTTCACAATAATAAAGAAACTGATTTTAATAATCTTCAAGTATCTTCATACCCTCCATTCCAAGTTTAAACCCGGCAATCTTGTAGGCAGAAGCACCCATGGGTAAGACACTCTTCATCACCTTCATCACTTTATCGTAAATTTCCGCATTGGAGAAATCTTCCTTGAAGTAAAGTGTCATCATCGCTTTCGTGGCATTGGACAAGTCTTCGTTATTGAAATGGCTTTATAAAAACAGAAATTATGAAAAAATTACTATAACACATCAACACATCACAGCTATTTTAAATTCTGAAAATTAAGCTTTTCATTGTGCTGCTCCACATAAGTAGAACAGTCTGATTTTGAACAATATGTCCAGATAATTTCGTTGCTATTTTACTGTTTTTTCTGTTTTTTTCTTTCCTTAAGTGTGTTTAATTATATTTGTATTTATGATGTTTATTTACAATGTAACTTTGTTTTCATTTGTTAAATGGAAAATCTGAATTAATTTATGATTTTAAATGGCAATAGCCTGAAATAAATATTTGAACTATTTATGATTTAAATGGCAATAGCCTGAAATAAATATTTGAACTATGAACTGGTTAATCTTTTGTAGGGTCCCTCACAAGGCATGTCCTACTAATCAAATCACTATGAGGTATACATAACATCCTGGTATTTTACAAGTATTCATTGCTCTGTATCTTGGTTGAGATTCGTACATTAAAGTATAATTGCCAAGCACCAAGAGCCTCATGGTTGAGGATACCATGTGCTCTATTATTATTATTATTATTATTATTATTATTATTATTATTATTATATTATTATTATTATATTATTATTATCATTATCATTATCATTATTATTATTATTATTATTATTATTATTATTATTATTATTATTATTATTATTATTATTATAATTGTTATTCTTATTATTACAATTATTATTATCATAATTAGGCAAACATGGTAAAGTGTATATATCCAAAGCATTGATATGAAAAATGCAATTCATAATTCTTCATTTATTCTATACGGAGGTTGCATGGAACTATATTTCTATCTCATACTGTCTTAGCCATCTGTCTTGAACTCTCTTTGCACTCTTAACATTTTTTTTTGCACTTTTCTCGAGCTAGAAAATATTAGAAAAAACTTGACCCTAAGACAAAAGGCTGGCCCTGAATTTTTATATCATTGTCGCCAGTATCAGAAACGCTATGAAACAAAACTTCAGACAATGCAAAACAAAACCCAGATGATCCATCATAGCCAGTTCTTGAATTATTTTTATATTTTATAGGTAATAAAAGAAAAATCTGTTATATTAAAAAATAAAAAATCTATGATAAATATAGGTATTTGTTTTCTGTTTTGATTTATGTATATTGTATATTGATTAAATTTATTGGGTTTTCTTTTTTGTTATATGAAAAAAAATATATATGATAAATATATTTGTATTCTGCTTTGGTTTAATACATTGATTACATTCTTCTTTTTGTTATTGTTTGTTTGTGTTCGTTTACTTGTATAAGCCTTCTTTAGCTTTATATTTGTTTTGTTAATTGTTCTTTTGTTTTTATTTTTGTTTTTGTTTTTTGGTTTGTTTTTTTTTTGGGGGGGGGGGGGGGGGTTTAAAAAAAGATTTTCTTTGTTAGTTCATATTTTTAATTTCTTAAGGTCCACCTGAATATAGAAAGCTATGTGCTTAAAATCTAAGACTAGAAACGAAATTGATAACTCACTCAAAACGGTTGATGTCAACTGCATGCAGCATGTTCCCAAATTGTGTTGCAATCTGTTGATAAAAACAGGTAAAATTTGAATATTTCAAGATAACTTTGAGGTATCATATCTTTTTATGGAAAATACGAAACATTAACAACACCTAGCTACACCCATCACAGGCAACAACAAAAAAGAGAGAATAATTATTTACTAAATAATCTGAATTGCAAGAAAAACAAAAGTTAAGCTTAATAAATATAATAAAGTAACTATTCTTTAAATAATTCATGACTAAATTTTACATTTCTAGGGCATATCCACAGCTTTACCATGCCTAATGAGCTTCACTGTATTTCATTAGTGTGCTTTGTAATGAAGTTCGATTGAGAGACAGACGACCCACATGTGATTACAATGAAAAGCTAGTTTCAAAACGTTTTACTTGATAACAACTTTAATTAAATGTCAGAATGTTAGATGAATAATCCTGGATCAATTTAATGATCAACCTAGTTTGTTTTTTGTTGGGGTTTTTTTTCCACCTTCCCCTCTCCTTTGTCCACTCAGCAGTGATTGGGTAGTAGGATCTAACTTTCACTTGGCCAAAAGCACTTTTTGAAAGACCAGTGCTATAAACCAGTAAGACAGTGAAATGACTTATAATTGATGATAACAATACAAAAAGAGGTATAGTTTCAGGTCCACACTCTTCATCAGCAAACCGACAAATGTTACAGGTAAGAGTGTATGTATTAATTCATCAAACCTGCCGACCCTTCACATTCCAAATGTGGAATCAGAACGCCTGAAAATAGGAATTGGAGACAAGAAATAGGAATTTCACCTTTTTAACACCCCCCCCCCCCCCCGCCCCTCCCCTATCTCATAGCTCTTTTTTATTATTAACATTATCATCATTTTTTGAAAATCGGAATTTTAGAGACAATGGCGGAATAGTACAATAAGGAAGAGTGAAAATAGGAATGATTCCGCCAAAAGCGGAAGGGTTGGCAGGTATGAATTCATGGACTGCTGACTGTTGTCCGCCTACTGAATAAATGAGAGACTCACCATATTCTTGAGAAGATTCACCACTTTCTTGTGTTGTTCGCTGTCCTTCATCATAAGA
>NC_088368.1:11821091-11826091 GCF_034508935.2 Berghia stephanieae | reverse complement strand
TGGGGATTTAACCAGAACAGTGTGAGGTGGACACCAGGAGGAGTATTCACTTGTATCCATATCTCTAAGTCCCAGGTTCGCTCGTTACTGGTGTCCATCTTTCATTTTATGATCCCAACTCTCCAATTTTGTCTATATCCCCTAGTCCCAGGTTCAATCACCTCTGGTGTCAACCTCCCACAGTCCCCAACTCAGTCCCCACTTTTGTCTATCTGAGGTATTTCGGGTAACTCTCCACTGTGTGTCATCTTCCCCAGGCTTTGGTTCACTCCCCAGAATTGTCCACATCTCACAGTCCCTGGTTGACTCGTCACTTGTATCTCATCCTATAGTCTTGTGTACATTCAAGATTGGTGTCCACCTCCCACAATTCCAGGTTCATTGCCCACTCATGGCATCCACATCTCGGTGTCCTGGGCTCGTTCCCTACTGGTGTTCACTTCCGATAGTCCCAGGTTCACTCCGCACCGGTGTCAACCTCAGACAGTCACATGTCCATTCTCCATTATTATTATTATTATTATTATTATTATTATTATTATTACTATTATTATTATTATTATTATCATTATTATTATTATTATTATTATTATTATCATTATTATTATCATTATCATCATCATCATCATCATCATCATCATCATCATCATCATCATCATCATCATCATTATTATTATTATTATTATTATTATTATTATTATTATTATTATGATTATTATTATGATGATGATTATTATCACCACCACCTGTACTGTATTACTGTATTATCGCCTAACAGACGTCATGTCTCGTTCTACATGTTACGTGTTGCTGTTGGTCAGGGACCCCTTGTAAAGCACTTTGAACACGTTTAGTGGATATTACGCAATATAGAAGCTCAAGCTTAATTTAAATTCATACCTCAAAAACAAAAACAAAAACCAACAAAAAATAAATAAGATTGAAATAAAACTTACTTTTTTCACATCCGTTGAATCCGATGTCATATTTCTTTCCATCGATTTCAACTCCTGACGACTTCAAAACAGGAAATAAGCTATTAGCTAAGTCCTGGTTAATATCTCTAAATTCCACAAAGACTTTGGTGCATGGTAACCTGTAATAAATGTATATTGAGTTATCATTTTTTATCATCATTTCGTTAATTTCTTTATTTGTGTATTATTGTATTTTATCGACATGCTTGAATCACGAGGAATTGAAGAGATACCTTATGAGACACTTAATTAATGATAAATTACGAATGGAGATCACGATGTTGTTGTAGATGGTATTAATAATAATTACGGTGCTGGTGGTGATGATGATGATGATGATGATGATGATGATGATGATGTTGATGATGATGATGGTGATGAGGATGAGGAAGAAGAGGAAGGTAACGATGATGATGTTGATGATAAAGAAGATGACGATGGTACTTATATTTTAATATTAATAATAATAATAATAATAATAATAATAATAATAATAATAATAATAATAATAATAATAATAATAATGATAATAATAATGATGATGATGATGATGATGATGATGATGATGATGATGATGATGATGATGATGATGATGATGATGATGATGGTGACAATAATTATAATAATAACAGATATGACGACACATACCCATCACTAAGATGCATGAACTCCACTTTGCCTCCTGCTGTTGTAGTTACCCTTTTCAGCTGAATAGAAAATAGTAGTTCAAAAACAATTTTAAAACTTATTTCTAGATTCTAAACCTTTCAATTCATTCATAAAATGATTAGATCGATATCACATTTACCATTATAATATCAAATAATGAGCTTTACCATTACGATAAATTAGTCAAATTCGTACAAGTAGAAAACGGTAGGGGCTGCCTGAAGCCGGTGATCGTAAAATACTAACGGAAAGAGTGAAAATGGAGAGGCTTCGTATGGGAACAAAACAGACAATGGACGTTTCGGGTACAAACCCTTCGTCAGCACAACAATACACAAATTAACGTGAAAACAAATAAAATAAAATGCAAAATAACTTCACATCACCCCGTATTATTTTCACTCTTTCGTTAGTATCAAATTCGTACACACATTATAAAAGATTTTAAAACCTGTTTACTGCCGTAGAAGGACACGTATTTAAAAAATTGACCAGAAAACTCTAAATATCAATCGATGTAAATGACCCTCATCTTGGTAAAACCTCGCGAGATCCCAGGTTTGAGTGTTTTTGCCACGATGAGAGTCAGTTGAATCGATCTATATTAACTTAAAGAACGAGTTTTCTGGCTAAATTTTTAAATACCTACCTGTCTTTCTTGGGCACAGCAGTTAACTTGCAACAAGCTATAGATAGAATGCGCTTGGCCAAGGAGTTCACAACATTGCCATCCGGAAGTATAACGGACCAACACACAAACTCTGTGTAACCATGAACTTTTATAGTCTGGTTAATACAGTTTAGTGAGAACAACTCACAAACGCGGATGGCAAAAACAATAACAAAGACCTGAGTGACGTCATCTGCATACTATCTATAACTATAAAATCTCTCACTCAACATAAAAAGTACTTGAAGGAACGAAGTCAGCTCTCCATCCAACTTTTGAAAACATTTAGATATTGTTCAAGACTTATTATTAATATAATTTATTTTTTAAAATATCAAAATTCAGACAATTCCATGTGGTCTAACCGACGTGCTCATATCTATAGGTCTGATAGCCAAATGCATCGAAGGACTCGATTTAACGTTGTTGTAATGGATGCTAGTCTATCGCAAAATACTTCCGCCAGATCTAACAGACCCAATCACTGCTGGGAGGACAGGGCGGGGGGGTCAGAAAAAAAATTCGACTGCACCCGGGATTGATCTCGGTCCCTTTGCTTGTGAAGCGAGTGCTCTACCAACTGAGCTATCGGGACCCCCCCCCCCCCCCCCCCCCCCCCGGTACATAAACCGAAAGTCTTATATTTCTGATCACTTTAACTTTAGATTCGCTTGTTCAAAATATGCTCCACTCCGATCTGATACCAGTTAGATGCGGTAGGTTATGCATTCAGACCTGCCAACTTTTCAAAATGCCAAATTAATATAGGGAATTTTAGACTAGTCAAACTGACAACTAATAACAAATTCAAGGGGCTGATTAGAGAAAATAATACAATTACAGGAATATTTTTTTTAGAGTATGTGTTGTTCTCTTTTTTTTTAATTGTTGATGCTTTTTGTTGTTTTTGTTGTTGTTGTTTGTTTTTGGTTTTTTTGTTTTTTTTTTGTTTGTTTTTATTTGTTTGTTTTTCTTTGTTTTTTTGTTTTTTTTTGGGGGGGGGAGGGGGGGGGGGTTCTTATTTTGTTTATTTTCTTTCTTTATTTCTTTTTGTTCTTTATTTTTTTTTTGGAGGGGGGGGGGGTGTTGTTAATGTTTGTTTTCCACTTTAGTATGCTAATCTTAAATGATGATGTCATCCAGTTCCTATTACCAGATTGAGTGAAATGAATACTTGAAACAGAGGCACCATGATATATCATATTACAATATCACACATAACCATTGTGATTAAATCGCAATAACATATTTCTAAATTATTGTCATTTATAATGTTTATCAATATTCCCTGTTAATAATAATAAAAATGTGAAGCTCTTATCGGGTGGGGGGGGGGGGGGGATCTATCTGCAACCGGGAGTTAGGGAAGAGGGCAACCAGATAAGAAATTTCCCGATTAAATAGGGAAGGTTGGCAGATCTGTTTATTTCAAAAGTTGTTACTTAGAGGTGAATGTGGTAGAGCTGCTAGTGGAGATATAGTTGTTGTTATTGTTTTTTCTTGCATTCAGTAATTTTTTGTTTCTAATGAGATGAGACATCGTGCAGGCTTTTCGGAGATTGTTAATGTCTTTAGCCTAATGTTCTAACCATTAGTTTAACGAGACTTTCGCTGGCATCTTTGAACATCAAGTTTTTGATGAAGAAGTTGACGACCATAACAGTTTGGCTGGAGTGGGTGGGGGTAACATCCTGGGACACTGGTAAGGCAAAAAGATAACACAAATAAATTTTTAAAAGTATATATATATATATATATATATATATATATATATATATATAAATATATATATATATATATATATATATATATATATATATCAAGGACAACTATACTGAAAGGACAATCATATGGAATCTTCAGGCAACGCTAGTGGGGGCCAACAAAAAATAGAGAAAATTTACACCAAAATAACAGCAGGGGCATTATTATATGGCAAGATCTACCTTTTTAGAGAGTGATTGTGAATTCTGGGTCCAAACTAATATTTAATGATTATTATTATCAGCAGTGAATAAGAGTAGCCAAGAAATGGAAAGGATGAGTAGATATTCTAAAAACTGACCTTATAGTGATTGATTCAGGATGATTTCTTTAGAAGCTTGATTAATGAATGTACATGTAAAATGATGATGAAGATGAAGGTGAACAATTAGATGAAGGGGAAAGGAGATGTAAAATATCAACAAAGGGAGGTAATCTGCGGAGGATGATCCCAAGAAAAAGATGAATACCAAAATATCTACTAAGGGATACAATAGTCGGATTTTTAATAAGGGGTGCACCTTTGTCTCCTTTTTCTCAGCTGTTCACAATGTACAGCTGCAAAAATTTGTATGAACCTCTGGATCATTTTGTCCTAGTAAAATATATTTTTTCACGAATTTTAAAACAATAGGAAAGAATTTCACTTATTACAGCTATATTAAAATCGATAACTAGTAAGTATTGGAATCTAAATATGATTATAGTGTCAAAAATATGATTTTCCGCTTATCCATTTTGAAAGAATTTGTTAAAATGGAATGTTCAGTTAATTGAAACTTATATGATGTTCGTACAGAATCCGAATATGAAGGAACGACAGACATGTTTACATTTTATAACAATCAATATACGTTATTGATGAATACAAATGAAAGTGAACATTACGCGCTTCCAACATTATTTTGATTTCAAATTTT
>NC_088368.1:11808591-11816091 GCF_034508935.2 Berghia stephanieae | reverse complement strand
TCATCATCATCATCATCATCATCATCATCATCATCATCATCGTTATAACAACGACAACAACAACACTACTACTACTACTACTACTACTACTACTACTACTACTACTACTACTACTACTACTACTACTACTACTACTACTAATACAACTAATACTACTACTTCTATTACTATACTTCTACTACAACTACTCTCATCAACATCATCATCATCATCATCGCCATCGTCATCGTCATCATCATCATCATCATCATCATCATCATCATCCTGTTGCTATTTATCAATTTATTTATTAATATGTCTATATTTATTCATTAGCACCATTCCTCGATCACATTTATTGCGAATTTAACAAGTAGGTGACCTCTAGACAAGTCTTCAGCAACCAACCCCACCATACCCCACAACTATACACCCCATCACCAAGTCACCTCATTGGTCAAATTCGAATTACACATTAAGCGGACCACATCGAAGGTATAAATTGTATATTATAAAAAAAACACAGATAGATTGGCCTCGATGGCTGGATATTTCAACATAGTTGAAGTTCTTTTGACTATTGTATTTGATCACTGAAATGAGACGCTACCATATTATAATATCAACAATCTTGGTGGCAGATAGAATACTTTTGACTATATGTGATAACCGCATGTTTGTCAAATAAATCTACAAATGAGTTCGGGTTTCATATCGTATTGTTGTGTATTTAATAGCTCGTCCTCGTTTGCTTTCGATGTCGGTGTCACCTCATTTAAACGTAGATTGTTTACGTGTCCCATTTCCTTGCGGGTACTCCCGCCACTTAGATTGATACTTTCTGTCTTCAAGGAGACATCATATTAATATTATTATATAATATATGAATATCTATATTTAGTTATAATTATCACCACCACCACCATCATCATCATCCTCCTCCTCCTCCTCCTCCTCCTCCTCCTCCTCATCATCATCATCATCATCATCATCATCATCATCATCATCATCATCATCCTCATCATCATCATTATTATTATTATTATTATTATTATTATTATTATTATTATTATTATTATTATTATTATTATTATTATTATTATTATTATTATTATTATTATTATTATTATTATCATTATTATTATTATTATTATTATTATTATTATTATTAACGGCTTTTTCTCTGTCGATGAAATAAATAATGGAATATAGCTTTGCTGGAGTCATGTCTCCTCCAACAAGTTAACGGTTGCTGTTGGCTTGGGATTCCTTGTAAAGAGCTATCACTACGTTAAGAGGATATTGCGATATATAAACACTCAAGTTTTGTTCTTGTCTTTTTTTTCTGTCCGTGCCGTAAAATTATCTTACTTAAAGAATTTATATTCTTCCACATCAATGAAAAAGAAAGGCTGTTTTTAAAGTTTCACATTTTTGTGAATTGAATAATTTCAATATCAGCATCTAAACCGCCCTTAACATTGTATAGCTTTGAGGCTATGGGTAGCGTCTGACATATACATATATACAGGTCTGACACCCGAACCCACTTATGGGCCAAGTTTAACATTGTTGTAACGGACAATATTTTTGTTTAGATTCCCATTACAACAATGAGCTCATATGGAATTGGGTTATCAGACCTACAAATAAATGCATATATATATATATATATATATATATATATATATATATATATATATATATATATATATATATATATATATATATGACTTACTGACTTAAGGCCTTTCGCTTCCTAATCATCCGATCGGGACGTTCATGAGGTCTTCGATTTTAATTCTTTGTTATTTTGAAGGCGGTTTGGGTCTCTATTAGGGAAAGTATGGTGACGTAGGTGGTCTACCTTGATATTTCTTGTGTCCAGATGGGGTGAAAAAAAGTATGCATGGCTTTATTAGCTGGTATATTTTCATCTATTCTGAGTATATGCCTAAAAAGTCGCCATCTTGCCTTTCAGGATTTGAATGGATAAGGGTCTTTCATTGCATTTTTGATACAATGTTTTATTGCTTATTTTTTATGTGGGGTATCCCATATTCAGGAGTCTTTTCAGTTGTTTTCTATGGAATCTGTCTAATCTTTGCTCTTCGGTTCCAGTCAGTGCCCATGTTCCGCAGTTGTACATAAGCACGGATTTTACAAGGGTTGTTTATAATTTGATTTTGGTGTTTATTTTTATTTTATCTTTTCCAATCCATATATAAACATTTATCTAATGTAAACGGGACAAGAGGCACGTACACCCCCCCCCCCATACATACATATATATATATATATATATATATATATATATATATATATATATATATATATATATATATATAATATACGTGCCTCTTATCCCGTTTACATTAAATAAATGTTTATCAAACTTTGGGCCGTGACATTTATGAAAAAGAAAATATCTTTACTATTGTGAATGAAAAGGCTATCACATGAATCAAAATTGGTGAGGATGTTTGTAAATGATATCATCATTCTACTACGCATCTCTATGGTGACTGTAGAAGTCAGAAGAAGTAAGCATGAGATGAAAAGGGCCTAATAGACACTTAGATAACCACGCCTCTCGGACAGTCGTCATACTGTAAATAATGGCAGTGATTGGTTGACATCGCAAACTCACGATATTTACTATCAATGGTACGTGTCTTAGTAAAATACCCACTGTGCTACCGCTTGATCAAGAGAACCAGCACAGAGAAAAATATGTGTAATTTCAAAAGTTTATTATATGGTCGAGAAATTTGTGTGAAAACTGGTCATCCATCTGCCGGTATAAAAACAATAACAATGATCATTACAGAGGTGGATTTCATTCAAGTCATTGTTGATAAACAACCAAGTATGCTTGTCCGAGCATGTGTGAAGGTGTGTCTCAAATTCCACGTCTTGATTGGTCAAAAATCTACTGGTTAATCATTGGGCTGTCGTAAGAAACGAAGCCTGATTAACTATTTCACTCCCATATTCTGGAAAAACATGCATTTAAACAATTTGGCCAGAAAACTCGTTTTCCAAATATTGATAGATTTAAATGATATTCATCTTGGAAAACATTCTCAACCTGGGACTTCTCAAATAAAAAAAAAGTTAAGTTATCCAAAAATTCATATTTTTCACAAATTAAATTCTGTTTCCAGCATTTAAAATCAACCCACATAATAATTTTTGACCAGGTGGGTAAAAATAATATCATAAAAAAGAAAAGAAAAATAACCGATCTCATTCTCTCCAGTCAGTAAAATGTTAAAAAATCTTGACTCAATCACTCAATTCTTTTTTCTTTCTTTTATATTACAAAATATTAGAGGCGTGTTACTTAAACGACACCGTTTCAGGCCAGCAAGAATTCAGGTCACAATAATCATAACAGGTAACACGAAACCAGTGACCCTTCAAAAATGGACGATTGACCCAGGTGAAAAGAGAGAAAGAAAACATTTGATCGAATTCCTTTTTCTTTTAATAGTCGGAGTAACAGCACACTCTACATGATGTAATGCAAATGTGTTGCTGCTTGAATCTCGTAAGAATTAAAAATGAAAATAACAGCTTCAAAATAACAACAAAAAATACCAAACACTGAACTTTTCGGGCTCAAAACCCTTTTTCAGCCAACAACAAAAACCAATAAAAAGATAAAGTATGCATGACTTAAATACTTGATGGACGACAGAGAAATGTATAATATATTATGTGTGCTCGAATCTCATAGAAATAAACAATAATAAAATAGAATAGAAGTCTCAATTTAATTTAAGAAGAAAGATGACGTGGACTTTTCGGGTTTCCCCTTTGTCGACAAAACACGATGAAAATGAAAAAAAAAACCATCCAAGCTAACAACGCCATCCTCTCATTTCACATTCGTCTTTAGAGTTTCAATCGCGTTTCGTTGATAAAGGAGAAACCCAAAACGTCGATATCATCTGTCTTTCGTAAACTGAACAGAAGCTTCTATTTAATTAATTTATTGTAGTGTTATCCACTTTACAAGGTACACACTACACACTCCAATGTCAACCACACGAAGCTTCCTTCTTTTTAATACATTTGTATGTTTGTTGTTTGATTGGTTGATTAAAATTAGATGACACGGTACTACAACAACAATGCCACTAGTTTTACAATGGCGTGGTCTATCCTTTTTTCTTATAACTGAGTGTACTTAATAATAGCAATTACAAGTAGAGAAAATAGGCTCGAACAAAGCATGGAGAAGAAAAACATTATTATTATTATTATTATTATTATTATTATTATTATTATTATTATTATTATTATTATTATTATTATTATTATTATTATTATCATCATTATAATTATCATTATTATTATCATTATTATTATTATTATTATTATTATTTATTATTATTATTATTATTATTATTATTATTATTATTATTATTATTACAAGTACAGAAAATAGGCTTAAACAAAGCACGGAGAAGAAAAACATGATTCATTCCCTAGAAAATTACTCGAGAAAACGACCCAAAAAATCATACAAAAATTGCAAACTAATCACTCAATTTTAAAAAAATGCAGCGAAATGCAACGTTGATCCCAAATAATATTAGAAACCCTATGGAGACAATTCTTTTCACCGAATACTTGTTTTTGTGAGTTGTACCTTGTTTACTGCTTATAACTGCATTGATAGCATAATGTTATATGAGTTGTGATTAGAGATAAGTAGTAATATGTATTGTTTATAAAGTGCTTTGAGGTTTCGACATAAAGCGTTCTATAAATGTATTCATTATTATTATTATTATTATATCATCATCATCATCATCATCATCATCATCATCATCATCATCATCATCATCATAATCATTATAATTACAAGTACAGAAAATAGGCTCAAACAAAGCACGAAGAAAGAAACAAATGATTCACTCCCTAGAAAATTACTCGAGAAAACGACCGAGTACCATACAACAAAGTGCAAACAAATCACTCAATTTAAAAAACGCAGCGAAATGCAACGTTCAACAAGTTCTAATATTATTAGAAAGCAAATTGCTAACATTAATTTATTTATTGCTGGCTGGAGTTTTTGTCCAATTAAAAACGAATGTGAAGTAATGTCATGTTAAGCTTCGATAAAATAAATGACTGGACGTTCGATTTATATTGGAAGCTTTAGATGTATAGGCATAATAACACTTGAAAAAAATAATTTTTAAAATTCATCTTTATATAGCGCAAAATCCACTAAATATGCTCAAAGCGCTTTACAAGGGGTCCCTGGTCAACAGCAACATTTAACATGTAGGACGGGACATGCCACCTGTTAGGCGATATTACAATTTTTCGGACAACGACACCACTGTTAACGGCCAGGTACTCATTTTATACCTGAGTACGGTGAGAGAATGCGAGTAAAGAGTCTTTTCCAAAGACTCAACTGTGCGCCGAGCGCGAGGCTCGAACCCAGGACCTTCCGATCGGAAACCGAGTGTCATACCACTAGACCACATAGCCGTACACTTCCTTGCAAATGTATGGTATTTTGATGTGGTCACTCTTTTTCTTTTTCCTTTCTTTTCTGTTTCTGTTCGAATTATCACTCGGCGACAAATTTAATTATTGGATGATATAAAAAAAAAAAAATTAAAATAAAAGAACAAGCCTTGTAAAATGTTGATGGGTTGTTTCAAAGGTCCTACGCAAAATCAATTTATTATGTGCGGCTATGTGGTCAAGTGGTATGACACTCGCTTTCGGATCGGAAGGTCCTGAGTTCGAGCCTCGCTCGGCGCATAGTTGAGTCCTTGGAAAAGGCTCTTTACTAACATTCTCTCACCGTACTCAGGTGTAAAATGAGTACCTGGTCGTTAACAGCGTTGTCTCTGTCCGGAAAAATTGTAATATCGCTTTACAGGCGTCATGTCTCGTTCTACATGTTACGTGTTGCTGTTGGTCAGGGACCCCTTGTAAAGCGCTTTGAGCACATTTAGAGGATATTGCGTTACATAAAAGATAATTCTAAATGTTTTTTTGTTTTTTTAATTATTAAAACGTTGCTTGATTATAACGATTTCTGCGTTACGGTGCTATTTAACCATTTAAGCGGCTTCGACTGTACTTATAATGCGATGCACTAAATGCGCATCTTATGATGCCAAATCAATTGTTTCAAAATTTCCACATACGGAGAGCTATCTAGAATTGGTTTGAATTGCAAAATTGTTTCCTACATGTTTAATTGCTATAATATTATTATATCCATTGCAAGTGTTTGCAAGTGCTTGAATGCTTCGGCTTTTTAATTTGCCCAATTTGTTTTATGTTATTGTTTTTTGTTTAACTATCTCCTTGCCAGCTATTTTTAGAATTTCCCCCAAAATTCACACCCATCCAGCACAAAAATAGACTTTTCTTACTAAAAAAAAAAAGGAACAAGTGAGCTCTACAACACAGTGTTTAGTATGTATAGCTTTAATTAAAGTATTTCTTAAAATTTTGTTATGTACAAGAGAAATCAGAATGAGAAAATTGTCGGTTACATCGTAACGAATGTGACGATATTCCTATGGGTGGTAAGGAGAGGGTTATGAAACGAAAGAAACATTGTACAGTGGAATCCGCATACAGTCAAAACGCTTTTAAAGTCAACACCTCTCGTTGATCCCAACTTTTCTGTTCTTTAGATAGCCAAGTATGTTCCATTGATAATGGATGACGTCAACTTTGATTAACTCACTCAACCCTGACACCGACTATATCCGTAATTTACCCTGGTTATTTTTACCCTATTACTATTTATTACATTTTTCTGAGACAAATTATAGGCGTATTATCAAAGCGAAAGTTTTTAGTTTTTACATGTTAATGGTAGTTGAATAAAACTATCTATCTATGTGCATGTTCATTTTTTATACATTTTTTTCCCATTTTGAAAAGGAGCAAGAATCTATAGGATTGAGTGAGTTAAGCTCAACCAATCTGACCGGTCCGGCATTGTTTACTTTATATCAGGATTCCACTGTATCTCTCTGGCTGGTATTTGAAAGAAATACATTGGCTGTGACTCAGCATTTAGTTTTTCTTAAATATTTTTTAAAAAGAAAAGCTGCGTCGTATAATAAGTAATATTATTTGTATTGAGCCGATTCACGGCAAAGTCGTGACACTAATTTCAATGGAGGAACAGACGATTGGAGAAAAATGAACAAGTTGAGAGACGTCATTTTGCAAGACAAAATTACGCTTGGTTGAACAAAGAAGTCTTTAAATTATATAATATATATATATTATATTATATATAATTATATATATATATATATTATATATATATAAGAAATAAGTGATAGATAGAGTAGAGATAAGTATATATATGATATAATGTAGGTGAGAGGAGGAGAAGAGAAGAGAAGGAAAGAGAGAGGAGAGAGGAGAGAGAAGGAGAGAGAGAGGAGAGAGAGTGGGTGAGAGAGAGTGAGAGTGAGAAAGAAAGAAAGAGAGAGAGAGAGAAGAGAAGAGAGA
>NC_088368.1:11776091-11806091 GCF_034508935.2 Berghia stephanieae | reverse complement strand
TGAGACGTGGTGGGCAGAGTGACCAATTCCTTCACACGTCGCCTTTCAGCTTCACTTT
Source organism: Berghia stephanieae (assembly GCF_034508935.2). NCBI lineage: Eukaryota > Metazoa > Mollusca > Gastropoda > Nudibranchia > Aeolidiidae > Berghia > Berghia stephanieae. The sequence goes on along the minus strand of NC_088368.1, from coordinate 11,806,033 downwards.
CGCCAAATCAAAAGAGACCCAACTACCCAGTTATAGATTGAGAATCGAAAGGAAACAAAACCATGGGAGGATCTATTATTTTTTCCTTTTTATTATTGTTTTCCATTATTTTTATTTTTAATATTTTTTGTCACTGGTGCTTAACTAAAAAATAGAAAGTACGTCACTGTCTTAACCACACCTGTTACGTACAAATCGACTGCGCGAGCCTTTTCCTTCAACTTTAAACACGGACTCGGCGAACTGTCATCGACAGATACAACGAAACCACTCAAGCAAGGGGGAAAATCGTATCATTCTTTAAACCGACATATTTCGTGTTCGTGCTGTGTCGAAGTGCTTGCGTCAATGAATTGAGCTTTCGCCGTGGGGTTTTCAAGGGGATTCCCCTCGTTCCGCATTTGAGACCCGCCGCCTCAAACCGGTATTGTGTCGGAATCGACGTGTAGGTACACATATGCAGGTCTGACATCTGAACACGATTTTGGGGCTTAGTTTAACATTGTTGTTATGGACAATACTTTGCGTCATTTTTTTGGTAGATTTCCCTCATAACAATAGCTCCGCCCCATAATGGACTGGGTTATCAGACCTACAAATAAGTGCACATTAGTCAGAATATATATGCACTTAAGTTGGTCAGAATCGACATGTACCTACTTAGGTCAGAATGATTCGCTACACGACGAATACTAGTAATTTAATTTATAGTCTAATTTTATGTATGGAGTGGGTTAACTTTAGAATTTATTGAGGCAGGACAAAATATATCGTTTGTAAAAAGTTACATTTCTTAAATTGAGAAATTCTTGAGATTTTACCTTGAAAATAAGTTTTTCTGCTACTCCGACATCATAAAGCTTTGAGCCAGGTCAGTGTGTGTGTGTGTGTGTGTGAGGAGAGAGAGAGAGAGAGAGAGGGGAGAGAGAGGGAGGGAGAGGAGAGAGAGGAAGAAGAAGAAGAAGAAGAAGAAGAAGAAGAAGAAGAAGAAGAGAGAGAGAGAGAGAGAGAGAGAGAGAGAGAGAGAGAGAGAGAGAGAGATTATATTGCGTGTCTTTACATGAATGGGAGGTGTCTCAGTGTATGTGTGCGTGTGCGTGTGTGTGTGTGTGTGTGTGTGTGTGCGTGTTTGAAATACAACGCAGGTGGCATAATTGTGAATCTCTCTCCTCTCGATCTGCCTAATTCTCTATCTATCTTTTTCTGACTGTTTTTTTCCGTCTAACTATTTATCTTTCTATCTATCTCCTGTCTTGTTCTATAATATTTGGCGACCCTGCTTTTGTCTGATTCGCAGCAGTCAAGATTCGGTAACACAAAAGGCAACATTAACATGACATTTTACGTTCCATTAAATCCATAACACATTTCTTCTGTGAGATACCCAAACAAGTAGGATGGTGACACAATAGAGTGTTACAGGTCACCCTGATTCCCAACAGTCAAGATGCAGTAATCAATCGGCAACACTCATTTGGCATTTTAAAAATAAATGATGCCCTTTCCCAGCACCACAATAAGATTCAATAGTCGTACCGTCACTTCCTTCCTAATGACGCATGGTAACTTAGCAACACTGGCTCTAAACTATCGGAACAATGGCGGACGATGAAATATTTCTCCAGCGAGTATAAAACGTATCCAGAAGAAAAAAAACACATACATTTGATCATGTTTTGACTTTTACACATTCTGATCACAAGACATATGAAAGTTCTAGCCAGCATGAAAAATAAAAAGTAATGATTTTCTTTGTTTAGAACCAAGATGGCCGCCGTTGCCAGGCGGCGTGACATAAGACTATTGAATCGTATTCGATACCGTAGCCTAGGCATTCCATGAAGGAATATAGATATTCCATCAAACTGGATGTCTGATGTCAACAGGAATCACCCGTGTTATCCAAAGCAGAAAGTCATTTGACATTACGAAAACAGATAAAATGGACGGGTTTCCGGCTTCATCAACAAAACAGGATGAATAAACACTACAGACGAATGAGATAATCAATGTTTTTTTGTTTATTCATCTTTAACAACGCCACTACCACATTATCTCATTCGTCTGTAGTGTTATTCATTGTTTTGTTGATAAAATGGAAACCCGAAACGTCCATTTTATCTGTTTTCGTATATTAAATTGAAGCTTACATTCAATTTCACATTGTTATTTATTTCTCCACCATTTACATTTTGGTTTGTTGCTTTAGGTCTCTTCCAACACAATTGAGGTTATATGAGAGACCGCTGAAACAAAAAAAACAAGCAATCTAACAAAAATAGTACAAGTGTAAATTAAAATCATAACCTAAAGATATCATAAGCTAAATTATAAATAACCAAGAACAAACAGGCAGAAGATTTACAGAAAAAAAATATCCCCTGTCAAAAATACAATCACAAACCAAAGAAGCAGGATAGGCTAGTAAAGAGAAGAAGAAACGACATCACTATCGGATCGTACACCATGCGAACATCATAGGTATATGATTCAAGGGTGATGCTCCCATCCAACCACCCTCTCCACCATTTACATTTTGACATGACTTACAATTAAATCCCTTACATTTACCCAAACTACAGTAGGGCAGTGAGACAATGGAGTGTTCCGGGTCACCTGGATTTTATGGTAATGTCGACACCAACAAGAATAAACTCTTTGTGGAAGGGAACATAGCCACGCCCCTTGGCCTGATTTGAATTGTCAGAACAATAAACAACGGTGGTGATTGATAAACGTAGGTAGAATTACACATGTATTGCTGTCGATTTTATGCGTATTAGTAAAATAATCACCTGATCAATTTTACTATCAAACAAAACTAAGTGTAAAAACTATTATAATATTTAGTCTGATTTTCATAGTACAGAGAAACCTCGTTATACCGCCATGTTTGGGACCAAGACACAATTGGCGGTATATATATATAGCGACTAAGGCGGTATAATCATGAATTTGGTCAATGCATACGGGACTCAACCAGTATTTGGAATCCCTGTACTAACTCTTAATTAGAAATCATACTTTTAATAACTAGGTCTAAACAGCTATCATACCAACAACAAAAAACAACCCAAAAAAAAAAAACAAAAAATAATAATGATGCGGCTATGTGGTCTAGTGTTATGACACTCGCTTTCGGATCAGGAGATCCTAGGTTCGAGCCTCGCGCTCGGCGCATAGTTGAGTCCTTGGAAAAGGCTCTTTACTCACATTCTCTCACTGTACTCATGTGTAAAATGAGTACCTGGTCGTTAACAGAGCGGTGTCTTTGTCCGAAAAATTGTAATATCGCCTAACAGGCGGCATGTCCCGTCCTACATGTTAAATGTTGCTGTTGACCAGAGATCCCTTGTAAAGCGCTTTGAGCACATTAAGTGGATAATGCTCTGTATAAATACTCAATTATGAGAGGAACCACTAACTGGTATCGATTCAATGCAAGTACTCCCACCTCACTGTCATACTCGTGAACTGGAAGGTTGGCACACAGCCTATATTATGCTATAAACGATGGGGTCTGTTTTCGATATGATTTGACGAAACAAATTTTATTTTTCGATAAATTCATCACGCACGATGTCTAATCAATCTTACAATACACGCAAACCATCTGCATGTCAATAGTAAATACCATGCAAAATTTAGGGACGATTGGTCCAGCAGTTTCGGAGCCTTAATTTTGTTTGTTTGTTTGTTGCTTAAGAGGCTTAAGGAGGAAGAGGAAGAGACTTCCAACACAAGTGAGGTTATATGAGAGACAGCGGAAACAAAAAAAAACAAGCAATCTAACAAAAATAGTACAAATGTAAATCAAAATCATAACCTAAAGATATCATAAGCTAAATTATAAATAACCAAGAACAAACAGACAGAAGATTTACAGAAAAAAAAATATCCCCTGTCAAAAATACAATCACAAACCAAAGAAGCAGGATAGGCTAGTAAAGAGAAGAAGAAACGACATCACTATCGGATCGTACACCCTTGCGAACATCATAGGTATATGATTCAAGGGTGATGCTCCCATCCAACCACCCGCCGGAGCCTTAATCATCTCGGGTATAACTTCCATTTGCCAACTATAATACAATAAGAATATGTACGTCATAGGGTATTCTTCCCTCTTTCATCTCCGAACATAATATGTGACCCTTCGCCTCAAAACGGTATTAAGTCGGGATGGTTAAGATGTTGAAAATTGAATTTATAGCCAGAAATATCAGTCTTGTGTTGAGTTTGTATGTTATATTGAGGAGAATGGATACCATATTTTAGGGTTATAATGCCAACAATCTATACTTTTGACCAGTTTAACATTAAATTCGGCTTTTAAGCATCTGGTTCGTTTCGACATAATACCGTTTTGAGACGGTGGGTCACATATGGGGTCATTTATAGTAAGTATCTTTATTTCTTATATTATTTAAAAAAAAAAACAACTGGAATGCATTTAACGATTTAAAAACAATTTTCGTATTATCTATTCTCAACTACTGACAGTAGAGAGAATTTAGAAATAGACCAGCTTCTTATTTAGTAGGGTAACAAGCAATTTTTAACAATTCCTTTCATGATTCACACTCTTAAGGCCAGGATAATCGCCAGTTCCAAGTGACACATGGTTCTAAATGGCTCATGAACTAACTAAACGACTTTTTTCTAATGTTAATAGATATGAAAGGTTGCGTCGATTATTGAATCGTTTATGATACTTAGACATATACACACTTAGGTTGTTATTTTTAAAGATTACATCTTACCACAATAATCATAATATAATTATCAGGTCTATATTATATATTTTTATATTTTAATGATTATTATTATAATTATTTGAATGAGTGCCAAGCTCAAAACCAAATATAAAGCGATGTTTCAATACTAGAGTTTTTGTTAACATTACAATAGCCTTTGGCAATCATACATCATTGCTACAAGCACACATACGCGCGCGCACACACACACACACCCGAACGCACCCCCCCCCCCCCACACACACACACACACACACACACACACACAAACGCATAAACAAAAGAAACAATCAGCGTGTGTGTTTGTGTGTGTATGTGTGTGAGCGTGTGTGTGTATTTGTGTGTATCAACGCAAATATTATTTCAACTGCATCCCTGTTTACTATAATTATTTAAGGAACGGAATATAAATTAAATACCATTGCATAATAAACAAGTAATGTTTCGTATTGACATCATGTGATAATATAATTATTATCTTAAGAATTATCATATCGTTTATTGAATAGGAACCGCATTACCGTAAAGTTAAACATCTTTGAAAATATGTCAAACACCCAGGCATAATAATAATATATCGACAACAAAGTCAAGTGAAGGACATAAAAACATGATTTGTGACTGATCGTTTCAAAACAGTGTTACGTCGAGGTAACCTTGTGCCATTCATTTTGAAGATTACTATAATGTAAAATTGGAGTGGAAATTAATAATAATAATAAAAATATTGTACACTTATATAGCGCCAACATCTCATGCAGTTTGAGCTCTAGGCGCTTAACAAAAATAAAATATATATCATTAATTAAACAATGACTACAGCTCTTAGATACAGACATATTCAATAACTAAATAGCTATCAACATAGAAACACATTTTAAAATATTTTTTTTTTATCAAGCAAAGAAATGTTTTCTAAGGTAATGTCTTTAGCTTAATTTTTGAATGCCTCCAGGAATTCTGAGCTTCTAATCTCAAAAGGTAATTTATTCCAAATGGAGTGGCCAGATGATGAAAAAGCTCTTTAAGCTGCATTTAATTTATTCTGGTGAGTGCGTAACAAGAGCACATATGAGGACGATCGTAAGTTACGAACAGGGGGATTTCAATTCAATAAGTAATTTGGAGCAGATCCATGGAGGCACTTAAAAACCAATGTTGCTACTTTGTTATTCGTCTTCATTGAGGAGATTGTGTTTTGTAGATTTTTAAAATGAAGCCTTGTAACGTCAGTTGTGCCCGCAGTGGTGTAGTCCTATGACACATGTTGTAGTCTGAGATGCCAAGAGTTTAAGTCTAGTCAGAGAGAGTGCGGCTAATTTATTTTTTTTGTTTTTAAGGGTTTTACGGCGCTTGCAACACATTAAGGTCATATCAGCGCCAGTAAAAAGGAAGAAAATGGGATAGTAAAAAGTTCTAGAATTATAATTAAAGCACCCAAGAAATAGTAAGACAAAGGGGAACTGAGAACAAATAGGGATCATATGTAGATTCCAAGAGCATACCACCAATGTAATTAGTTTGAGATCACCTATATCCAGACACAAGCACAAAATCCAACAAAGAGGAACACACTCAAATGCTTACATTATACATTCAAAATAAAAATAATAATACATAACAGAGAGATGATTTACAAGGGAAAAAAATACCATCTCCCAAAACAATAACTATGCATTTGACTGTTTCCCTCCCAGCTAGGATTCCGGCCAGTGCCAGGACAAAACCAAGTAATCTCATTCCGAGACAAAGATAGAAAGCATGTTGGAAAACAGATATAAGGGGATAGAAGACACAGTATGTACCTCCTTGCCCGCTATGGGAGGTCAGGATCCCCACCCAGAGGGAATGCGGCTATGTGGTCTTGTGGATCGGAGAAGTCCTGGGTTCGAACCTCGCTCGGCGCATTGTTGAGTCCTTGATAAAGATTCTTCCTCACATTCTGTCACCGTACTTATGTGTAAAATGAATACCTGGCCTTCAGCAGCGTTGTCTTTGTTGGAAAAAAATTGTAATATCACCTAACAGGCGATGTCATGTCTCGTTCTACATGTTACATGTTGCTGTTGGTCAGGGACCCTTTGTAAAGCGCTTTGAGCATATTTAGTGGATATAGCGCTATATAAAAGCTCTAGTGAATGAGATTTTTGATTCAGATAATAGAAATCATAAATCCACTCAGAAAAAAAAAAACCGCGATGACAAATGCAACGAAAAAAAAAGAACAAAACCTTAGATATCATTTTATTTTGTCATCGGTTTATAAAGCATTCAAGTGGAACATGAGATTGTGAAATATTAGCTTGTAGTGATGGAGTAAAATATGACCCTGATGATTGATCAAAAAAAAAAAAACAACAAGAATTAGTAATAATAATATAAAAATAAAAACATTAAAATTAAAAGGCGTTTTTTTGTTTTCGCAATTCGTGGTTAATATTATGTATATGTAAGTCGTGCTCTTATGAGTCCATAGCAGAAACGAAATTGACGTCACTCAGCTTTGTAATTGTTTTTTTAAGAGAGCCATTTTGGTGATTAATTCTCACTAAATTTCTCCATCAGAACATAAACGTTCAAGGTTACACTCAGTTTTGTGTATCGGTGCGTTATATCCGGCTGGTAAAATGTTGTGAGTTTTTACCTAAACGCATAGCATTAATTGAATGTCGATGTTGATTTCTCCATTTCATTAAAAAATACTATGCCTGATTAGATCTATAATTTATAAGAGGGAGAAAAAGAAATTCGTGTTTTCATGTCTGGTTGCGTTACAGTAAATAAACAGAGCGTGGTCTGTTTCTACAATAGAATCCGACTAAATCGATACCAATGGAGCAAACGGAAGGGGAGAACATGAAAACATGAACATGATCTTTACTAATCCGGAAAACTGAGAAGTCCGGGTTATCAACAAATCAACTGCCAGTTATATAGAAGGAACGAAATTGACGTCACTAAGCCTTTTAAAAATTGATTTTAGACAGCCATGTTGGTGATTAGTTATCACTAATTTAAATCAATCAGACTATAAACGTTCATGAAAGGTAACACGTAAATTTGGATGTTGGTACGATATGTCCGACTGGCGGATGTTGTGGGTATTTTATCAAAACGCATAGCATCAACATGCAAAGAAAATATTTTAAAAGTCTCTCCCTCAAACACATGACGTAAAACTTCCGCTAGAGAACCTCCCGACCAATGGGTAGAAAGCTCCAACCATTAATCAATGTTTTGTTTGTTTGTTTGTTTTTTTGCTGTTGTGTTTTGTTTTGTTTGTTTGTTTTTTGTTGTTTTTTTTTTGTTTTGAATTGTAGAATAACACATTTCTTGCAGTCTTGCGTTTTTTTAAAATCCGAACTTTTGTTGTTTCTACCGCAATCTATGTGTAACCAAACACTTATAGTATAGTAATGCAATCTTTCTGGTGTAACCTTAAACGTTTATAGTCTGATTTTGATATTTAAGTTGGAAGTAATCACCTCACATACTGGTGGTCTAAAAACAATAACAAAGAGCTGAGTGATGTGACCATTATTCACAGAAACATTTCAATGATAATACCTTTCTTCTTCTTCCAGTGTCATCTCATGGGTTGAGGTCGACTTGAAATGGCACGCCAATCTTCCCTGTTGACGGCTTGCTGACTGCATTCGGCTGCCGACAATCCTGTCCATGTCCTCACATACATCTATCCAAGTTCTTGCTGGCCTGCCTCTTCCTCTTTTCCCCTCAACTCTACCTCAAGAATGTCCTTGTTGACAGTTTGATGGCGTCTTAGATGTCCAAAATACCTTAGTTTTCTTGTTTTTATTACTTTCATTAGGGTCGTCTGATATCAAGGATGTCACAGACTTCTTGATTTGTTTTTCTTTCTTTCCAACTGATTTTTCCAAGGCGACGGAAAGTCCACATGTCAAAGGCCTCAATTCTTTTCTCTATTTGTTTGTTCAAGGTCCATGTTTCTGAGCCGTAGAGAAGTGCTGAGTGGACATAACATTTGAGTATTCTTATTCTCGTTTTCATCTGCGTTTGTTGCGAAGTTAAAATGTTATTCAGTTGGCTGAACCTCGACTAAGCTATAGCAATCCTGTTTTTCACTTCCAGCTCATTCTTTCCGTTGTTGGTCATTGTCTGTCGAAGATATATAAAAGAATCTACTTGTTCGATGTTTTGATTATTAATTTTGACTTTTGCGATTTTTTCAGGCTTCTTTGACATGACCATTACCTTCGTCTTTTGAACATTCATCTCTAGACCCTTTGCTGTGCTGTTCAGGTTTACTTGATTTGCAAGGATCTGTAGATTTGTCTCGTTCGATGCCAACAATACTGTATCATCTGCATATCTCAGATTATCCTCCTACCTCCAATAACAATACCTGGAATGTGCTCAGTTTTACGGAAGATAAACTCTGTGTACAGGTTAAATAGATATGGAGAGAGGATACATCCTTGACGAACTCCTCTTTTAATACCTTTCATCTGCCATATTATTCTATTTAAATTCATTACTTGGCAAACCTGACGCTATAGATTGTTTTTGTGAACTCGATATCATTATATAGATTGTTTTTGTGAACTCGATATCATTCTATAGATTGTTTTTTGTGAACTCGATATCATTCTATAGATTGTTTTTTGTGAACTCGATATCATTCTATAGATTGTTTTTGTGAACTCGATATCATTCTATAGATTGTTTTTTGTGAACTTGATATCATTATATAGATTGTTTTTTTGTTTTTTTTTTGGTGTGAACTCGATATCATTCTATAGATTGTTTTTTGTGAACTCGATATCATTCTATAGATTGTTTTTGTGAACTCGATATCATTCTATAGATTGTTTTTTGTGAACTCGATATCATTCTATAGATTGTTTTTTGTGAACTCGATATCATTCTATAGATTGTTTTTTTGTGAACTCGATATCATTCTATAGATTGTTTTTGTGAACTCGATACCATTCTATAGATTGTTGGTTTTTTTTTTGTGAACTCGATATCATTCTATAGATTGTTTTTTTGTGAACTCGATATCATTCTATAGATTGTTTTTTTTTTTTTTTTTTGTGAACTTGATATCATTCTATAGATTGTTTTTGTGAACTCGATATCATTACAACTTCCTGTTTTTTGGAGAGTAGAATGAAGGGGAGTAAGAATGACTCCCATAAAAGATACAAAACAAATCAAACGACGTTTCGGCCTTTAGCCTTCTTCAGGTAAACAAACTATATATTTTATTGACTCATTTAGGCACCTCAAGATGTTGTTTTTGGAGACGGGTGGAATTTTTTTAAAAAAAGGATTTCGTGTATCACGAACTTCGTGGTAGGTATAGCAGATGTTCGGAACATTGAGAAACCACTGTAGAATCATTGAATGCGTACGTTATGTTTCGTAATGTTATGATTTTCTTTCATTCTATTTTATTTAGATACTCCGAGTTTTAAAAATAATATTACGTATTCTAAAATCGTTATGACTTATTGTATTTACATAAGTTCCGCTTAAATGTTAGTAATGGGTTCACTTTCTATCAATATTTTTATTTTAACCGCAGCATATATATATATATATATATATATATATATATATATATATATATATATATATATATATATATATTATATATATATATATATAAATCGGCGATTACTTCAGCTTTCTAGATTTAAAAAAAAGATAGGCTATTATGTTTTATTTCAATCGTACGACGGATGAGATTGAAAACATCTTGTTTACGTCAAAATTCGATTTAAAAAAAAATTGACTCACGTGTCTGCTCATGTGACATCAGGATTAGTTTGGAAAGGAATATGTGACCGATCGTCTCAAACTTCTATAATGTCGGGATGGTTTGGATCAAACAGATGTCGTTGCCAAAACTATGTTATTTGGGCTACGTTTCGTTGTTTGGCAATTCAGCTGCCGTATTCTGGAAAACTACGTATCTAAAAATTTGGCCAGAAAACTCGTCCTTTAAATATCGACCTATTTCAATACCTTATCTTGGCAAAAACTCTCAAAACCTGGGACTTCGCGAATCCCACGTGGACATTATAACAACGTGGATTTTTATTCGTTTCACGTCGCTAAAACCGGGATAGGCGTTGGTTGCTAGTCGCGCCTGAGGCTGTATAGGTTAGAGAGCTTCCATGTCTATACGAAGCGTGGTTTTCCAAAACTCCCTAACTCTGTTTTTCCCATTTTGAGATATTGAGAATTATTTCCCCTAAAAATTTATCATTCGGTCTGTTATTTTATCATAATATTTAAACTTCAAATTCACACAAAAATAGGGAAATTCTTGTGTCAGTTCATGCTTAAAATAAAATTTACTTTTCAATTTATCTCTTGGATGGAAAAAAAAATCACAAAAAGTAGAAAAATTGACTTAACGAGTTTTGGAAAACTGGAAAAGCAGTCGTCATATATTTTAATTATCAGCCTTTTCCCAATGACGCGTGACGACCCCAATCCACAGCATCATCTTACAACAACAATATCGGTATCTTACCAAGACATTCCTATATAAATGGAGAAGACACGGATCGGCGAGCTCGACAGATCAGGGTTAGGATATTGCCTACCTACCCTCGTGTCCGCCACATACCTCAGTTGATATCATCAAGTTAGAAATGTGAGAAAATCCGTCGGTTAACCCACTCAATCCTAGAGAGTTTTGCTACTTTTCAAAATAAGAAAAAAATGTATTAAAATGAGCATGAACATATATAGTTTTATTCAACTACCATTAACATGTAGACACTAAAAACATTAGCTTTAACAGTACGCCTATAATTTGTCTCAGAAAAAGGTAATTGATATGCATGGGGAAAAAGTAACCCGGGTAAACTACGGATATAGTCGGTGTTAGGGTTGAGTGAGTTAACCCCCTCTTTACCACTCATAGAAAAATCGTCACATTGTGACAATGCAGCTAACATACCTTTTTGTCATTTTAATTTCTTTTGTACATCAAAAAATTTGAACAAAAATGTTAGCTATAGTTAAAGTATATTTTTTTTTTTGTTTGTTGCTTTAGGTCTCTTCCAACACAATTGAGGTTATATGAGAGACCGCTGAAACAAAAAAACAAGCAATCTAACAAAAATAGTACAAATGTAAATCAAATCATAACCTAAAGATATCATAAGCTAAATTATAAATAACCAAGAACAAACAGGCAGAAGCTTTACAGAAAAAAAATATCCCCTGTCAAAAATACAATCACAAACCCAAGAAGCAGGATAGGCTAGTAAAGAGAAGAAGAAACGACATCACTATCGGATCGTACACCCATGCGAACATCATAGGTATATGATTCAAGGGTGATGCTCCCATCCAACCACCCGCATAGTTAAAGTATACACTGTGTTGAAGAGCTCGTTTAGCAAAAAAAAAAAAAAGTATGTATAGCAAGAACTAATAGATTTTGTGTTTGAGCGAAATAAATCTATTTTTGAATAGGATGGGTGTTAGGTTTTGGGGACAATCCGTAAAATGGCCGGTAAGGAGAGAGTTAAACCAGAATGCAACCCATTCGCATTTTTTGTTGTCGTTACCGAACACGTGGATAACGATGATCTCTTACTTATTTCAAGAAATAAAAAAAAAATATGGCGTTTTTCCAACCATTCACAAAGTTTCAAATCTTCAACGATAAGTACCACACCAGCGCATGGAGAAAACTATTTCAGATTCCATAGTTCAGCTTTATTTTTTGGGTCCTGAGCTCGTCAGAAAAAGAAGGGGAAAAGGGTCGAGTGCAACATGAGACCAAAAATAGATTACAACATAGACATGCCCTTTGGGACATCTCAATGACTTCATATCAAATCCAACTCACACTTCCACCGAGAGTTGTGTACTCAAACGATTGATATATTTTAAAAAACAAACATACATTGATCTTTTAAGGAATAGATGATTTGCGAGAAATACATGTGACATCATCTTCCATAAGAGAGAATAAGGCATTTGACTGTTCCTTTTTTGGCGAAAGATCCTTACAAGTGCCAACGCAAAAGAAATCACCTCGCTCAAGTTTTTTTTAAATATTTAAAAATTGAGCTTTTAAATGGCGCAATATCCACTAAACGTGCTCAAAGCGCTTTACAAGGGGTCCCCGGCCAAGAGCAACATTTAACACGTAGGACGGGACATGACGCTTTTTTATGCGTTGGTGTCTTATATCCGGCTGGCGGATATTGTCAATATTTCGCCTAAACGCATAACATCAATTCAAAAAAAGAGACACAAAGGACTTTGAAATCTACGTCACCCATCTTTCACTGACCACACTCAACAACGATTGACTTTGTTGAGCTGGCGTCACTGCTTTTGGGATTGGAGCCATCAAGAGAGAGAGAGAGAGAGAGAGAGAGAGAGAGAGCGAGAGAGAGAGAGAGAGAGAGAGAGAGATGGGGGCGACATATCTTAAACTTATAGAATGAATAATGGTGACATCACTCAGCTCTTTGTTATTGTTTTTAGACCACCAGTCTTTGAGGTGAATACTTCCCACTTAAATATAAAAATCAGACTATAAACGTTTAGTTTAAGGTTACACCATAAAGATTTTATTACTAGATATACTATAAGCTATTTAGTTACACATAGATTGGCATGTTAGTGTTTTTCGTTCGGCGGGTAGTATTTTTTCTTTAAACGCATATCATTAACAACTTAGAGAAACTCCCGACCCAAGGGTAGAAAGCTCCAACCATAAGTCAATATCATGTTGGCTTTTTTGTTGTTGTTATTTTTATTTTTTTTTTGTTTAGGGGGGGGGGGGGTTGGAGAGTAGGCATACATAACGAGTTTCCTTTCCTTTAATCGCATAGACAAATCGATATCTTTATGAAGAGGAGAGGTACTGATTGATTGCTGGATCGTTCGTTTATTGATTAATCGATCGATTCGGTCATTTATTCTTTCGTTCATTTCTTCATATGGAGACCTGTTCAATTATTCAATTATTTGATTTATTAATTTAATGCTTAATGTAGTTATGTATTTTTATCCTTTCATTTAACCCCACCACCACCACCTACCCCGGACAACAACGATAACACCAAAGCAATAGTAATTTTAAAAATACAACAACGACAACAGCGACGATGACGACGACGACGACAATAATAGCAAAAGTGTTTTTTTTTAAAAACATCACCGACGACCATATACCTGCACATTTACAATTACAACAATTCAAATGCATAATTGTCAGACACTACACATATTATATACAATTCATTGACGTGACTCAGCAAGCCGTCAGTGGAAAATAAATGTATTTTATTGCCAAGTTCAAGTACATACGAGTACATCAAGGGTGTCAACACTGATGGGTGTGTGTGCACTTACAATGTCTTTATGTTATTCTGCATAAGTGACCAACAACACGTTTGCTTATGTCCCAGCCTTGGGGTACCCAGTCAGAATTAACACAATTATCTAGGGACAAGTGGCCGGTGACAGTGGAGCGGATAGAGGGAGATAGGAAGGGGAGGAGAGGAGGGGGGGGGGGGGTGTGTGGAGGAATAGACGGACCAGGGTGTATCCAGGTTTTTGTAATTTGCATGGATCAATGGAGCTTGACATGTCGTTGGTTGTATAAGGCTTTCTTTTTGTTTTTGTTTTTTTTTTTTTTTTTTTGTTTTTTTAAACAGTGAATTCCTACTGAGGTTATATTGGATAAGTCGATACTCTTATTGTGTCAATAAAAATATTGTGGCGACAAAAGAATGTTAAGCTTGGAACTTTGAACTGTTTGTGTTGTCGATTGACAGAACACCTTTTTAAAAAAGAAGTTCTGAGGGTAAAGATAAACTAGATAACGAGGTGTGTTGGCTTGTTTTTTGTTTGTTTGCTTTTGTTTTTTTTGTTTTTTTTGTGGTTGTTGTTGTTCTTTTTGTTTTTTTGGGGGTTTTTTTTTTTTTTTTTGGGGGGGGGGGGTGTTTGTTTTGTATTGTTTTTTGTTTTTTTTTTGTCTAGTGTCCTTATTCATTTTTTTAGGGGGGGGGGGGAATTGTTTTAATTGCATTTTTTTTTTTGTTGTTGTTTTGTTTTGATTTTTTTTTCCTTTTTTCTTTTCTTCTTAATTTTAAAGACCAAAACTGATTCTCCAAATAGTGAGACATTTTGCTTCTTTTTATGGTTGAAATCATTTGACTTGATTCCAATTATAACTAACTCATAGCTTGCATTGCCATGAATGATTAACGCTAGTGAGAAATGCAAATAACTGACTTGTAAATTGAACTCGAAATTTTTTTACGACGCTTGTAACAATTTCAGGCAATGTATATGATAACAAGAGCACAGTGATTGAAATTACATTTATCTTCACAGAAATAATATAATAAAATATGTATAGTTCTACCAGAGAGTGGAAAATGACGCTAGCAGAAGAGTACGCCAGTGAGACAACGTAAAAGACGGCATAAGATTCACAAGGAAAGAAGTGTACATTCACAGTTCTTACTCTGTGATACACTCATGTGAATAATGCTCGTGAGATTTTTTTTACTTTCAACAAAAAATATCTCTCTCTCTCTCTCTCTCTCTCTCTCTCTCTCTCTCTCTCTCTCTGTGTGTGTGTGTGTGTGTGTGTGTGTGTGTGTGTGTCTGCCTCTATCTCTTCTCCTCTCTCTCTCTCTCTCTCTCTCTCTCTCTCTGTCTCTGTTATACACTCATATGAATAATGCTCGTGAGATTTTTTTGCTTTCAACAAATCTCTCTCTCTCTCTCTCTCTCTCTCTCTCTCTCTCTCTCTCTCTCTCTCTCTCTCTCTCTCGCGTGCCTAATATGTAATTGATTCCTACGTGCATCATGTCATATGAGACCAACATTCAATTCCGAATATATAGCACAAGGAACATAATAATAATAATAATAATAATAATAATAATAATAATAATAATAATAATAATAATAATAATAATAATAATAATAATAATAATAATAATAATAATAATAATAATAAAATAATAATAATAATAATAAAATAAATAATAATAATAATAATAATAATAATAATAAAGAAGAAGAAGAAGAAGAAGAAGAAAGAAGAAGAAGAAGAAAGAAGAAGAAGAAGAAGAAGAAGAAGAAGAAGAAGAAGAAGAAGAAGAAAAGAAGAAGAAGAAGAAGAAGAAGAAGAAGAAGAAGAAGAAGAGAAGAGATGATGATGATGATGATGATGATGATGATGATGATGAGATGATGATGATGATAGGAGGAGGAGGAGGAGGAGGATGATGGATGATGATGATGATGATGATGATGATATGATGATGATGATGATGATGATGATGATGGATGATGATGATGGTGGTGGTGGTGGTGGTGGTGGTGATGTATAATAATAATAATAATAATAATAATAATAATAATAATAATAATAATAATAATAATAATAATAATAATAATAATAATAAAACTACATGAGGGATGGAGTAAAGATAATAAGCAAACACGTATTAACGACCTTCCTGGTCCAAAGATATATTCTGATTTCATTTCAAAACATCTCATTTCATAAGAAACAGTAAAAATTCCTTAAGATCTTTCTGGACCATAGAATTGTAATTTATCTTATGTTTTGTGGTAAAAATGTTATTGCTGGTAACACTATACGTCTATACCTGCCACCATCTCGATATGAATATGAGACAAATTATTTACCGCTAAATGTAATTGTGAGGAAGCTACCCGATTTCAGTATTTAAAAATCCGGAAGCAATAAGTTTTAACTTTTAATAATTCCAAGTGAAGCTATCGAGATTCGAACTAAGGAACTTAGAAAGCAAAAGCCATTGACTTATAACCACGCCATCGTTTCCCCACCCTTTGTATCGTATTGTAGGTGGATTGTGAAAGTAAGAGAGAGATAGAACGAAGCAGATGAGAATGTATGATGAGGAGAGAGATAAAGAGAGACAGAAAGAAAGAGACAGAGAGAAGAGATAGATGAGATGAGATGAGAGAGACGAAGGAGAGATGGAGGGAGAGAGAGAGAGAGAGAGAGAGACATACAGAAAAAAAGAGACAGAGAGGGAAAGATAGAAATAGAGAGATAGAGATGAGAGAGGACGAAGGGAGAGATGGAGGGAGGGAGAGAGAGAGAGAGAGAGAGAGAGAGAGAGAGAGAGAGAGAGAGAGAGGGGGGAGGGAGAGGGAGAGAGAGAGAGGGGGAGGGAGAGAGGGAGAGAGAGAGGGGGGAGGGAGAGAGAGAGAGAGAGAGAGAGAGAGAGAGAGAGAGAGTCGTATTCGAGGCCATTTACGAATAGCTGAAATAAAAATCAAACAATAAAATCTCCTTGGGGGAAATTTGCATTCGCTTTAAAATTTAAAGACTTTAACCACCTAACTGCCGCACTGTGGAAAAACTCGCATGAAAAAGAATTGACCAGAAAACTATTCCTTCAAGAAGTAACGATCGATTTAAATGACCCTCATCTTGCCAAAAACGCTCAAACCTGGGACTTTTCATTTAAATGACCCTAATCTTGGCAAAAACTCTCAAATCTGAGACTTTTCAAAGTTTTTGAATTTTGGAAAGCTTTTGCCAAGTTGAGGGTAATTTAAATCGATCGATATTTGAAGGAAGTTTTCTGGCCAAATTTTAAAACAAATTATACGAGATTTTCCACAGTACGGCATTTAAGTGGTTAAAGCAACATGACTCGCCAGTTCAGTCTGTCTTTCACTCATTATTTCCCTCGTTACGTCTTCTGGCTCTCTTTTTATTATTCGCCCGTCTCTCAGCTGTCATAAAATATTCAAATCGTCTCCCTTTGTCCTTGCCTCATGCAAACAATCATGAACATGTTCACTGTGTGTTACCTCTTGACGAGCCAGAACAAAGGATTCTAATTTTTTGGTTATGAATTCTTTTAGTTCTAGAAAGCTCATGAGAACAGAATAATATAACATCCCCGTGTTTATTGACGAAACGTCTTTTTTTTTTCCATGTTGGCCAGAAGTTTAATCATACGTCGACGAATTAGATGATTTGTTATAAATCCTTAAACCAGAGACTTCGAGCGTCCAAGTTTAAGAATGTTCGACAACTGAAGGGTCACAATTAAAATAAAGTTGTTTCTTTTTAATTAAAAAAAATTGATTTAAAAAACAAGTCTTGAGACGATGGTACGTGGGGATTAAAAAATGGTGGTGAGGCGGGTGTGGGTGGGGGGTTACAAAATTTGAAGATTTCAAAATAGAACGAGGAGTGCCACACGTGACTAATTAAACACGGATTCTATTGAGTAAACTGAAAAGAAAAACAAAGATAAAGCTACACAAGAACCTTGTTAAATCGGTACTTATTTACAACTGTGGAACATGGGCACTAACATAAAGTGATGAAGATAAACTAGATGTCTTCTATAGGAAACAGCTCAGGAGAATTATAAATAACCACTATCCAACCAAAATAAGTAAAAAAAATCGCCGTACATTAAATGCAAAGAAACACCGCTATCGATTCAAGTTTTGGAAACAAGATAGAGACTATTTGGACATAATTTAAGGACAGACAGAAATACTCCAGGAAATAAGGCAATGGCGTTATTTTTTGCAACAAGCGGACATAACAAACACAAAGGCAGACCTACAACAAACATATTATAGATAGTATGCGCTTGGCTAAGAAGCTCATAACATTGCCATCCGGAAGTATCACGGACCAACACACAAAATTGTGTGTATCCATGCACGTTTATAGTCAGGTTAATACAGTTCAGTGAGGATTATTCATAAACGCGGATGGCAAAAAACAATAACAAAGACCTGAGTGACGTCATCTTCGAACTATCTATACACTACGATACATAAAGACCTCAAGCGCCTCGATGACATACAAGAACTGAGATGTGAGAAGGATTTAGAATACCTGAGATCCATCACAGCAGATCATCATCGGTGGAAAGAACTCGCTCAACAAACAAGAGAAGCTGCCAAAGCGTCCCAGTCCGAAGATTAGGAGATGATCGGCAATAACGCAAGTTTAGTCAAGAAATAAGCTGGTCGATACGCTACTTATTAGGATTTCTTTTTCTTGTGAAATATTCTCTTAAAAGCCTTTAAAATTACTAGTTCGGATGCAAAATTATAGGGTTTTATTTCTTTTCATTCAATTAAAAATAATTATTTAATAACTTATCAATGGACCGTGTCCAAGTTTTTATTTGCTTTGAATAAGTTCTCCATATAAATGAGATAACAACAAAACAGGATTTTAATGACTCGTGAATTCAGTAAAGTCAACTTATACCGATATTTGAGAAATTTCTTAATCAAACTCGGCTTAAGCAGCAGCAACTGGTCGTTTCACTACCATGTTGAGACGAGCCGTCCAGTCAGACCTTGCGAAGTCCCAGGTCTGAGAGTTTTGTTGTTATTTGTTTTTTATTTTGGGTGGGGGGGGGGGGGGGCCAAGATGAGGGTCATTAAATCGATCGAAATAATATGAAGGACATGTTTTCTGGTCTATTTATTAAATGAATGCCTTTCCCACGACAGTAAACTGGTTAAATTAAAAAGGTAACATTTTCCAAAAAATAATTTTTCCTCCGTGACATCCACTTGCTATGCCTGGCGAGCATTTAACACGGATGCATTTTTAAAACTTATTTCTAATGGTATGAGTCTCGGGTTAGTCAATCAAGGTACAGTGTTTATTTACACTTTTGACAATTACATCAGTCGTCGTACCTGTACTATATTCTAGTCTGTTGGAGAAAAAAAAAAATTGGAAAGTTTGCTAGTCCTGTTCATTGACTGAAATAAATAGTCAAGGGGAAGGAACTGGCTAAATGGCAGAAAATATTCTGATGGTTAAATACGTTTAGTCAGTTACAACATCATCCTTGTGCAGCTATAATGTGGTCTTGTGGTATGACACTCGCTTTCGGATAGAAAGGTCGAGTCTCGCTCGGCGCATAGTTGAGTCCTTGGAAAAGGCTCTTTACTCACATCCTCTCACCGTGCTCAGGTGTAAAAGGAGGACCTGGCCGTTACCAAGGTTGTCTATGTCCCAAAAAAAAATTGTCATATCGCCTAACGGGCGTCATGTCTCGTCCTACATCTTGAGTGTTGTTGTTGGCATAGGACCCCTTGTAAAGCGCGTTGAGCACGTTTAATAGATATAACGATATACAAAAAACTCAATATGAATGAACGTATTCAATCGGTACTCGTCACCAAGAAAAACCAAACGTTAACCTCGAATAGCGATCGATCACGTCGACCGCCAACCTATCAAAATGTCTCAAAGCTGACACTTCTACGAGGTTTTGTTTCGTTTAGTTTTAGAAGTTTTAAATTTAAACGGCGCTGGAGATCAGACAACTGATAACATATCTTATTAATCTGATCGCTGGAGACACTTTTAACCAGTTAAAACAGCCACACTCCGCAAAGACTCATATTTAAAATTTGGCCAGAAAACTCGACAGTCAATTACCGATCGATTAAAATGACCCTCATCTTTTTTTTTTTTTTTTTGGGGGGGGGGGACCTCAAACCTGAGACCGCACGAGATGATGGTCATTTAAATCGATCGATATTTGAAGTACGAGTTTTCTGGCCAAACTTTTAAATACGTGTCTCTCCAGAGTAAAGCGGCTACTTGGTTGAAGGCCAAGAAAAGGAAACTGGTAGTTTTATTAGAAAAGGCAGAAGGGATAATGTATTCTGCCGTACTCTGGAAAAACCCATATTAAAATATTTGGCCGGAAAACTCGTCCTTCAAATATCGATCGATTTAAATGACCCTCATCTTGACAAAAACTCTCAAACTGGGACTTCGCGAAGGGTTTTTCCAGAGTACGACAATACTGGTTTAGTGTTTGCTACAACATTGAACCACGGATACTGCTTTTTAAAAAAGGGATTTCCGGGATATCTCGAATACATGGAAACCACGCACTGCCGGTTCTCTGTGGCACAGTGTTAAGATCAAGAATAGGCTCTGGAATAAATAGAGCTCAGTGGTAACGCGCTTGTCTCAAATGCCAAGGGACCAAAATCGATTCCGTTAAACTGAGAATCTTAATTTATTCGGACAAACATAGTCGGTTGTTAAAAACAGTGACGTGAATGAAATCGACCTGTCTCTGATCTTTGTTATTGTTTTTCTGCTACCGTCAAATGGGTGACTAGTTATCACAAACGAACGCAAAATATTGTCTATTACAACAATGTTAAATCGAGCCCATAATTGCGTTCGGTTATCAGACCTGCAAATATGTGCATCTAGGTCATAATCATTATAAGAACATAATCGTACTTCTATTTCTAGGAAGAACAAAACAAAACAAAACAACAACAACAACAACAAAAACACACATATTGTTAGATTTCTTTTGCACTCGTATATTTTTAGATTGAATCGTGACAAAATAATATTTACCAGGGGCTAAATGTGTGCTGAAGGCGGAGCTTGAGGAGAGAGAAAGAGAGAAAGGGTGGGAGGGACTGGAAGATACGCAGAATATGAAGGGAAATATAGAGAGAATGGGAATAAGAATTTGATAGCAAAATAATCTTTGACTCTGACTCTCTCTCTCCCTTTCTCTCTCTCTCTCTCTCTCTCTCTCTCTCTCTCTATTTATCCATCCATCCATCCATCCATCCATCTATCTATCTATCTATCTATCTATCTATCTATTTATCTATCTATCTATCTATCCATATCTGTCTATCTATCTATCTATCTCTCTCTATCTATCTATCTATCTCTATCTGTCTCTCTATCTGTCTATCTATCTCTATATGTCTGTCTCTCTCTGTCTCCCTCTCCCCCCCCCCTCTTTCTCTCTCTCTCTCTCTTTCTCTCTTTGTCTCTATCTATATATCTCTCTTCTCTCTCTCTCTCTCTCTCTCTCTCTCTCTCCCCTCTGTATCTCTCTCTCTCTGCCCTCTTTCTCTCTCTCTCCTCCCCCCCCCCCCCCCCACTCTCTTTCTCCCTCCTCTCTCTCTCTCTCACTCTTTCTCTCCTTCTCCCTCCTCCCCCCCCCCCTCTCTCTCTCTCTCTCTCTCTCTCTCTCTCTCTCTCTCTCTCCTGGTCTTACGGATTTCAAGCATTTCCCTTTCTTTCGATTACTAATATCATGTTTTAAATAACTTATCTTTACCATACGTGGTGAACTTTTCACCCAGGCAAATAAACAAAAATATTCAATTAATTACTCAAATGTCGCCTTTCGTGTAATATAATATCGACTTTATTACATTCCATCTGTGTGTACATTTGGGTAGATATATAATACTGTGAGGTGATTTGGCAAAACCCGTCGGATGTCGGAAAAAATTCGAATCCCGTATTATTATGTACTTGAATTTGACACTGAACCGGGCAAGGTCTAAAGTGGGGAAGACCAAAACAACCTTACAAAAATGGGGACTTTCTTCAGACTGCCGATGTCAATGTGGACACACGGCTCAAAACATGGACCACATCCTTCACGAGTGCGAACTTGGACCACATATCAGTGATATGGACCTGAGAGGCTGCACCCCTGAAGCCATCCAATGGATCCACCACTGGCGCGACACGATATGATGATGATGTACTTGAATCACCTCACATTTCAACCTATAGACACGGGTCGTAACTGTCATGAATACCTCTCGAAATGGTGAGTCCTTTTGATTTTTGAATATTCGTTTTGTTTGGACACAAACGGTCTAACATTTACCAGATTAAAAAACCAATCCTTCAGAGCCACTGGAGCCCACGGAGCCGGAGTTTATCATGGTTTCTATTACGCGGAACAGACAATAGCGATTGCTTGCTATCCTTTGGATAGAACACTTGTCAATCGCAAAGTACTTTCCGCCAGATCTAACAGACCAAGCAACCCAATCCCTTTTGAGTGGACAGGGGGGTCAGAAAAAAAAAAAATCTCCACTGCACTTGGGGGATCACAGTCCCTTTGCCTATGAAGTGAGTACTCTTCTACCAACTAAGCCACAGGAACCTGGATAACCTAACTGTGATTGTATGTGTCGCGTCACTACGTGAAAACAAAATGCGAAATACTCACAAAGATGAAGGGGAGCTATTTCGGCTGGTCGGTATTTATAGATAGTTCGAAGTTGACGTCACTCAGGCCTTTGTTATTGTGTTTTTGCCATCCGCGTTTATGAGTAGTTCTCACTAAACTGTATTAACCAGACTATAAACGATCATGGTTTACACAAGTTTGTGTGTTGGCCAGTTACACTTCCGGATGGCAATGTTGTGAACTTCTTAGCCAAGTGCATACTATCTATATACATCTTGTGGAAGGGAACATAACCACGTCCCTCGGAAAACGTCCGAAAGTAAACATATGGCAATCTTTAAAAAAAAACAAAAAAACTAAGCTAAACCAAACAAACTGCACGGTGTTACCATTGATGGTATGTGTTTTAGGAAACTAATCATTAGTTCCACACGCATGATTTATCGTCTCGTCCTCACAATAAACTATGTTTAATATCTGATTGAGATAATCTAATGAGAACTAATCACACAAATAGCGGTCTAGAAATAATAACAAAGACCAAAGTGATGTCAACTGTTTTAAATATTATTATTGGTAAACAACCACGTGAACAAGGGTCCTTAGATAAGTTTTGGGAATCTGGTATAAGAAATAATGGCATCACCATCAAATTTTCACAGCTTTTCAAAGTACTACTCTCCTTGAGCTTGGATGCAAAGTTTCGTCCTCTTAAACGAAGAATTAAAGTAGTTTTGCCCTGAGACGGCAGAGCATCAAGTCGAACGGTGTGTTGTGACGATGCCACCCGGCGGGTTTGCGACAGTGCACGAATGCGGACCGGACTTTGCTGATTGGGTCGATCGTCATAACATAGTAATGTGAAAACCATAAGAGGCTGCTGCCACATTGCCTGTGGTGTGGCTGAAATGTCATCTTCAAATGCCCTTACAGCACCTTCAGGAGTCTCAAAATCAATCCCACGGAGCGAGAACTAATGGCAAAATGGCTGCCTAAAAGCAATAATGAAGAGCTGAATGACATCAATTTCGTGTCATAAATACATCAATGTTAACAAAGGTTGTTTATTATCGATTTGTTTTGTTTGTTTGTTTTGTTGGTTTTTTTTTTTTTTTTGCTCTTTATTTTTGGTGATGTATTTGATTGATTTTTTATTAATTTTAAAACATTTGGGGGTTAGTCTTTTTCCGTTTGTTTGTTGTTGTTTTTTTTTTGTTTCTTTTTTTTTTTTTTTTGGGGGGGGGGGGGGGGGGATTTAACTATTTTGCTTTATCTTTATTATACTTTTTTCTCCTTATTTTATGAACATGTCTATATGCACGTCCTCATCTTTTTTATATTTTATGACTCAATAAACATGGATATCATGTACAGGTCACCGTGTGCCGTGTGTGTGTGTGTGTGTGTGTGTATGTGTGTGTGTGTGTGTGTGTGTGTGTGTCTGTGTGTGTGTGCGATGATACAATAGTGTTATGATTAACAACAATGTATGTACAGTATGACAAAGACGTTTTAACCACTTAAGTGCCGTATGCTGGAAAAAAAACTCGTATTTAAAAACTTGGCAAGAAAACTCGTCCTTCAAATATCGATCGATTTAAACGACCCTCATCTAGGCAAAAACTCTCAAACCTGGGACCAAGGAAGACCTCTCGAGATCCCTGGTTTGAGAGTTTTTGCCAAGATGGGGGTCATTTCAATCGATCGATATTTGAAGGACGAGTTTTCTGGCCAAATTTTTAAATACGAGTCTCTCCGGAATAAGCCAGGTAATTGGTTAAAAGTGTCTCTAGCGCTGTCAGTTTAAAAAACCATCGACTGATTTTTTTCTTTTTATTTTAATGATAAACTTGTGCGGTTTTTTTGTGTGGCCGACTGGTATGACACTAGCATTCGGATCTATAGGTCCCTGGTTCGAGTTCCGCTCTGGCGGGAAAGAATCTATACTCACACTCTCCCATCGCACTTACTCATATGTAAAATGAGTACCAGACCGATAAAGGCCTGTCTCTGTCGAAAAAAAAAAATGCAATCGCCTTGCAGGGGTCATCCTACATGTTAAATGTACTGTTTTCTCTCTCTCTCTCTCTCTCTCTCTCTCTCTCTCTCTCTCTCTCTCTCTCTCTCTCTCTTCTCCTCTCTTCTCTCTCTCCTCTCTCTCTTCTCTCTCTCTCTCTTCCTCTCTTCTCTCTCTCTCTCTCTCTCTCTCTCTCGTCTCTCTCTCTTTCTTTCTTTCTCTCTCTCTCTTCTCTCTCTCTCTCTCTCTCTTTCTTTCTTTCTCTCTTCTCTTCTCTCTCTCTTTCTCCTCCTCCTTCTTCTTCTCTCTCTATCTCTCTCTCTCTTTCTCTCTCTCTTTCTCTCTCTCTCTGTCTTTCTCTCTCTGTCCCTCTCTCCCTGTCCCTCTCTCTCTCTCTCTCTCTCTCTCTCTCTCTCTTTCTTTCTTTCTCTCTATTTCTCTCTGTGTGTCTCTCTCTCTCTCTCTCTCTCTCTCTCTCTCTCTCTCTCTCTCTCTCTCTCTCTCTCTCTCTCTCATAAATACATCAATGTCTACAGCCCGATGACTATAATTGCCAAGAGCTGTTAAAACATCAGCGACCCGCCGGATGAACATCGTGGGCCAACGTCAGTACACGCATAATGTCTTATGACATGAACATGGCGACGACGGGGATCACCTCATCTGTCTATGTAAATAATGATATTATGTGTGTCATAGATGGCTCAGTAGATAGCGCAGCTTGTCCTTACCGAAATATTATCAAACTACAAAGAGCAATAGTCTGCAATATTATTAAGAATGTGTTAAAGAGCAAGGAGAGGGCCAATTAGAAGAATGGAAAGGATTTGAGTTTGAGCAAAACTCATAATCGGTCCACGACAGTTTCCGGCTAAAATCCTTCCTCGGCAAACTGAAAATAAAATTCAACCTCTATGACACAAAACGATCGAAGAGCAACAACAACAACAACAACAACAACAACAAATATCTGAAAAAGTGTGTATAAAACAGAGCCAGAGAAAGTCTTCCTCGGCTGGAAGAATAGAATTTACGAAATACACGTTTAAACCACAGACTTGATGGACACTGTTGTATACCAACGATTTTAAGACCAAGCTAAAACACACGTTAGTAAAGAAAGCGAAAGGTTATAAAACCTGTGCAATTCTGCCCTACTTTGGAAAGAAAAACATATTTAAAAATTTGGCCAGAAAACTCTTTCTTCAAATATCGATCGATTTAAATGACCCTCATCATGGCAAAAACTCTCGAACCTGGGACTTCGCGAAGTCCAGGGTTTGAGAGTTTTTGCCAAGATTAGGGTCATCTAAATTCAATTTAAATTGATCGATATTTGAAGGACGAGTTTTTTGGCCAAATTCTTAAATATGTGTTTTTCCAGA
This sequence comes from Berghia stephanieae, assembly GCF_034508935.2. Classification (NCBI taxonomy): domain Eukaryota; kingdom Metazoa; phylum Mollusca; class Gastropoda; order Nudibranchia; family Aeolidiidae; genus Berghia; species Berghia stephanieae. The sequence continues at coordinate 11,779,848 of NC_088368.1, read as the reverse complement.
GTACGGCAAAATTCTGATTGAGACAACCGGTTCAACTACATCCAGAATTTTATGAAACAGATTACTGCCTAAATTGGATGATGGCGAACGGTGATCGTAATATTATGAGTTGAACCAATCGAGTAGTCTGACGTAATGATTATATGCGTTTAGGTAAAATACTCACAACACCGCCAGCTATATAAACCTCGCTCGGCGCATAGTCGAGTTCTTGGAGAAGGCTCTTTACTCACATTCTCTCTTCGTACTCAAGTGTAAAATGAGTAACTGGTCGTTAATAGCGTTGTCTCTGTCCGAAAAAATTATATCATCGCCTAACAGGCGTCATGTCCCGTCTTAAATGTCAAATGTTGCTGTTGGCCAGGGACCCCTTGTAAAGCGCTTTGTGCACATTTAGTGGATATTGCGCTATATAAAAGCTCAATTTTGTTTCTTCTTCTTCTTCTTCTTCTTCTTCTTCTTCTTCTTCTTCTTCTTCTTATTATTATTATTATTATTATTATTATTATTATTATTATATATTATTATTATTATTATTATTATTATTTAGTATTAGTATTATTATTATTATTATTATTATTATTATTATTATTATTATTATTATTATTATTATTATTATTATTATTATTATTATTCGCCGAAGTCCCGGGTTTGATAGTTTTGGCCAAGATGAGAGTCATTTAAATCGATCGATATTTGAAGGACGAGTTTTCTGGCCAAATGTTTAAATATGGGTTTTTCCAGAGTACGACAGAATACGTTACGTTCCCAAATTTTCAATGTTGTCCCCTTCTAATAATATATAATGCCTTCTCCTGATTGTGTCTAACAATTCTTGTTCTTCTGTACCGCTATGATGTCTAGTGGTACGACACTCGCCTTCAGATCGGAAGGTCCGGGGTTCAGGTCCCGCTCTGAGCGACGCATAGTTGATTCCTTGGAAAAGGCCCTTTATTCACATTCCCTCACCATACTCAGGTGTAAAATAAGTACCTGGCCGTTAACAGCGTTGTCTCTGTCCGAAAAAAAATGTAATTCGTCTCACATGTGTCATATCTCGTTCTACTTGTTAAGTGTTGCTGTTGGCTTGGGACCCCTTGAAAAAGCGCTTTGAGTACGTTTCGTAGATATTGCCCTATATATATAGATAGTATGCGCTTGGCTAAGAAGCTCATAACATTGCCATCCGGAAGTATAACGACCAACACAAAACTGTTGTATCCATGAACTTTATAGTCGGTTAATACAGTTCAGTGAGCATTACTTATAAACGCGGAGTCAAAAACAATAACAAAGACCTGAGTGACGTCATCTGCATACTATATATATGCTCACCTTTTTTTATCTTCAAATGCGAGTTAACACTTCTTAACGACTTACAATGTGACTTCAGATCATAACATTAATTAAAAACACACAGGGTTTGTTGTCAACATGTCCGGTATTCGATCCTAACGACATGCCTTGCAGCTGTTTGGTACAGCTTTAATACTTTTCTTCCTTTTCGGACATGAACAAATACTCTCTCTCTCTCTCTCTCTCTCTCTCTCTCTCTCTTTCTCTCTCTCTCTCTCTCTCTCTCTCTCTCTCTATCTATCTATCTATCTATCTTCCTCTCTCTGTCCTTCTCTCTCACTCTCACATATACACACATATTCTCTCTCTCTCTCTCTCTCTCTTATTATATATATCTTATTATATATTATTTATATATATATTATATATTATACTATATTATATCCTCTCTATCTATTATTTTTTATCTGCCTTTATCTACCTTTCTCTACCTTGTCTCATCTCCTCCCTCCCCCCTCTCTCTCTCTCTCTCTTCTCTCTTCTCTCTCTTTCTTTCTCTCTTCTCTCCTACCTTTTCTCTACACTAAAGAATAACAGATGCTCTTCTTCTCTCTCTCTCTCTCTCTCTCTCTCTTCTCTCTCTTTTCTTCTTCTACTATCTATCTATCTCTTTCTTTCTTTCTCTCTCTCTCTCTCTCTCTCTCTATCTATCTATCTATCTATCTATCTATCTTTCTTTCTTTCTTTTTTTCTTTCTTACTTTCTCTCTCTTTCTTCTAAATGTATCGACGCCAATGATGAGAGATTCAAGATCGAACATTTGAGATAAATGTCAACCCAACGATTTTCCCCCCGATAAAACACAAATAGTGAACTGTTCAGGTAAACACGGAAATAGTCAAAGGATTTGTTTTTGCCCAGGGACAAAATACAACCTGGTTAAAAGGTAAAGATAGTTCATCTACTATTAAAAATAAGGATAAAAATTGACAAGTGGAAATAGCAAGCATGGTGTAAGATAAAACTCAAACAGTTGTTTCATATATGAGGGGGCAATTTCAAAGGGTAAACATTAGTTAAAAGTTATACACGAGCTTCTCCACGAAGAAGTGCATGGGTCTAGTTTAGATCTGATGGAAAGTAAAATACAGCATATCTATTGGTTATGTAGATTTATCTACAATCACCTCCCCCCCCCCCTCTGCTCTTCTCTCTCTCTCTCTCTCTCTCTCTCTCTCTCTCTCACTCTCCTCTCTCTATCTCTCTCTCCCTCTCCCCCCCCCCTCTCTCTTTCCTCTCTCTCTCTATTTATCTATCTCTTTCTCTCTCTCTCTCTCTCTCTCTCTCTCTCTCTCTCTCTCGTTTCATTCTGCCCCTTCAGTCTCATTTCTATCGTTGCCCACCATGACCTCTTCATTCCCAGTATGCCTATAACCAGCCACATTCGCATCTCCTTTCCAACCTCAGGTCTATCCATCTTTTCTTCCTCAGTCACTCCAATTCCACTCTACCTCTATCAGTATCAAATTGTAATAATACATAGCAATATATCACATTCAATCATCTAGAGATCTCCATCAATACAAAATCATTTTACGCTCACTTACGATGTTTACGGTCTACGAATATAAACATTAGCTCAAGCCTGCCTACGAGTACGAAAATCTCGTGGCTCTACGAATTTTCTGGTTCTAATTGACGACTGTATAAAGATCCTTAATCCAATAAACTTCTTGAATACAAAGTTTTGTTGTCAGAGAGTATATGAAAGAGTTTTTAAAGCATTCATTTAATGTATGTAAACAAAAAAAATTATTAAGGGTAATTATAATGCCTACTGTGTTATAATCCCTAAAAGCTACGATTATTTTTTTTTTCCAATTACAACTAGGCAGGTCTGCTCTGGCGATACCCCTGCCCTTCCACAGCTATCGTGTACCTCGCTCGACTAGGTCTTCAATAATTTATCGATCAGGGAAAAAAAAACCAATCAATACAAAGGTGTGCTTTTAATGTGTTGTTTTGGTTTTGGGTTTGGTTCATTAATATTTTTTTATGTTGTGCTCTGTGGTTGTTGATTTTTTCTTCTGTTTTTAAGCGAGTATGTGCTGTGTCTGTATGTATACTTCTGTCTATCTGATGTTTAAGTGTATATAATTCAGACCTTCCTACTTGAAAATCTAAAAAATACGTATTTTTGGGAGATAAAAATTGTAGTGGGTTTAGTTAAATTTAGATATCAACAATTTACCCTTACAAGGATTAAATAACACTTAATAATCCGTAAAATGATGTAGTCTGGCACAAACCTTTATTTTCAATTTTCAATCAGTTTTCATGACTTAGAGATACTCATGAAGGTCTGAAATAGGAGCCAAAGTTTCGGAATTCTACGAATATTTTGTAATAGTTGAGAGGTCTGATGAATGAATATGATGAATGTGTATTGTGTGATAATTAG
>NC_088368.1:11763591-11771091 GCF_034508935.2 Berghia stephanieae | reverse complement strand
TCATAATACTGTGAGTAAATCCACATTACTATAAAATGTATTAAGCGGAGATCAATAACATTATCCCAACAATTATGGTTAAAATAGCCTGAATAGTTACGATAAAAATCTATATATATTAGTCATGTTTTGTTATGATATTATGGAGAGGATTAATATTCGAAGAGAAGGTGGTGATGGTAAATAAGAGAAGGAGTAAGAGGAGGAGGAGGAAGAAGAAGAGGAGGAGGAGGAGGTGGTGGTGGTGGTGGTCGTCGTCGTCGTGGAATAAGATGAAGATGACGATGATAATCACAATGGCGACGGCGACGACGACGATGTTGTCGATGACTTAAGGCAACTAAATTACTAGGTAGGGGAAATGAGAAGGGGTTGGGAGGGGGGGGGGGGCTTACATTGCTCCTGTATACGAGTATAATACTATATAATTATTTATCAGCATTATGATTATTATGCTTGAAGTAATTGTTAGGCTACCTGAACCTATGGACCGTGACAATAACATGTACCAATAACAAATACAACAGTTTTATTTAATAAGGTACGAAACATAAGGGGACGTTCCGCACTCAATCGCTTCTTCGGCATACATCAACAACGACATCGATAAGGGATACAATGCATAATACCAAGGAGGAAAAACAAAACAAAAACAAAACAAAACAAAACAAAAAAGATCGAATTTCGACCTGGTGAAATTTGATCTTGACAATTAGACATTCATTATCTCAAATAAATAGTTCATAGTTGCGTATTCTGCGTTCTTGAAACTTGTTGAAGTTTTCTAAAAGCTTTCGTTTCTGATAAAACCATTCCGAGGAAACTGGCCGATTTAATAGTTGCCACAACTTGAGATTGTTCATCAAAATATGAAATGCCGTTCGTTAAAATTACGGCTATTTTCTTTTCTTCTTATAATAATAAGCATATTTATATAGCGCCTTTCGTCGAAATCTCAAAGCGCTTTTAAAAAAATAAAATAAATAAATAAATAAAAATTAAACAAAAAAAAAACAAAACAAAAAAAAAAACAACATTCAACCAAGGTATCAAAACAATCTCTTCTTTCTCAATCGCTTATTTTCACCTATTTGATAGAAAAATTTACAGCAATATTACAAGACATGCAAATTGTCACCCATAAACTGGCAAGTCGGGTCAGTAACAAAGCCATTTTCAGCATTGGCTGTCACGCAAAGCAATCAGCCCCACGGTGTGTAAGTATTTATCACAATATTTTGACATTGCGACACCCGACGTCATGAATAGATAGTATGCGCTTGGCTAAGAAGCTCATAAGATTGTCAACCGGAAGTATAACGGACCAACACACAAAACTGTGTGTATCCATGAACGTTTATATTCGGGTTAATACAGTTCTGTGAGCATTACTCATAAACGCGGATGGCAAAAAACAATAACAAAAACCTTAGTGACGTCATCTTCGAGCCATCTATATTTTTCCAATCACCTGTGTTAAAATTGTAAGTGATGCTCACGATCCGTGTGGCTGATAGTATCAGGTGACACGCCAATTTCTTCGGAATGGTTTTGTCAGAAACGACAGCTTTAAGAAAAGATCAAGTTTCAAGAACGCGGAACACGCAACTTAGGAACTATTTGAGATGATGAATGTCTAAATGTCAAGATCGTTATGGTCAGTACCCTTTTTGCAGTCATTCAATGAGTTATGATGTTATGTGTTTAGGTAAAATACCAACAACATTCGCCAGCCAAACTAAATATTGATAGTGCTTATCTATCTATAGGTAGAACGAAGTTGCCGTCACTCAGGTCTTTGTTATTGGTTTGTTTGGTTTTTGCCATTTTTATAAGTAATTCTCACTAAACGGCATTAACCAGACTATAAACGTTTAAGGTTACATAGTTTTGTGTGTTGGTCCACTATACTTCTGGGTGGCAATGTTGTAAGCTTCTTAGCCAAGCGCATACTATATATACCGACGCACATAAATTATGTGTGACTTTAAACGTTTACAGTCTGATTTAATAATTTAGTGAGAGAAAAAAAATCACTAAAAGATTGTCTAAAAATAATCGATAGAAGAAAATTGACGTCACTCGGGTCTTTGATATTGTTTTTAGCCAACCATTTTTATGAGTTGTTCTCACTAAATTCTATCAATCGGACAAGAAACGTTTAAGGTTGCACATACGAAGTGTGTTGGAACGTTATAGATAGAATGCGCTTGCAGAGTTCACTAAATTGCCATCAGAGTATAACGGACCCAACACAAACTCTGTGTAACTGAACTTTATAGTCTTGTTATAGATAGAATGCGCTTGGCCAAGGAGTTCACAACATTGCCATCCGGAAGTATAACGGACCAACACACAAACTCTGTGTAACCATAACTTTTATAGTCTGGTTAATACAGTTTAGTGAGAACAACTCACAAACGCGGATGGCAAAAACAATAACAAAGGCCGATGACGTCATCTGCATACTTTATACAGTTTAGTGAGAACAACTCACAAACGCGGATGGCAAAAACAATAACAAAGGCCTGAGTGACGTCATCTGCATACTATCTATACCCAGCTGACGGATGCTGTGACTTTTTTTTTTAACTCAGCGCATAGCATCACAGTTTCATGTGCTCGAGGTCATTGGTCACATTGGAATATGTGCTCAAAGTGACCCACATTGAAAAGTGTTCACAGCTTTTGGAATATCTAACATCACGATTGGTCATTTTGTTCAGCTTGACACATGGGTGTGTTTACAACTTTCATAAACAAAGCAGCGTGTTTACATTTCTGAAGAAATATCCAATCGTTGGACAGCAACAAATCATGTGATTGATGACTTGGTTTGACGAAAACATGAATATAAAAATCGCTCCCACTATGAAGAGCCGAGTAAAGTCAACGTCTATGCATTTAACCAGGTCACCAAAGTAAGAGTAAGAGTAAGCTGTGAATCACACCATCAAGGACAACGACTGAATGCACGGTGCGTTAAAAACTAGGCCACAGCACATGATCTGAGACAATCGACGCCACGCTATGCGTTTAGGTAAAATAGTCACAACATCCGACAGCCAAATTAATACCGACACAAAAAAAATTGTGGGTAACGTTTCTTGCCCGATTGATATAATTTAGTGAGAACTAATCATTAACAGGTTGTCTAAAGGCAATAACAAGAGCTGAGTGATGTCATATCCGTTCCTTCTATAAACCTTGATCACAGTTTGCTGCTCAACAAAGGGTTAGGTAACCCGGCCACCAATGCCTTCCTATTTAATTTACGTGATCGAAATTCAAATAAGATACGTGTGCTCCTTTTAACTTCGATTTGATTGAAAATTTGTTAATATTGTTAGAACGTCTCCATACTGTATCTACATCTATTTCTTTCATAGCCTTCAATATATTCTGCAACTAACACCGGCATTTCCCAAGTTAAAAAAAAAAAAAAGAAAAACGAACGGCAAAAGCTGGATCTGAAGTCAGAGCAGATCACCCTTCTGCCAAGCAAATGGGGGAGATCTATATTAATTTTCCATGTGCTCGAGAGAGAGAGAGAGAGAGAGAGAGAGAGAAGAGAGAGAGAGAGAGAGAGAGAGAGAGAGAGAGAGAGAGAGAGAGAGAGATATGAGGGAATCGCAAATATAGAAAGAATTGAGTTAGAATATTGTACAAAGGAATAAATTTAGAGTAGATGATCGCGTAAGAGAAACGAGAGAGAGAGAGAGAGAGAGAGAGAGAGAGAGAGAGAGAGAGAGAGAGGGGGGGGGGGGGGGGGGCGGATGGCTAGTATAGATGAATGCGCTTGGCAGGAGTTCACAACATTGCCATCGGAAGTATAACGGACAACAACAAACTCGTGTAACCATAACTTTTATAGTCTGGTTAATACAGTTTAGTGAGAACAACTCACAAACGCGGATGGCAAAAACAATAACAAAGGCCTGAGTGACGTCATCTGCATACTATCTATAAAAAGATTTAGAGGTAAAATATTGTACGAAGGAATACATTTGGATAAATGATCGCTGAAGAGAAACGAGAGAGAGAGAGAGAGAGAGAGAGAGAGAGAGAGAGAGAGAGAGAGGGGGGGGTTATAACGGTGATTGGAAACGAATGAGAGGATAAATATTAAAGAAGGGGGAAAAGTGGCGACGTAAATCAAAGAGGAGAAAAAAAAAAACCAAAATAAAAAATATATCCTAGATAGACCCAACCTAAAGATTATTTTCAAAAGAATGGAAAATGACTCACCAATGGACGGTCAGTGTGTGTTTTTAAGTCCACAAGAGAAAATTCAACACACACAAACACAGCTACAAGTCCACGATGATGAATCGAAAATAGCAATAATAATAAAATAACACGGTAAAATCACGAAATTCTCAAAAACTTGAACCGCTGCAATATCGCTATGACCTCCACACTCCACACGAAATAAAACAAAACTATCTATCTACTCGTTAGGTCCAGTGTTTAATAACATGTGTATCCGTCCCGGTTCAGGTTCACTGGACCGGATTTTCCTGCTCTACTCTGACGTCCCTCGAAATAGAATTATTATGTTTCCATTTAATCCTCCCCCCTTCTTCTCTCTTTCTATCCTATCTTTTCGCCGGCTTATCTATTACTTTCTTCTCCTCCCAAAAGGATTCTAAGCTCCACCTTTCTTTTCCCCTTTCATCTCATCCTCATGAAATCGACTCAAAGGAATTTCAGTCGGTGACTGCGGCTGACTAGCGCTGAGGTTTGTGGGGTGTGTGACAGTCGGTTAATCGGGACAGCTGGTGACTGGGAACGAAAAAAAAAAAGAAAGAAAAAGAAGTTTGAAAATTAAAAGGACAAAAAAGAAAGAGAACAGGGGGGAAAAGAGAAAGGAAAAAAAAATATGAAAAACTGATGAACAAATGTTTGTAAGAAAGCATGTTTATACGGTAGATAAATTGGTAGATCGTTAAGTTAATCGGAGTCTCGCCTTGTTCAAAGTTCAAACAAAGCTCATTTCGCTCAGTTTTAATTTGTTTTCTTTTTCTTTTCTTTTATCAAGTCTCATTCATCAGTCCGCTCAGAATAGTGAGCATATGTATGGCCTGGCTTTATATAGAGCAATATCCGCTCAAAGCGCCTGTTAGGCAATATTACAATTTTTTTCCGACAGAGACAACGCTGTTAACGGCCAGGTACTCATTTTACACCTGAGTACGGTGACAGAATGTGAGTAAAGAGCCTTTTTCAAGGACTCGACTATGCGCCGAGCGAGGCTCGAACCCAGGACCTTCCGATCCGAAAGCGAGTGTCATAACACTAGACCACATAGCCGCACGTTAGACCAGCGCCACATCCAGGAGGTAGCAAACAGGTACTATTGTCTATTTAACGCCACAGAAATAGAAATAAACACGGAATTCGTTGGCCGTGTGACTATGAACAAGGGATTTATTCAACAAGACGATGATCAAGGAGCGTCTTTTCGCGTGCGAAAACAGAAGATCATACATTCCCCCTAAAGTCTTCTGTAGTCGTGGTGCTAAATTTGTGTGAGTGCATTACATTGCGTCCTCCTCCTCCTCCTCCTCCTCCTCCTCCTCCTCCTCCTTCTTCTTCTTCTTCTTCTTCTTCTTCTTCTTCTTCTTCTTCTTCTTCTTCTTCTTCTTCTTCTTCTCCTCCTCCTCCTCCTCCTCCTCCTCCTCCTCCTCCTTTTTCTTCTCCTTCTTCTTCTTCTTCTTCTTCTTCTTCTTCTTCTTCTTCTTCTTCTTCTTCTTCTTCTTCTTCTTCTTCTTCTTCTTCTTCTTCTTCTTCTTCTTTGACGCCGCGCTCTCATCTAAAGTATGTTTTATTACGCCAAAAGGCAGCGTCCAATAGAAAATAATGCTCAGTGTGCATCTTGTATTAATTTTATATCTATTCTCTGAACTAAGGATTCATGCTGCTTGCAATGAGTAATGAGCGAAGAGATGGAGTTAATATCAGAATGTATATTTGTATTACAGCAACAGCAGCAGCAGTACAAATTTTTGTTACAATTTCATGACAATCAATCCGTTCGGCAACAGCCGTATCGAAGTCGTCTTTCCGCTATGTCACTTACGTCAAATGATCTGCTTTCGCGAAGACTTCCCCGAACCTTGCACAAGCTTGTCAATATTTTGGTAACTCCCTTGAGCAGAAGGGTCGTTATTAGACAGGATCTGGCCTAATCTTGCGTGGATCTCAGTCCGTTGACAGCCAATCTATTGTCTCCTTTTACTGTCGAAATCCAGGACGCTTCCATCCCATTATTCAATCTGAAGCTGAATCTTCCATTAATGTCCACCTTTACTAATGAAGATTTTGACATGAACATTATATTTAAGTTGAAAATTCAGCAGTGATAGAGAATCTGTAAATAAATCTAAAGTAGGTGCAGATGTAACTTCCCGCGGTAAATTGTTCCAACCTGTGATGGTTCTGGGGTAAATGAGAATTTAATTTATTTTCTGAGGTCTTTGGGGTGTATCACGGTTTAGCGCACTCTTTGAGAGAACAGTCCGAAGGCCGCATAGCGAACCAAGTTTTCAGAAAAGAAGGTGGTACCCCCTTCTTCTTGTTGTAGATACACGTTATATTATACTGGGGTGGTTTAAATGTTAAAATTGAATATAATAATATTGTCTTGATTAGAAACGTGGGTCTTGTTAAAGTTTTATTGAAGACAGTGTAATAATATTGTCAAGGGTGCGAGAAAAAAACAAAACCCAGGAAGAACTATGACACTATTCAATACGCAGCACAAATGAAAAACATTCGAAAATTTGCAGGCAACATAAACAAGACTTTTGGTTTTGTTAATGCCTTTTGTGTTTTGTTTTTTTAAGAGGGGGGTAAGGTTTTTTGTTGTTTTTTTTTTTTCGTTCGTTATATTTTGCTTTGCTTTTGTTTTGTTTTTTGTTTTTTTTTTTGTTGTTGTTTTTTAGTTATTTGTCTGTTCTTGATTTTTTTTCTTTGTAGTTTTTGAGAAGGGCGTTGCTTGTTGTTTTTGTTTTTATTAGTTTTTATTTTTTTTGTTTTTTTTTTGTTTTTTTTTTGTTTTGTTTTTTGTTTTTTTGTTGTTTTTTTGTTGTTGTTGTTGTTTTGTTTGCTTTTTATTTCTTTGATTTGTTGATTTTTTTTTTAAATTGTTTGTTTGTTTGGGTTTTCTTTTTTGTTTATTTGTTTTTTGGTTGTTTGAGTAAGGGGGAAGGGAGGGTGAGTCAATTTTTTTTTCTATAAAAAAAATAATAAATTCACCTTAAAAATGAACACCGTTTACCTGGAACATTTTGTCATTGTCCCAATTAACTAGTGCGGGGCGGTCCTTGGCAAGCTTAAGGACCACGGTCCTACGGTCCTTGGGAAATGAAGACCGCGAGGACCGGTCCTTTTCGACATTGAACATTCCTGAGAGACTGTTGGAAATTCGAACCGGTTTGACCTTTGAGACCATGGATCGTTCATTCTTGAACCGTTAAAGACCGCTACACGATGAAA
>NC_088368.1:11753591-11758591 GCF_034508935.2 Berghia stephanieae | reverse complement strand
TGAAAAACAAAGTTTTGTTTGTTTTTAGGGGTATTACTGGTCCCGTCTCTCTCTCCCTCCCTCCCCTCCTCTCTCTCTCTCTCTCTCTCTCTCTCTCTCTCTCTCTCTCTCTCTCTTTCTCTCTCTCTCTTCTCTCTCTCTCTCTTTCTCTCTCCCCCCCTTCTTCTCTTCCTTCTCTTCTTTCTCTCTTCTCTCTCTCTCTCTCTCTCTCTCTCTCTCTCTCTTAATCTTCGACAAATATTTCCTTGTAAAAGAAAGAAAGAAATGAAAAGTTTCATCTACCTTACCACTGACGTTGAAATGACATAGACGTGTCGCAAGTGCAGTAAAACCTTTTAAAAACAAATCAAAACAAATATTATAATCGGGCAATGCCAATGGTGGAACTGAGTTGCTTGTCCAGAACTCTTTTATTGTTCCGTAAGAGAAACATTTTGTGGTGGGTATTTTGGAAGAGAAGTCTCCTCTTGTTTGCTGGCAAGTTTTGGTATGGATTGGATTTTATATTTGTAATATTATTTTCTTTGTCGTTGTTGTCGTGTTTTTGTTTTTTTGTTTTGTTTTTAATTTTTATTTTTTATTATTTTTTTGTTGTTGATTTTTTGGGAGGGGGGGTTGGGGGGGTGGTGGAGGTTTTGTTTTCTCTCATTAAAGGTGTTTATAGTCTGGTGTTTATACATTTTTGGCCAATTTTTTCACATGACTTATTCATTTAGACTTTTTTATCTTCGAAACTTAACCAAGGGAAATACTCCTTTGGATGACGTTGGAAAATCTACCAAAACATTGGCTATACCAATAAAAAAAACAAACAAACAAACAAGTACTGAGGTTCTCAAGGTAAGAATCTGAAACGGGAGAGTGGCGTTTGTTTACAGTCACAATCTGACAGTACTTGAAACACGTAAAGCTCTGGTGAAGAAAAACAAATTCAAAGTGTTCAGGTTCACGGTGTCTAGACAGGGTTTGAAGCCGAGGCCCCTTGGTTTGGTAGTCAATGGATGCTAGTCGCACGTTGTGGCCATCACACCTTATAAGCCATTAATTAACTTTACTAGTCTTTTCGATTCAATATTCATCATTGCTCATCCCGCCACCCTACCTCTTCTTCCCTTTAAATGATGTCGAGTATTTATAAAGGATATCAATGGGAGAAGGATGTAAAACGGAAAGGGGTGTGTGTTGATATGTATATATACATACATATATGTTTTGTGTCCGCTTGCTTAAATAAGATAAACGCAGCTACTCATTGTAATATATATATATAATATATATATATATATATATATATATATATATATATATATATATATATATATATATATATTACAATGAGTAGCTGCGTTTATCTTATTTAAGCAAGCGGACACAAAACAACGCACTTAATGCACTTTATCCGCAATGACGGATATCGAGAGGATCCTAGTGTGTCGCTATAAAACGCCCCCCCCCCCCCCCCCCCTCAAATAATTTAAAAACAAAACACACCCAAAAACAAACCAACAAAAAAACAAACACATTATAATGATAAGATAGATGTCCTATTCACCTGGAACAATGAATGAGTAAACAGTATTTTAGGGAGTGAATATAGTGAAAATGAAGTAGGGGGAGGGGGGATTTTTGTAGCAGTAAACAGACATTTACAGTTTCTTGTTTTGTTTGTTTTAAATGGTTTTAAGGCGCTTGCACACATTTAGGTTATATCAGCGCCGGTAAAAAGAAAGAAAATTGGACAGTAAAAACATTCTAGATTAAATGGACTTGAGGAAAAGGGACGACACAGGGGAATGGTTCAAATAGGGAACAGATGTAGATTCTAAGAGTACACTATCAGCGTACTTAGTTTGAGATCACCTAAAAGTCTCACCCAGACACCAGCATAGGTCCCCACTAAGAGAATACACTCAAATGTTTACAAAGCATATGTTTAAAAAATATAAATAAATAATTGTACATAACATTTACAATGAAAAAAATTATCCTCTGAAACTATAACTATACATTCGACTGTTTCCTCCCAGCCAGGGCCAGGACAAAACCAAGTAATCTCATTCCAAGACAAAGACAGAAAGCAATTAAAAAACAGAGACAAGGAGATAGGAGCGAAGACACAAACGTACCTCTCTGCCCGCTATGGGAAGTCGGGAACCCGACCCAGGCTACCTATTGGAAATGCATGCTGATTGTATAATATTATAATATTATTATTCTCCGTTTAACGACATAGAAACATGTATGAACTAATGGTATACTAACCCATGGTAAAACCTTGATAGCAATCGAGAATTGTTTTTATTTATTTTTTTAATTTACGTATACATGACAGACTTTCCATTATATCAGAGACGTCGTCTTATAACAAAAGCCACACGTTTGAAATGGTTGGTGTCGCCATAAATCTGAAGACAAAAACACTTTTTTTCTTCTTCTTCCTCTTAAAGTCAAGAGCCCTTGGTCCAGTCTCGACAGAACACATTCTTTTCCATTTTGGACAGAAAACTTTCATGTCAAATATCGATGGATTAAAATTACCCTAAAACTGTCCCACCAAAAAAAGCATCGAACCTGAGAATTCAAAAAGTCTCAGGTTTGAAAGTATTTCCTGAAATGTTTAAAAAAAAAAATAACGTGAACTTTTTATAAAGCGTAATATCCACTAAACATGCTCAAAGCGCTTTATAAAAGGTCCCCGACGAACAGCAACACTTACATGTAGAACGAGACACGACGCCTGTTGGGAGATATTACAATTTTTTTTGCCGAGCCAAGTGAGTAAAGAGTCTTTTCCAAGGACTCAACTATGCGAGGAGCGAGGCTCGAACCCAGGATCTTCCGATCCGAAAGCGAGTGTCATACTACAAGACCACATAGCCACACAAAGAGTGTTTATATAGCGCAATATCGTGTTCAAAGCACTTCACAAGGGGTCCCAAGCCAACAGCAACACAAAACATGCAGGACGAGACATGACACCTGTTAGATGAGATGATTACATTTTCTTTTCAAAACAGAGAGAAAGCTATTAACACTCGAGTATGATTAGAGAATGTGAGTAAAGAGCATTTTCCAAGGACCCAACTATGGGCCGATCAGAGCGGTACTCGAACCCTGGACCTTCTAGTACGAAGACGAGCGTCTTACCACTAGAACACATAGCCGCACATGTTTTTGACACGTTGAGGGTGATTTTAATCGACTGATATTCGAAGTAATTATGTTATGCGTTTAGGTAAAATGTTCACAACATCCACCTGTCGGATATAACGTACCAAACACACAAAACAATTTGTAACCATAAACTTTCCTATTCTGATTGATAGAATTTAGCGAGAACTAATCATGAAAATGGCTGTTTAAAAACAATAACAAGGAGCTGAATGACGTTAATTTCGTTCCATCTATAATTTTTCTGCCCAAGGATATCAAAATAAAGGTGTTTTGTCAGAGCATGGCATTATTAATTATTAATTATACCGCATGAGTTTATTTGCACATCTAATTAATTTCCCTGTGAAGAAACTTAATGGGTCCAGACGAAAATGACAAGCACTAATCTAGAGTCGTGTTTTTATAGACGAACTCATAATTTCACTTATTGCCATGCACTGAAGACAGCGCAGAGACATATGACACGAGCTAAGATACACATGTTGTTTACTTTTCTTTCTTTCTTCTTCTTATCTTCCTTCTTCTTCTTCTTCTTCTTCTTTTTTCATCTTCTTTGTCCTCCTCCTCTTCTTCTTCTTCTTCTTCTTGGTTTTTTGGGGTTTTTTTTTTGTTTTCAGTGGTTTTACGCATCAGCGACACTTTAAGGTCATGTCATCGACAGTCAATTAGAAGATGATCAGGGAAAAATTGTAATCTGAAGTCAAAAGTGTGTATGTGTGTGTGTTGTTTTGTTTGTTTGTTTTTTTTTTGTTTTTTTTTCATTTTTTAAAAAATGGTTTTACGACGTTTGCATGCGTCAGTTAAAAGGAAGAGAATAGGACTGTCAAAAAAAACAACAACTAGATTTACGATTAAAAGCACATTAGAAAAAAAGGAAAACAGAAGAAGTTTAGAGCATACTATCAGTGTACTCAGTTTGAGATCACTAATATGTCTCATCCAGACACAAGCGCTTTTATCCGACTAAGGGGAATACACTCAAACGCTTACGCCCACATATCATGATACGTTCAAAACAAAATTGTAACAGTACGCAATAGAGTGATGATTTACAAGGGGGAATTGTTTTTGTTTGTTTTTAAGGGTTACGGTTTAACGGCGCTTGCAACACATTTAGGTCATATCAGCGCCAGTAAAAAGGAAGAAAATGGGATAGTAAAAAGTTCTAGAATTACAATTAAAGCACAAAAGAAAAGGTGAGACAAAGGGGAATTGGTTCAAATAGGGAACAGATGTAGATTCCAAGAGCACACTGCCAAAGTACTTAGTTTGAGATTACCTAAAAGTCTCATCCAGACACAAGCACAGGTCCCAACTAAGAGGAATACACTCAAATGTTTACAAAGCATATAATATAATATGCAAACTAAACATAATACAATGCATAACAGAGAGATGATTTACAAGGGAAAAAATATCATCTCCCAAAACTATAACTATATATTCGACTGTTTCCCTCCCAGCCAAGGAACTCCGGCAAGGTTCAGGACAAAACTAAGTAATCTCATTCCAAGACAATGACAGGAAACAATTGGAAACGGGTATGGGGGGATAGAAGACACACCATGTACCTCCCTGCCCATTATGGGAGGTCAGGATCCCCACCCTGTACAAGGGGGAAAAAATCATCTCCCAAAACTATAACTATACATTTGACTCTTTAAATAAAAAGTAAGATATAGGAGGATGGCTCAAATAGAGAACAGATGTAGATTCCAAGAGCAGACTATCAGTGTACTTAGTTTGAGATCACCTAGGGTTTCATCTCGACACAAGAACAAAAATATATATCAGTACATAGAAGAGAGATGATATACAAGGAAAAA
>NC_088368.1:11716091-11748591 GCF_034508935.2 Berghia stephanieae | reverse complement strand
AATCTCGTTATCAAAGGGTTAACAATTCAATCTCATTATCAAAGGGTTAACTATTCAATCGTGGACATAAATTCAAAAAATGAAATAAATTTTTTTTAAAAATTAGATACGACATAGCTGGAACAAAAACCGGATATGTAACAATCAACTTTACAATCATTAATGCAAAATGAAAATTAATTTGTGTTAAATTATATCGTTAGACAGCATAAACATTTTTTGCAAATTAATAACAATTCAAAAAAGAAAAAAAAGGCGAAAACAAAAATTTTTATAAATTAAAAAAAAATATCAATCACTCCATGGGGTAGATAATACAATGCTATTATTGACTTTTTAAATGACTTTAAAGAAGAAGAAAACAAGAATGTAAGATTAATTGTTTAAAAAATTGACTGGATTAAAAACATTTTTAGAAAGACGGGAGTTTGCAAAATTCTTTTCACAGGGTGTAGTATTTAAATATAATAAATGGATAACTAGAAAATGGAAACCAACAATCAAGGATAATACAAGGTGGGATAGTTATATTTCAAAAATAAATCTGAACAATCCTAGAACGATTTTCATTTCTTTTTTTTTTTCTTTCTTTGGCTTTCATTTTTATTTCTTTTCCCATTCTTAAGAAATAATTTTTTTTCCTGTCCTTGAGCGAAACTAACTCTTATTTATCATAACTTGGAATGTATTTGAAAAAAAAGGCAAAGGCGACAAATGGAATTAGACAGCTGGATCATAAAACGCTGACATCCTCAAATCATCTGCATTGTTATTTAACAAAGCTGGCTTCAGGTTATGTATTATAGAAAACAAATAAAAATTTCCTGTCTAAATGTAATAACGTATAAACACTACAGTTTAAATTTTGCTTGGAGTTTTATAGTCAGCTGGTCTTTCCTCTAAAAGTGAGTTAAAGGCTATTTATTTCTTGATTTTATTATTGTCAAAAACATTTTTTTTTAACAAAATCTAAATGTCCTCTTTATATTTACAAACTATCTAACCTTCTTTCAAAATTTTCAATAAGTTCTTTCTCGTTTTTCTTCCAGGAGTCCCAATAACTCAGCTGGTAGGAGACTCACCTCACATGCATCAAGTACCCGTCTTAGGAGCAGTCTATAATATTTTTAAAAACCCCTCTGTCCAACAAGAATGAGCTGGGTAGCTGGGTCTATTAGATCAAGTGGAAAGTACTTCAAGATAAACTAGTGTCCAATTGAAAGGACACAAGACAATTGATAATGTACGAAACGCTAAAGAAACTAGGGTAAACTTGATTTCAAATGCAGTGAGGCTCTGATGAATAACTTCTTTTTACTGAAGATTACAATATCTATCCAGTCCAACATTTCCTTGTAAGTCAAACAAGTCTGATAAAATCGAGGCTATCAAAGAACAGACAAAATTCATCTTGGAAAAAGTAAAATAATATGCAACTATGTCCATTTCTTCATTATTGTAGTTTTCAATGGCAATTTGCAAGTGATGGTTTTAGGGAAAATTGTATCACATAAATTTGAAAACACAATTAAAAAAACAAAGAGCACAAAAATTATTTTCAAATTTGAAAATTGGAAAACATATTAAAAGGCAAATTTTTAAAAACGCGTCATCCATTTAAAGATATATAATTGGGACATTGGTCTTTAACCACAAGCATGCAAATTATAAAGGGAAAGAATGTAATAAAGGAGCAATTTTGATTTAACATGTAGGCCAACTCTGATTAAATGGTGAAACAAAAGACCACTCTGCTGGGTTTTTTCCCCCACGGCCCAGTCTTGAATCATAATATTATACAACTTCACAAAAAAGACGCTGAAGATTGATAGCTATTCAGAGACTTTGACAATAGGGAACAGAGGCATGTAATTCAACACAAATAAGACTTGACATAGCTACAAAGATATAAACAGTCCACATGCAGAAGTCCCAAGTTTAATTTAAAAGCTGAATATACGTGTCCCACTGCCTCGATGTGGTTTGTTTGTTTTAAAGGGTTTTACGGCGCTTCCGACACATTTAGGTTATATCAGCGCCAGTAAAAAGGAAGAAAATGGGATGGTATAAAAGTTCTAGAATTACACTTGAAGCAACCAAGAAAGTAAGACAGGGGAATTGGTTCAAATAGGGAACAGATGTAGATTCCAAGAGCATACCATCAGTGTACTTAAGTTTGAGATCACTAAAAGTCTCATTCTGACACAAGCACAGGCCCCTACTAAAAGGGAAACACTCAAATGTTTACAAATCATTGTGTATGAAAACAAAAAATAATATTGTGTATAACAGATGATTTACAAGAGAAAAAAATTTCATCTCCCAAAAACTCAACAATACATTTGACTGTTTCCCTCCCAGCCAGGGTATCCGGTCAGGACCAGTAATCTCATCCCAAGACAAAGACAGATAGCATGTTGGAATATAGATATAGGGGGATAAAAGACACAGTAAGTGTCTCCCTGTCCACTATGGGAAGTAAGAAAATCCCACCCAGTCAATGTGTGGTTTTTTTTTATAATCACATGTTGCAAAGTGGATTTAAATTTAACATCCAAATAACGAATTAAGATTGACATTTTGCAATTTAATGACTTAACATCCAATTCCGTTTTTAGCATCTGGTTCATCATCACCTTTATACCAGAGCAGGCCGTAGGCCACGTATACAATGTGATAATTTACTCAATAAATGCAAGTCCAAAGGATATAATAAAAACATTAACCTTGGCTTTTTATGTGCCATGCAATAGGAATTCGACAATTATGTATATTCACAAATATTTAAAATGGTGATTTGAATCAATAAAATTCAATACAAATAATTTTTTTTTTCAATTGCTTTACAAACATTTTTGATTGCATGCTTCTCAATCTCAAACACTTTTTTAATACTTAATGTTTGACTTTAGCAAAATATTTGAACATTCCTTCCTCCTGCCTTCATGACATTTAGATATCTTTCACTGAATGAATAGCAAGATCCTAAACACTAAAACTAAAATATATGAATCAACAAAAAAAAATTATAAAAAATCAATGAGGATTTTGCAATGCATAAATTAAGGACTAAGCTGCCTCTAGCAAATAAAAAGTGTAAAAGTGAAAAAAAATAAATAAATCAATATAAACTCTATAATCTTGAAAATTTGCGTTATTCCAGTTGAGATCAGTATTGTCTCAATGACTTCTTTCGCCCCTCTAATCTTGTATGGATTCATTTGGAAGTTGTGTCTGCACATCTGGCGACTTTAAGTTGTGATCTCCGATTGGCCACTCAAGTTTTTCAGTCCTAATATTCAAGATTTCAATTAAGTTGATCATTGTGTTAATTCGAGTTAACTGGAAAAGGCCAGTCATGGAAACCCTGGGGTGGAGGAATGATACAGCAATACAGAATCAGAATCGACACAGCTGAAACAATTGGACAAACAGTTGCCAGATCTATTACTCCAAAAGGAAGAATTAAAACAGGTTCATACATCATATATTAAAATTATCATGCTGACTTTAACTCGAAAATAGGCACCAAAAAAAGAAAACTCAGAACATGGAATCATTGGTATACATGGCCTAGGAGAACGCAACGTATGTGGTGAAAAACTTGTAGACTTTTCAATGGAAAATGAGCTGACAATAACAAACACAATGTCCCAAAGCCATAAAAGACGCCTCTACACATGGATATCCCCAGATGGAATGACAAAAAAATCAAATAGATTTCATTCTGGTTAATAAGACAAGAGGTGGAAAACATCGGTCAGGGATGTGTTCGTACATTACCAGGGACAGGCTGCAAGTACTGATCATGAACTCCTCACGGCTGGAGATTATTATATGTTGTAAGTCAAAGGGCATTTGGATATCAGAAGAAGAGTTGATAACACCATTGAAGATGCATATAGTTGCAAACTGCCTGTTCATACAGAGATGGTCTCTCAAATGGGTTGATTTTAATAAATTATGCAATACTTTTGTCACTCCAGATATTGATTTGTTTACATTCAGGATAAATAACCTACTACCCAGATCTATATCACTGTATTCTGACCCCTCACTTATGCCATCAATGCTTTCCATCATTCTTGGAATGGATAGTTGTACATTTTCCCTCCTTTTAATCTGATCTCTAGGGCACTATAAAAGTTACAAAAGGACAAAACTCAAAGGGCATTGATCATCGCACCAATCTGGCAAAACCCAGCACAGTCCAATTTATTTACGATGACCCAAAAATCTTCCATCAGACAAAAGTGCAATTCATCCACTTTACCCCAAGTTGAACCTGAAGGGATGCATCTAATCAGGACAAAAATGAAGACACAGGGACTGTCGAAGAGTGCTACGGAAATTTTGATGAAAACTTGGCGGAGTAAGACACAGAAACAATAGAACATCTATTTACAATGCTATGCTCAGTTTTGTGCCTCTCAGGACAGAGACCCCACGGACATATGTATATAAAGACGACAATTGAATTTTTAACAGAACAACAGCTTGATCTTCAATATTTGCACTGAATGGAGTCGTTTCAGATTACTTGTGTAGATTTATGATGGGAGTGTTAAACATGGGACCGAGTAGATCTACGCACACACCTAAAAGAGATATTTCCTTTGTATTAAAATTCTACACTCCTGTTCACCAGCTAGTGAACTTTATCTCTTGGGGCAAAGTTACTTATGATATGCACACTGGTTACTGGACAGAGATACAGTTGTTATACGTGATGACTGATGATAAACACACTTTGACTGTCTCTGAAAGCAAATCAGTCTTCTGTCTCTGAAAACTTTTGAAACATAATTGCTCATCCAATCCCCAAACCATCATTATAACATTTCATTCAATGAGGATAGGAGAATATGTGTACTGATTTACTTTAAGGCTTATCTAAAACAGTCCCAGCCTCTTAGAATGTTAAACAGATTATTCATTAGCACGCAGGCCCTTCATTTCGGAACTACAAAAGAGACACTAAACAAGTTATTCTCACTAAGTCTAACATCGATACAATTATCTTTAAGGCACATAGTACCAGATCAGCATCTTGCTCTGAAGTAGCTAAAGGTAAATATATATGGCATGTTCTTAACACTGCAAGGTGGAAAAGAGAAACGACGAACATTAAGTTCTATAACAAACCTACCGAAATACAACCCGAATCTTTGGCCAATTCTGTTTTATCCTCAGAAGGTTTTCAGCTTAGAAGTTTCCAAATGAATCCATAAAACATTAAAGGGGTGAAAACATTTTAAAAATTAGACGAAGCTTACTTGGAAGATGAAGTATAATTGTAATTCTTTCGTCCCTCAATGTTGTAAGATTCAATAGCCCACTGCTCCCATCCCAACTTCACAACAGCAGGGAATGTGCGTAGTCCAATTGATCTATATTATGATTTCATGATAGTGGTATATGGTTGTGATTATTTTATGCGATGGAGTAATATTAAAATTATTCAGAGCAGCTATTTTGGAGTTAAAGAGTGGTCAGATGCACAGACAGAGCTTCTTCCATTTGAATCTTACAACATTGAGGGATGAAAGAATTATTATTACACTTCACCTTACAGGGAAATTTAGACTAATTTTTAAATAATTAATATGAGCTGAGGTATAACTTAATTTCCACATAAAACAGTGAGGAAAGTAGAATCTTTCTTAAAGACAACATATATTATTTTGCAGTATCATCACAACCATTCAGTAGGAATTGGCTGAGCGCTTGGAATAACCAATGAAAAAAATGAGCATTTATATAGAACAATACCCACTAAATGTGCTCAAAGCGCTTTACAAGGGGTCCCTAGCCTATAGCAACACTTGACATAGAAGATGAGACATGACATCTTTTAGGCGATAATACATTTTTTTTTTCTGACAGAGACAACGCTATTACCACCAGGTACTCATTTTACACCTGAGTATAGTCAGAGAATGTGAGTAAAGAGCCTTTTCCAAAGACTCAACTATGCGCCGCTCAGAATGGGACCCGAACCTAGGTAACTACTTTACCACATAGGCACACATATGAAAGAAACAAAAAAAAAAAAAAAAATAAATAAATAAATTACTCAACAGCCTCTATAAAGGGTAAAATAATATCTATAGTAAACAGATTTTCAAACTCAAAACCTTTTCTCATTTAACAACAGAAACAAATAAAATATTTTACTTAACATGTGAGATATATACAAATTTAAAAAAAAAAAAAATTGAATCCATCTGCAAAACCCAACTCTTCACAGCCTCTTTTGCATTTTCAAATTTCAATTTACTACATCTTTAAAATGTGGTGTGTTGTAAAACTTCAAAACCAGAGATAAGTATGTGTCTCACTGATGAAACCAGGTAATGTTGTTATTCCTTTTCGATGTAGACAAAATTGTTTGGTTTTTTTTGTGTTGATGAGGGAAGAGTGACATTTTTCCATTAATCTTTTTTCATATCTATCAGTTAGTTGCTTTATTCAATCCATACAACTGAACTTTGAGCGTATGTATAGATAAAGAACAAAGTTGATGTCACTCAGCTCTTTCTTTTTGTTTTTTAGACAGCCATTTAATGATTAGTTCTCACTAATTTCTATCAATCAGACTGTAAACATTTAAGGTTACACATAGTTTTATGTGTTGATACATTATATCTCGTGGCAGATGTTGCATTTTACTTAAATGCATAGCATCAATAGAAGCATTAATGAAAAAGACCTGTTAGTATATGCATCATACCAATAAAATAGCAAAAGATTAAATGACAGCCTCCATTAGAAAATGGGGTTGACTCCAATATGTCTCTTCAAAGGATGATTAAAGCAGCATTAATATATATCATTAATCATTAAACTAATTTCATGAAACCGGATAGACCAACATGTGAAGACGCCTAATATCATCTCTCATTTTTATATGGGTGTATCAAAACAGCGTTCCTCTATCAGTTATTCATGTCTGGGTCAATCACTCCAAGGACCCCACCCACCAATAAAAGACTTCCTGTCACTAACACTTGAATGTGATCTGCATCTGCGAGGACTGGGGGAGTTGGTGGTAGGTCGATATTCCAATCCTTGATAAACAGTGTGTGATCCTTCCCTTGGGTGGCCCACAACAAGCCTTGCAGAACGCATGGAAATGATTGGGATGGTGGTGATGATGATGATGATGATGACAAAGAAGAATTATAAAAACAATGAGATGTTGTGGCTGATTTTTCTGCATCCTCAACAAGCTGGCTGTCCTTTATGGTGGAATGCTTCACTTGGTAGTTTTTAATGATATTGTTGTTATTGTTTTTGTTGTTGTTATTATTGACATTGTCCTTTTCGTTGTTGTTGTGCTTTGTTATGATGCCATCATGATCACCATTCATAACATTACTTATTCTCTCGTTCGTTTCATGATTGTTAGAATTAGACGGTGACACGTAATTCCGTGAAAAACATTTGTCAGCAAAGTGGACAGGACTATTTGGCAATCCAAATGCGTTTTGTGATGATGATGATGATGAAGTAGAAGGTGATGCTGAAGGTAAAGCAACTGGATTAGAATGAGAAGAAATGTGATGCGAGCCAGACAATGAATTTTTGTCAATTATTCTTTTTTTAAATGTAACTTCATCCGACCTTGTAGTTTGAGCAGTTCTCTCATCATCCAAATCATGTTTCAGGCTGCAATGGTTATGGAGTTGATCCCAACTCAATCTGTTTTCTTCAACTTTATCTAACATGACTTTGGAGGAGTACTTTGGATTGATTTGATCTATAAGAAGAAAAAAAAAAAAGACAAATGACATTTTTAGATGAAAAAAAAATAAATATTGTTTTAAAAAATTAGAGTAAGTTGTGTCTTTTCAAAATGAGCCAGAGAGAAGCTGAAATATATTTTTGAGCATATAATGGTAGCATTATTATTTAGACAGATAATTAATCAAGTAATTTACCAAAATATTTATCATTGTTTTAAAAACATTTCTTCTATTACAAAAAATGAAGACAAAAAGTATGTTTGTGAAATAAACATGAAACAAGAATTGAATTTTTTTTCCCCTTTCATTTTATAAATCAATGGGGTTTTTTAATAAGAACTTTTACATTTTTATGCCATATCAATGCTGGTAAAAAAAGAGACGAGAAAATGAATGCATTATGAGTTTAGCCTTACTTACAATAGCCCAAGAAAGAGAAAGACAGCGACTTGGAGTATGATAATGAAGCCGTGAATACAGGCAACATAAATGGAATATACATATTTTATACTCTTTATACGTCTTGTTCTGTCACTGAAACGGGACTGGATGCTTTATAAATAAACTGTATTATTACTTTATTATCATTTACTATTTATATCCTATCATGTGCTTGTCCTCAATTTTACCTTTACAGGAATATTCCACTGTGGAGACTGTGTTAGTGCAAAATACAGCAGCATCAAAGTTGCAACCCTGAATGAAGAACATTAGATTTAAAATGAATAGCGAGAATTAAAGCAATACCATAACATTGAGTAAATCCATCAAATGTCACTAAATAGCAATGATGGAGATGATAATAATAATAATAATAATAATAATAATAATAATAATAATAATAATAATAATAATAATAATAATAATAATATAATAATAATAATAATAATAATAATAATAATAATAATAATAATGAATAATAATAATAATAATAATAATAATAATAATAATGATAATAATAATAATAATAATATAATAATAATAATAATAATAATAATAATAATAATAATAATGATGATAATAATAATAATAATAATAATAATAATAATAATAATAATAATAATGATACAGATTCTTCCCGTTTAATAACCTTTTGCTACAACAAATCAGATTCACTTCCATTCCCATGGTTATCTCTGTACATTTACCTCAGAAAAAAAAAATTTAGTAATATTGCAAAAAAAAGTGCCTTTTTGAAAACAAATTCTGAACCATCATCTCTTAAATTAAACTTGATAAATCCTAGAAGAAAATAAATTGGCCAATAAATTCACTAGTTTTTCTGTCAAGGCAATCTTAAAAGGAATAAAGGTTTTTGAGTAAACATACCTTAAAAGAAATAAATGTATTTGAGAAAATACATAAAATCAACAGGTGATAACAAAACGGCTTCCACAATTAATGGGGTTGCCAATTCAAGAGGCAAAAATTTACTGAACTTTTATGCAAACACACAGACTGACCCCTTTCGGAGTGATGGACTCCAGTAAGAAGACAGTATGTACCACTTTTTTTCCGTTTAGCAGGTGATTGGAAAATATACTGAGGGTTTATAACGTACTGAATTCCGTAAATATACAGAAAATTGGCACCCTTGAATTAACTTTAAAAAAAAACAACATTATTTTTAATTCCTAAAAGGGTTAAACAGATATAAGTTGTCCACTTGTATTTCTATAACATCTTGGTCTCTTTTCAATTAATTTTTATTTTTATACTAAAAACAAATAAATAAATAAATAAATAGAACGAAAGAAAGAAACCAACAAAACAACCAACCTTCAGAATTTCCAATAAAGGACCAGCTTTTCTCTCTCCTGTTACATTGAAAATCATCACACGAACGACTTTTCCCCTGTTGAAAAAAAACACTATGCAAACATTGCTGCTTGAAGCTCGAAAAAATAAATAACTGTAGTAAATTGGAATAGAAGAGTTAATTTACAGAGACAGATGATATGGATGTTTTGGGTTTCCCCTTTGTCAACAAAACATGATTAATGAGACACTAAAGACAAATGGGATAAGAGAGGATGGAATTGTTAAGGTAATTCGCCTTTACAATACCATCCTCTCATCTCTCATGTGTTTTGTTGACAAATGGAAAACCCGAAACATCCACATAATCTGTCTTTGTCCATCAAATATAAGCTTCTTTTCAAATTTCATTATTGTTATTTATGAAAAAAAAAATAATCTAAAATCAGGCTAAAGGGCTAAAATGATCTGATCATTAATATCCTTAACAAATAAATTCCCAGATGGAAACATCTTGATTGCTGTAATATCCTCACAGAATCTGGAATGATAACTGATACATTCAATACAATATTGGAGGTCCCGATAGCTCAATTGGTAAAGTACTCGCTTCACACACAAAGGTATTGAGATCGAAGTTAAGATTTTTTCTGACCCCTGTCACCCCAACAGTGACTGGGTAGCTGGGTTTGCTAGATAGACTTGTGTCCTGTCCAAAAGGTAGCAAACAATTGCTGTTGTCCATTTCACACTGTAGAAACTGGGATAAACTCCAGCTCTTTGGGCCTAATGGCTTTCAATACAATATTAGAAAATGATAAATATAACAATAATAATAATAATAATAATAATAATAATAATAATAATAATAATAATAATATTAATAATAATCCACATTTAATGGAGCTAACATCATGTGACAACAAATAAAAGAAAATAGCCCTAGATCCCATTTAAGATGTGTGCAGTCACAATTTGCACTTTTGACCCAAAAAAAACTTTGGAGTCATTGCTTTTTTAAATGAGTTATTGTATAGCTCAATATCCACTTAAAATGCTCAAAGCACTTCACAAGGAATGCAAAAAGTTACACTTTTCTAACACTTAGGTAAAAACATGATGCTGAAAGGCATCAATACAATTTTTTTGACAAAGACAACTCTGATTGTTATCACCCAGGTATTCATATTTTACACACGAGTATGGTGAGAGAATGTGAGTAAAGAGCCTTATCCATGGACCATCAGGTCAGAAGGTGAGTGTTATACCACTTGATCACAAGACTGCAATATTTCCATCAAATGTTTTAGCAACTAAAATCGTCCTCATTTTGGAAGGAAAAATTAAAACTTAAAAAAAAAAAAAAACTTTCCTCAATGGAACACTAATTAGAAACATAACAGGGCTGGCACTGATGTCCACACATAGTTGCAGCGCAGCTCTTATAACTGGATGCAGTTATCAGCTCGTATTAACATTGTTGTAATTGACAAAATTGTGTGTTTGTTTGAGAGTATTTTTCATTATAACATGGAAATAAGTACACGGCGGCTGGTACATGGTCAGAAGTTGGAATGGGTGATGATGATGAAAATGACACTCCTAACAAAGCTCATAATGACAACAGCAACAATGGCGAAAAACATAATCAAAATTACACTTGCAAAAATATATACTAACTTTAAAGATTTCATTTCTTGATCAGCCTTCTCCTTGAACCAGTGGCAACAAACCTAGATCAGAAGTGATAAATCGTTAAGTAATTACATTAAAAGCGATGGATTGTGAGGCTGAATTTCAGAATGTGGTAATGTAATACTAAACACAAAACATGTGTACTCTAATTGGATCCAATAATAAATTCTTCATTAATTTATCTGTATGTATTCATTTTTACGAAGAGGGAAATCGCAATGTCAGTGATATGACTCCAGCTTCAATGAATCAGGTTAATAATAAATTCAGAAGGGTTAATATATTTAAATAATAATATAATAAATGAGGCAGAAGTTACAAGGGATGAAAAAAATATGATCCATCTGTCTTCCCTCCCAGCAAAAGACCCATGGCAGAGCCAAATGATCCCATTCTAAAAATAAAAGAAGATAAAGCCACATGGAAAGGGCAAATATTATAGAGGAATACAGACAGCAAATTTAGACAATAACATCGCCCATCTTCAGCCTGCTTTATAAAGAATGTCAACCACAGCCTTTATTTGTCTCCTGTGTATTGAGCCCTGGCCGCCTGTGTAAAATCAAGGAATCCTAACCACTAAACAATATCATGGGATGCAGATTTTTAGTCAGGATAGTATACTTCATCTTCTAGTACTGTATAAAATTAAATGCCTACCAAACAATTTGGTAATATTGGCATTTACCTCCACACTAGCCTTGGTATGAGCCCCGTCCAGATAATATGTCACTGGCATGCCAGGTCTTGTGATGGTCTGGGCCCTACCTGGCCACACAACTGACGACAATCCTATGTAGAAAATCAATAAGTGAATCGATCAAGGGCCATGTCATTGTTAAAGAACAATATGATGATGATGATGATGATGATGATGATGATGATGTTGATGATGATGATGATGATGATGATGCACAATAAATATTATTCAGACTCATCACTGATGACAGGAAAAAAAAAAGGCTTACCAAATGCTGATAGTGAACACCCATTTTAAGGAGATAGAGAAAATCAGAAAAAGTTCTGTTATTTTAATTCATGACAATAATATCGTAAAAATGTAACTCAGGCCACCATTGATAAATCTGGTTTTGATATTTGCTGTCCTGACATTTCACCTGATTTGGCTCTATCCCTTTTTCATGAGACTCAAACGACAGGCGTTTTAAGAAATGAAAATGATGTTCATAGAGTAACACAAGAGCGACTTATAAGGCAACCCTCCCCCTTCCACTTCTACTCTTCAAGATCAAGATTAGTTGACAGAAATTTCGTAACTTTGAATGGTGACTATGTTGAAAAATAAGAGCTTGTTTGAAAGAAAATCAAGCATTTTTCCTTAACACTTAGGAGAATTTTATTTTACTATTCCTCATTAGTTACTTTCATAGTCTTCTGTAAACCAATATAAAGCTTAGCTGAGATGATTGAAATATTATATATGAGATAAAATACTGTGCTATTTAATTAGTTCATGACAGATTTTAAATTAATAAATTCTATAAAACTGTCTTTAAAAATTTACTCCTTTTCTTCTTTTTTTTTTTTTCTCCCTGTTCATTTAGCTCAAGGTTAACCGATATATTTTGCCATCCACTGTCTCAATCTGTCATAACGTATAGTCTAATTAATCATACAAATGTTTTATGCTTTTCTTAAGAATTATTGAAGTTTTTTGAACTGTAAATAACTCTGTTAGCATTTGAGTCAAACATATAATACCAGGTACAGGCAGAGAGTTACATATTAAGACACTCACCTTTAGCTATGACATCATCAACATGAGTGACTTCTAGGACTGGAATCTCCTCAACACTTGAAGAATTTGATACATTGCAAGACACTGGTTCTCTAGAGGCTGAAAATTTAGTAAAAATTATTTGGATTACTACAGTCGCAATCGAGAGCGGTGGGAGCTGCTTGAGGCCTGGGATTGTTAAAATATAAATGGAGAAGGCTTTGGAGGGAAACAGTACAATCACTGGACGTTTTGTGTGCAAACCCTTCCTAAGCAAAAATAAACAAGGGAACGTCTACTGAATGTCCTGTTTCCAACTGAAGCCTTTCTATATAATTGCAGTTACAATGTTTATATTTTTTCAAATACTAATGCCAGTTAAATTCACTTCTAATGGTAAAGTCTATCTATATTTGTTTCTCAAAAGTGAATGGCGCTTTTAACTCTCGAAGTGCCTGATTAGTGTGCTCTTTTTTCTTCCTCATCACATATACAAAGCAACTGACTCAGACTGTCATTTACCATTACATTGTCTGGAATCTGCAAGCTTAATTTCAGCAATGGCAGATATTTTCATGGTTAATACCTACAATCCTGAAATCCATACAAAAATCAAAAGTGAGGGAATTTATTTTTTACAATTTCTACACTTTTGCAAATTTTTTAATCAACAGCGGACAAGCTTTCATTTGTAATATCAAAGTTTGTAGACAAATCAGAGGCAACTGGACTCTTGCTTATAGTTATAATATAATGCAATATGATAGACACAGTGTTCTTCCATGAGAAAGCAAACATATCAACAAATAATAAGATTCTTTTTAGGGACAAAATGACAGGAAATGACCCGAACTTTGTATGGCTATGTGGGCTTGAGGTATGACACTTGCCTTCAAGTTGGAAGGGCCAGGGTTCGTTCCACTTTGAGCTGCGCATAGTTGAGTCCTTGATTAAGGACTCTTTATTCTCATTCTCTCACAAGCATCATGTCTCGTAATATATATATTGAGTGTTGCTGTTGACTAAGAACCCCCTGTAAAGTGCTTTGAGCAGGTTTAGTGGATATTGCACTATATAAATTCTCAAGTTTAAGTTTAAACTAGTGGATTCCAATCGAATTTGAATAAGACACAGGTCTGCATTGTCTATACCACAGGATCCACCACACATACCTTTGTGCCTTGCTTCCCACATGTATGCCAGCTGCACAGCCAGACCAGCATTCTCAGCCTGCTTTACACCAGCAATACCAAGATTGATATTCTCTTTGGCCAAAATATCTTTTTCGATGGGCGTTGACACATATAAGGCACTCTATGAAAAATGAAAGAGGTCAACACGTCAATAACTTATTAAAATCAAAACAAGGAAAATTCAGGTATGTACATAATAATAATAACATAAAGGCCAATTTTTCAAGGAGCTATAACATGACACAGTAAAGCGTACTACGCGCATATATATATAGGCAACAGGTTTTTTGTATGAAATGGATATTTCAATTCAAATGACCTACATTGTGAATCCAATGTTTAAACTATGGAATTGTGTATGGGGCAGCTTGGCTCAGCAGTATGGTCTTTGCTTCATACCCGAAAAGTATCGAGTTCAAAAACCTGCTGCGCTGTGCAGCCTTGAGCAAGTCACCTCACCCTAGCTCAGTTTGTGTGCACTGCACTGCGGCTTACATCTGGGTTATTCCAGTATTCCCTTGGAATAGGCCCTAAAGACAACTTTCCTCTATGGGATGAATAAACGGACTTCATTATTTTATTCTATTATTTATGTATCAAGTGAAAATTTATGGATTTATCATTTAGACAGTTCTGTGAAGATTTCCATCTGATTATTATTGTGTCAAATAAAAAATTACCTGTCTTTCCTTGGCTCTGTCCAGAATAACTTCCATGGCAGACGGGGGCTGCTTGACAACAATGGCAGGACTTCCAGGCTGGAAAGAAAATATAGTGTACAAGGGTAAATAAACAACAACAAAAATTTTTAAATTATGCCTTTTGCGCCACGATATCATAAGCTATCGTTGCCTAGGCATTCCACGAAGGAATATAGATAACTCATCAAACAAGATGTCTGATGTCAATAGGAATCACCCTTGTTGTCCAAGTGAGCAAATTGGGGGTTAATAATCTTGCTCAAGGAAAAAAACGAAAGTGCCTGAAGCAGGGCTCGAACCGGGGTCATCCAGATCAAAGTGCAATGCCTTAACCACTTGGCCACTTCGCCCCAAACAAGAGTAAATAGATATATATGAATCCTCCTCCTTCTCCTGATTGACCTAGTCAGACTGAGTATCACTTGCCAAAGGGCAGATTATAGAGATAAAAAATTGAAGATGCTCTCGTGATGGTGCAGATTTAGATAGTTCAAAATTGACGTCACTCAGGTCTTTCTTATTGTGTTCTTGCCATCCATGTTTATGAGTAGTTCTCACTAAACTGTATTTACCAGACCATGGTTACACACAGTCTTGTGTGTTGGTCTGTTATGCTTCTGGATGGCAATGTTGTGAGCTTCTTAGCCAAGTGCATACTATCTATACCTGAAAGGCCTTATATAGTCTCAACATTATCCAGTAATTTTGCATCAGCAGGTACCTTCTTCTTCTTCTTTCAGCTTATCCTGCATTCTGCATGGTTGCCATAATGAATGCCGCATCTCCATGCATCTCGGTTAAATGCATCATCTTCCTCCAGGCCCAGTTCTTTCATATTATCCTTTACCATATCCAACCATCTAGTCTTTGGGCATCCCTTTTTTCTCTTTGCATCAACTAGCATTCCCTTCCATAATTCAGATGTTGTTGGGAAACGATAGGAGTAAAGATGATTGTCAACAACTGATGGAGGAATATCAAAAGTTTGATATTTTGACTAAATGTTTTTGTATTTCATTTTCCTTCAACTAGTATTGATCTTCTGATATCTCTTTGAGGCCAATTTCAATATATACTTTTCAACACCTCAACGAAACAGTAAGACACCACTTGCTTGAATGTTGACCTCTTGAAGAGCTCAAATGCACATTCCTCCCACCAAATCCAAGCATTAGTAATACACTGTATAGTCACCTGGAACAACTACAAAAAACTTCTATGTCATGGCACAAGACCAAAGGGCTAGAGCTCAGCTAGTCGCTGGTTCAGATAAGTAGGTTAAGTAAATAACTAAGATATATACTTTTATTAAAAGGTATAATTTATTATTTAGTCTATATAATTGACAATTCTCGTAAAAGATTCTTTTAAAAACCCAAAAACAAACAAACCTTGAAAATTCCAGCTTTGTTCCAGGCAATCTGTTCTATAGTGTTTCCCAAAATAGACGTATGATCGTATCCCAAAGAGGTCATCCCACACACAGTAGGTGTGCGTATGAAGTTGGTGCTGTCATATTGACCTCCTATACCAACCTCAATGATGGATACATCGACCCCCTCGGAGAGGAAGATATGAAGAGAGATGATCACATTAAATGCAAAGTAAGCTGGGAATTTATCATCAGTGCCCTGAAAGTGAGAGGAAGATAGTATTTGACTTATTGTGTGTAAGATGTGTTGTCTGTTCACTATGCCAGTAATCGAAATTGCTATGTTTTTGGGGAGGGTTTTTGAAATGTTTTCATTGTATTTATTTTATGGATGTAAAGTGTAAAGGTGCTATACAAATGTTATTTATTATTAACATTATAAATTATTATCATTATAATTAATTACCACCATCACCACCACCGCCAGACATAATAAACATGAGTCATATATAGAAAATAGAAAAATATCTATCACATAGCCAAAGCGGGTTTCGCCAAGACCGAAGCACATCGGACGTTGTATGGACACATAAATGGTTGGCAGCAAAGGCACTCAAAGAAAACATATCCATAACAATAACCGGAATCGATATGTCCGCATCCTTTGATACGATCGACAGAGGAAAACTTTTGGAGATATTAACAGACATAGTAGACGAAGACGAGCTCCGAATAATCCGATTTCTCCTCAGCAACACAAAGATACAACCAAGGATATACGGGGCCACAAAACAGATGCAGTTTGAAAGTAACATCGGGACGCCCCAAGGAGATAGTCTGAGCCCGATTCTGTTCACAATATACTTAGAACACGCTCTGAAAGAAGTTCGAAAAGTCATTCCAAAACCAAGGACTCATATTGAGAATGCAATCCCAAGAGAAATAGCCTATGCAGATGATGTCGATTTTATTGGATCAACACCAGCAAATATAGACATCATACAAAATACCCTCATGAAATATAACCTCCAAGTCAATGCCAATAAAACCGAATTTACAACAATATCGAGGAACAAAGAGGAATGGAAAAGAACAAAGAAAGTCGGCTCACTAATTGGAGATACCGAGGATGCACAAAGAAGAAAACAGCTATCAAACGCCGCACTCAGTAAACGCACCAATGTATGGATTAGAGGTGACAAAATAAAGAGAAAAACCAAACTGAAACTGTACCGTGCTCTTGTAAAACCGGTACTTCTGTAACTGCGGCACTTGGGCGTTGACAAAATCCGAAGAAGAACATCTGGATGCCTTCCATCGCACACAGCTAAGAAGGGTACTGGACATCAAATACCCAAAAAAGATCTCAAATGAATCACTCTATAAGATCACAAAAGAAAGACCAATCTCCCTTGACATTTTACAACAACGATGGCAACTTTTCGGTCACATACTACGCACAGACAAAAACATACCAGCTAACAGGGACGGCTGGTAATAATGGGCAGGGTGGGCAAATACCAGCCTGTTGTTTCAAGTTATATGCTGTATTACCAGGTCTGAAATAATCAAATTTAAATTAGATAATTTCAAAAGTTAATACTTAAACTTTATACTTCGTACTGAAATCAATTTTTGTGTATTTTTGATAGATTGAGAATCACCATGCATCCCGTAATGCATAAACCAGGATACGCCTTTTTTATCACCCCCCCCCCCCCCCCCCAACCACTCCACTCCGCCCACATCGTCATCTCATCGTCACGTCGCCTGACGGTGAACTAACTCCGATTTTTGCTGTCTGGCCTCTCCAGTACTAGGTCGGGCTAATTCAAATGAGCCCACCTTATTAACCAGTGAAAACTAAATAGAGATTTTGGCAAACGAACTTTTTCTTATTTATTGCCTTACTTGTGCTGGTACCATTGATGTAATGACTTTGGGAATGTTCCAGTATTGAATTTAATTTATTAATTTACTAATTTTATATCAATTTAGTATTAATTTGTGTTGTTTTTATATATTTGTTTATCCATTTAAACTTTTCTCTTTTTTTCTCGTTTTCTTTAGTGCTTCTCAAAACTCATTTATTTAAATTGTTTTCTTATTTGTTTTTTGTTGTTGTTGTTGTTGTTGTTTTGGGGGTTTTTTGTTTTGTTTTTTTAACAAATTAATTTGTTAGTTCTTTTTTTTTTAAATTCTTAAAGAAATTACCGCTGTATTTTTATTGCCAGACAAATAAAATTTTGCAAAACAATGTATATTCTATTGTATTCTGTCTAATAAAACAAAACACTTTTATTGAAAAGTCACGACTAAATAAATATATAAAATACAACCACCATATTGGTTTTCTCAACAATTGAATTAGTATACGAGAAATACTCTTCTGAGAAAGGAGAGAGTTGAATTCTAACTAAGTTATAGAGGAAATACGGAAGGGTGGGCAGATTCCGTACTTGCCCGTCCTGAAGCTAATATATACATAAGAAGATAGTTCGCGATGAAGAGGCGGGAAGCTCGGGGTTGGTTGGGTAAGGAGTAAAGATAACACGGTCGTTATTGTTATAGTCTAACGAATGCATGAGGAGAAATTGGTAACATTATTTTGTCTTAATTGTATTGTATGAAGTATTGGCGAAAGCCTAAGATTAAATAAACTTTGTTTTTGTTTGTCTTATTTTGACCATGGAACTGATACTGATACTTGTCATAGCAGACCTGCCTACTTGAAATAGGAAAATAAAAATCGTAGTTTTCAGGGCTAATAAGATCGTAGATATTTTAACTACCCTTTAAAAAATGACCGGAATTTCGTCTGTTTTGATAGATATCAAATTTTTAAAAACGAGAAAAAATTATTGGAAACGTAATAATGATGGTGATGGTGGTATAGTGGTAGCGGTGGTGGTAGTAGTAATGATGGTGGTGGTAGTAATGATGATGGTAATATTATTATTGTTATTATTATTATTATTATCATCATCATCATCATCATCATCATCATCATCATCATCATCATCATCATCATCATCATCATCATCATCATCATCATCATCATCATCATCATCATCATTATTATTATTATTATTATTATTATTATTATTATTATTATTATTATTATTATTATTATTATTATTGTACGTATTGGTGGTATTACTATTGTTGTATTTTTTGTGTGGTTATTAATGGTATCAGTTTATTGTTTGGTTCCATTTACCATTTTTTTCCACTTTCCTGTATGTGGTCATCAAATTGTATGATTTATTGTCGAAAGCCTAAGATTGAATAAACTTTGTAATATCGTATGGTAACCATCATTGTCGACGACATCGTCGTTGTCATCATAATCATCATTATCATCATCATCATCATCATAATCATCATCTTCATCATTAACAGCAACAACAACAACAATATTAACAACAAGTACTACAATAGCAATAAAAACAATATCAACATCATCATAAAATTTCCGTCATCGTCTCCACAACTATAACCAACTATAACCAACAGCATCACCAAAACCACTACCATAATTACATCCTCCTCCACCACCAACACCACCGCTACCACTATTCCAACCACTACCACCACCGGCACAATCATTCTAATCATCAAGACAGCAGTGAAATGCAATTTGAGCTCTGAATGAAACTCGAGTCATATCGCTGTTGTTGCTTCTCGATTAAAACTTTAAGGTTACTACATACTACTGAAAACCAGTAATGTAACAGAAATATTTATCTCGCCGTTGAGGGATTAAAGCAAATCTTTAATTTTTCGAGTGAACGAAATGGACTTGTATTGTCAAGGTGTTGTCGCATTATGTCTCGTCGCTTTATTTTTTAGTTGTATTCTCTTTCGTGATTCATTTTTGATTACGTTTGGAATAATTAAAATCTACTGGTATTGTCATTTCATTGTAAATGTGATTATTTGTGGTTGAAATATTATTTTTTAAAGGTGAAAAAAAATAATAATTTAAAAAAATTAATAAAAAAATAAATAAATAAATAAATAACTTTAAAAAAAAATAAAAAGATAAATTAAAAAATAAATAAATAAATAAATTAAAAAAAAAAACCAATAAAAAAAAAAAAAAATAAAAAAAAAAAAAAAAAAAAAATTATATATATATATATATATATATATATATATATATATATATATATATATATAAAATATATATAATATATATATTGACCGAATCATCTTTGCCCCACCACTGTAAATAGGCTAGAACCGCCACTGCCAGCTAACCAAGCCATGTCGGGATACTTCTAAAAACACGGGAACCTTTTCAGAGGAAGACCGATCACAACACTCCCTGTGATCCTAAACAAAAACCTCACAACACTTGGACAAAGCATTAGTCTCATAATGGCAGGGGACCTTGAAAATCTGAGAACCCTAGCAGAGGACCGGCAATATTGGAGACACCTCACACAGGAAATACTGGAAACAGCCAAGGCGACCCGATCTTTCGGTCGAGACGCGAAAGGCATCTAAGTCAAGTCAGTAAGTCATATATTTCTCCAACATGAATTCCCTAAGTATACTTATATAACCAAATGAATCACTGAATTATATAACTTATAGAACATATGAGCCTAACAATAAACTGATTACATTAATTAATTCAATAACCTTTTTATTTGTGTTAATTATACAACTTTACATTTTCAAATTTTAAAATCTAATACAGATGTACATTTCTTTTAAAATACAGTAAACTACATGAACACTGCGTTTGTTTGATTATTTACTTTATAACATAACTATATATTGAGTTCAATTATCAATTCTTACAATCTATTTATTCATTTATGTAAAGAATACAGTTACTGTATGTTAAAAATCCTTAATATATTTCTTTTCTCCAGATTGCCACGTCAGGCCAGTCCCAATTTTATAAGGACATTTGGTCGCTATGTAAATTATCATCAATAAACAGTGCTGTCAACCCTGGCCCATGAAAATGTGTACAATGGAGATCCAAAAGGAGTAAGATTTTGAAAAAATGCAAAGACGATAATGTTGACTTATACTTATTGACCTTATAATTCGTTCATCAAATTAATGAGTTAATTCCCTTATGCTCTGTGAGCTCTCCTCGTTTGTAATAATAATAAAAGGAGGCTACCAGTGATCACTTCAGTTTGTTGTGTTTCCTCCAAAAGAGAAGCAGTTTTTGTCAGTCTTTCTACATTTATGTAATATAAAATTACCACCATCGAACTTAAACATGGCCTCAACAGATAAATAGCACTAATTTTGATGATGGACAATTAAACCATACTAGCAATATTATAATTGATAATTTAAAGTAATGAATAGAATTACTCTTTATAAACAATATAAATAGTATCTACTTCCAGGATCAACCTATAAATCTGATATGACCCACCCAGATAATACTATATTGAACTCTCTATATGAACATCCAGGTTAACGAACAGATTAAAGTGTTCAAGTACACTAAAAGAGTGTATGATTGTTAAAAATGCTTTAAAAAATTTTTAATTTAATAATACGTACACTCCTGAGCAAAATGTAAGAATACGCATTTTTAACGTAAGGTTGGCACACCAGAGTAAACCATAGAAAGTTAACATTTTATTTCTATTTTTTTACACTAATTTTAAAATTCACCATTTAGATCATCCCAACATAATATCAGTTGAGGCATCGGGCAATAATTAATTTACATATTTATTTAACCCACCTGTTGTGCAGCTTTCATTTTATTGTAGACCTTCCAGAAATGATAAGCATACATCTCTTTGCTGACAGGACGACCGTTGATCCGTATCCTTTCTCTCACCTCGACCAGATGAGGTGATGTGAAGAGCCCCGTTTTGTAGCCCTTGCTGTTCAAGAGACGTTCACAAAAGGCACATGTGGATCCCTTCCCTTTGGTCCCACTGACATGGATCATAGACATCCTGTCTATCTCCTCCTCCTATGTGTTAAAAACAAAAAAAATCAATGAAGCCAAGTAGTCCTTCAGCCATGAGGCCCAGGAGCCCGAGTTTATCCCTGTTTCTATAGCGTGAAACAGCAATAGCAATTGCTTGATATCCTTTGGATAGGACACTAATCTATCGCAAAGTACTTTCCATCAAATCTAATAGACCCAGCTACCCAATCACTGCTGGGTGAACAAGGGATCCGAAAAAATCTCAACTGCACCCGGGTTGGATCTCAGTTCCTTTGCATGTGAAGCGAGTTGTCTATCAATGCAACCGAACATTAATTTTTTTAATTTAATAAAATAAGTAGTTTTTAAAAAAAACAAAAGAGAACAAAATGAATATGGATCAAAATAGACACACAGACTAATCGCTGGATATTGAGTTTCTCTAACATTGTCATCAGTATTGCAGTACTGTATAAGATTCTTACACGCTTTTTGGCTTCTCCCGAGAATGAGGTAGATTCCAGCAAGTACTGTACAGAGTGTGATGTGGACATCGTCCCTTGTCCATCAGGGTCTTTGTCACCCCTGAATGCATGACTAGATATAAACTTTTTTTTTTGAAACAAAAAACATTTAGATTCTCAGATATTGACATGTCTCGCCTTATTAAAATCAAACTTTGAGGATGAAAGTTTGTGTCAGTCACTGTCATCTGTTCTCCTTTGTTTTGTTTGTTTTTAAGGGTTTTATGGCTCTTGCAACACATTTAGATTATATCAGCGCCAATAAAAAGGAAGAAAATGAGATAGTAAAAAGTTCTAGAATTACAATTAAAGCACTGAAGAAAATGTAAGACATAGGGGAACTGGGAACAAATAGGGATCAGATGTAGATTCCAAGAGCATACCACCAATGTAATTAGTTTGAGATCACCTATAAGGTCTCATCCGAACACAAATACAAAATCCAGCAAAGAGGAATACACTCAAATGCTTACATTCTACATTAAAAATAACAAAAATAATAATACATAACAGAGAGATGATTTACAAGGAAAAAAATATCATCTCCCAAAACAATAACTATGCATTTGACTGTTTCCCTCCCAGCTAGGACTCCGGCCAGGGCCAGGACAAAACCAAGTAATCTCATTCCAAGACAAAGACAGAGAGCGTGTTGGAAAAGAGATATAAAGGGATAGAAGACACAGTATGTACCCCCCCCCCCCCCCATGACTATGGGAGGTCAGGAACCCCACCAAGTCTGTTCTCCTTTATTGGTTCGTCATGATCACCCTCACAATTCACGACCATCATCTCATAATCAGCGTTTTACTACATTAAGCCCTGATTAATTTACTCTTAGGCTTATGAGCTCTGTTTGGCTTGATTTGAAGGTTTTAATAAGATCTATCAGGTGCATAGCTAAACTATGAGAAACATATCAGCATTGAAAACGTGCCCTTGCATCTTTTCTCCAAATGATCAGTACTTTTTTTCCTTCAAAATTGATAATTGATATTGTAAAGTGCCCAGACCTTGTGTTTTACACAAGAATGAGCGCTGTATAAATGTGTATTATTATTATTATTATTATTATTATTATTATTATTATTATTATTATTATTATTATTATTATTATTATTATTATTATTATCATTATTATTATTATTACTTTGGTTTTTGTTTTCAATCTTTCTTTTGTGTAAGGAGGTAATTTGACTCATGAATTGGGTAAATCCACCTTAATAAGCTTTAGTTGTACAATATTACTTTATATTATTTTTTTTTTTAGGACTGAATGAAACATGCAGATATGTTACCGTAATTCCAGACTGTGAAATTAACTTGTTCATGTTGGGAATGTGAGTCTTATGTCTGTATTCTCTGGTGGTTTCCCTCATTGATGCCAACACGTCGGCATTGGACACCAGGCTTTGAAGCTTGAGAACAGCACTCTGAAAGAAAAATTAGCCTAGTATTATTTATTACCTGACACTAGCCATGACTGACATACGTGGAATATGATTGGTCTCGAGCAAATTGACCAGTAACATCCTGGCACTAACGAATCCTGGAACATCATTGGTTTCTGGGATATACTAAACTCAGGTCATATTTCTATATAAGCAAAGACTCAGCTAATTCAGTCTCTCTCTCATTCCATCATTCTATAATTACTAATAATAATAATAATAATAATAATAATAATAATAATAATAATAATAATAATAATAATAATAATAATAATAATAATAATAAAGTTTATTTGTATAGCGCCCAATCCTGTTGACAAAACAGCTCTAGGCACATAAAATTGTAAAATATCATTAATAACCTTTTTTGTACATGCATCCATTTATACAAGCGCGCACATACACACACTCACAAAGACACACACATTCACCAAAACGTGCATATGCATACAGAGACGAATTATTGAATAAAAATCATATCAGGAATATCATATCAACAATAATGGCGGATGAAGGGAGATTATAATATTATGTCGTGAGAATTTTGATGTTACAAATGTATATCTTATTAAAAGGATGTTTTATTTATTCTAGTGAGCTTCTTATAAGATGAGATTTTCTTTTTAAAAGATGACTGGGAATCCACAACCCCGCTCCTAACACTAAATGGTAAAGAATTTAGACAGCAGGAGCAGCATGAATAAATGCACGATCAGCATAGGTCTTAGATCCTATTTTAGGAATGCATAATCGTGATTGAGAATTGGATCTTAAAGAGCGTGAGATAGAGTAAACATTTATCAAAATCTGATATATTGGCAGAAGTTTCATTACTATGATTATAGCACATTACAGCAATTTTATATGTAATCCGAAATCTAACAGGGAACCAATGTAAAGTCCAAAACAAAGGTGTGACATGAATACTTTTTTCCTTTTCAAAACTAATTTTGCCGCTTGAATTTGAATGCACTGCAGTTTGCCGAAGACATTACTTGGAATAGAATACATGAGCATGTTACAGTAATCAAGTCTAGAAAACACCAAGGAAGAAATGAGGGTTTGAAGAGATTTTTGATCTAAAAAATTAGCCAATTGTGAAATTCTTCTGAGCTCGACATATAAAGTCTTACATAAATTATCGATATGGCAATGCATGGAAAGGGTAGAGTCAAAGAACAAATTCAGGAGTTGGACATAAACAATAACGTTATGAATACACATGGCATCACAAAGAAATTAGATCTTCTCTACACATCACTCAATAATTGTCTAGAAAAACATGCGCCCCTCCAATCCAGAACGATCGTCCTAAGACCAAATTCCAAATGGTTCACAGCTGAAACCCGAAAGGCCAAACATGACAGACGTTATAAGGAACGTATTTGGCGTAAGTAATAATAATAATAATAATAATAAATGGCATTTATATAGCGCTTTACCCCGTTGTCACAGGCTCTAAGTGCTTTACAGCGATATAAAACAAAACATATTACAGTGAGACAAGTGTGAAGGAAACGTGATACAAATTCAATTTAACAACAACAAAATATGAAAATAATATTGCAACATTATGACGTAAAAAGATAAAACTTTAAGCGAGATTTGAACGTTGTCAACGAATCCGAGCATCTCACATGTGATGGGAGAGAGTTCCAAAAATGGGGGGCCGAAAATTGAAAAGACTGTTCACCTATTTTACGCAATGGCTTAGGTTTGACAAGGATTGATTGGTCATTGCTTGACCTCAAGTTTCTATTGGGGACATATATGTTTAGAAGGTCTTTAATATAGGAGGGACTGTTCGTGCTCAGGGATTTGTAGACAACAGTACAAATCTTATAGGCAACTCTTTTTTCCACAGGAAGCCAATGTAACTCACGGAGAAGAAGAGTTGCTGACGGGTATTTTTTGTTATTGCGTACAATGAGCCTGGCTGCGTTATTTTGAGCAACCTGAATTTGCTAATTTTGTCTTTAGCTAAATTCGCCCAAAGGGAGTTACAATAGTCCAATTTAGATAAAACCAGGGAATTAATTAAAAGTTCTGTTATATGCTTCGGTATTAAATTACGAATTTTGCTTATTTTTTTCATTTCTATGTACATAGATTGTATGGTGTTATTCACATGGCTTGTCATGGAAAGATCTTTATCAATGATGACGCCAAGGTTTTTTGCTTTATTTGAAAATTCTATTGTGCTATTTCCGAGAGTAATAGGTGATTTATTTGCCTGTTTAAGGATACTCGGCCTTCCACACATTAAAATCTCAGTTTTACTATCATTTAATTTTAACTTATTGTGGTACATCCAAGATTTAATCTCATTAAAACAGCTCGTAATTCGTTGTATTAAGAACTGTAAATTACTAAGAGGTGCTGAATCATATATTTGCGTATCATCTGCATAAAAATGATAACTCAGATTGAATCTGGATATCACACTAGAAAGGGGCTGCATATAAACAGTAAAAAGGACAGGGCCAAGAACAGAGCCTTGTGGCACTCCAAAATTTAGTAAAACTTGTTCTGACTGAACACCATTCACCACGACAGTCTGCCATCGATCCTGTAAATATGATGTAAACCATTTAAGGGCAATTCCTTTTATGCCGAACGTATTTTCTAGTCTTCTTAACAAAATGTCATGGTCAATGGTGTCAAAGGCAGATGAAAGATCTAAAAGGCATAATACATTGATATTGTTAGCATCAGCATTACAAAACAAGTCTGGACTAAAATTCACACGGTAACTTTAGGCAGTTTAGTGAGCAGCAGCAGTGGGAGTCAAATTGTGACCTAACTCGCCCATAAGAAAGTTATGACTGGAAATTACGTTCGCT
This sequence comes from Berghia stephanieae, assembly GCF_034508935.2. NCBI lineage: Eukaryota > Metazoa > Mollusca > Gastropoda > Nudibranchia > Aeolidiidae > Berghia > Berghia stephanieae. The sequence continues at coordinate 11,721,645 of NC_088368.1, read as the reverse complement.
TTTACTAAAAGATTTAGAGGGGTTCAATTACCTGGATACCTGGATACCTCTGTATAGAGCTTTTAGACTTGGTGTAGTCTCCTTCGCTCCTCCTCATCTATTAGTGATTGGACCAATTTTTATAATTGAACTTGTTTCCTAGGGTGTTGCTTATCTCCAACTCTGCTTTGAATTTATTCAAATTTTTTGCTGATACTGTGGTTTCTTGTAGTTTATTCCAGTTATTTACAATTCTAGATGAAAAAAAGTTCCTTCTTTCATTTGTTTTAAAACGTTCTTTTTTCAGTTTCTTGCTGTTTCCTCGTGTCTGAATGTTCTTGTTTGGTTTAAGGAATCCTGCCTCTACCCTGTCTATTCCCTTTACTATTTTATATGTTTGGATCATATCTCCCCTTCTTCTCCTGTAATCTAAGGTCGGGAGATTTAATTCTTTCAATCTCTCACAGTATGTTTTGTCTTTCAGGTGTGTGATAAGTTTTGTTGCTCTCCTTTGCACTCTTTCCAAACAGTCTTTGTCTCCCTCAAACTTCGGATACCATATGCAGTTAGCATATTCCAGCTTTGATCTAACCATAGTCTTGTAGATGGTAGTCATGTGTTTTGTTTTCAGGTTCTTGAAATTTCTTTTCACTATTCCGAGTGTTTTACTAGCCTTAGATTGAACATCTTTAATTTGCTTCTTGAAGTTTAGCTTCCTATCAATAAATACTCCTAGGTCTTTTTCCCCATTGGATTTCTGCAGGGGTTTTTCTTTCATTATATAGTTTGCTTCTCTGTTGTTTTTTCCTAGGTGAAGAACTGCACATTTATCTACATTAAACTCCATCTGCCATATTTCGGACCATTCTTCAAGCTTTTTCAAATCTTGTTGTAAGGTGTTTCTTTCTTCTTCTGTATTAGCTACTCCATAGAGCTTAGTATCATCGGCAAAGATTTTACATTTAGATGATAGATTGTCTGGCAAGTCATTGATATAAATCAGGAAGAGAACTGGTCCCAGTACACTTCCTTGTGGAACTCCACTTGTTACCAGTCTCTCTGTTGATGCTGTTCCATTCACTATCACTTTTTGTCTTCTATCTTTGAGGAAATCTCGGACCCATTTGACTGTCTGATCATTAATTTGATACTGTTCCAATTTCCTGATTAGGCGCCAGTGTGGAACTTTGTCAAATGCCTTTCTGAAGTCGAGGTATATGACATCTAAATTGTTGCCTAATTCCAGGTCTCTCGTCCAGTCATCCATTGTTTCAAGTAGGTTTGTTACTGTAGACCTTCCCGCCATGAAACCATGTTGATCTTTGCTGAATAGTTTGTTCTTGGTCATATGATCAACCATTTCTTCTCTAATCAGCTGTTCCATGAGCTTGCAGACGACAGATGTCAGGCTCACTGGTCTGTAGTTTTCTGGATTTTTTCTGTCTCCCTTCTTGAATATGGCTGTGACGTTAGCTTCTTTCCATTCCCTTGGTAGTCTTCCTTCTTTCATCGACTGGTTAAATATCTTGGTTAGGGGTTCTACTAGCTGCTCTGCTAAGTTTTTTAGGATGTAAGGATGAAGTTTGTCAGGTCCAGGTGATTTACTCTCCTTTAGGTTTTGTAGTCTCTTCATTACTCTCTCTTCAGTAATCGGCCATTGTGTAGTATCTATATTACTTCTTTTAGCAATATCTGGCAAGTTTTTCTGGTTCTCCACTGTAAAGACACTTGCAAAGAAGAGATTTAGCACCTCTGCCTTGTCTTCATCTTCAGATGCCCAAGTGCCATCTTCTTTTTTTATGTCACAGGTTCCCTGTCTTGTCTTCATTTTACTGTTTACATAACTCCAGAATACTTTAGGATTTTCTTTCGTTTCCTCTGCTATCTTGTTCTCATACTTTTGATGCGCTTGTCGGACTATTTTAGTAGTTGCGTTTCTCACTCTTTTGTATTTGTCCCAATCCTCTTCCTTTTTGCTTCTAGAGTATCTTCTATTTACTGCCTTCTTCTTCCGTAATGCCTCTCTCACTTCCTGCGTCATCCAAGGTTGATTTCTTCTCCCAACCCGGTTCCCTCTGCTTTTCGGGATGTTTTTCTCGAAGCATTGGTTAAGTACTCTGGTAAATCTACTCCAGTTGTTTCCTACGGTGTCCTCGATTAGTATTTCCTCCCATTTGATATGCCCCAGTTCCTCTTTCATACTCTCTAGATCAGCCTTCCTATATCTGAGTGTCAGTTTTTCATCTACAGTCTCTGATGTCGCCCTCAGTTTTAGGAATATGGTCGCATGGTCGCTTTTTCCCAGTGGGTGGCTCAGTCTTAGGTCGATTATGTCATTTTCTTCCTCCATCAATATCAAGTCCAATACGTTGGGCTTTTGGTTTTTTCTCTGTCTCGTGGGTTCTTTTATTATCTGTTGTAGGTAGCAATCTTCAATGGTTTCTATGAAACTTTCCTCCAGGCTTCCCTCTTTTGGTTCGTCCATCCCTTTCCACTCCAGTTCCGGCATGTTGAAGTCTCCCATAATAATTATCTCTGAATGCTTTTTTTGTGATGCTCTCCTTATCATCTCCAACATTCTCTCATTATTTTCTCCTGTGCTATTTGGGCTCCGATAAATCACTCCTACTAGTATCTGACTTTGTCCAGTTACTCCAATCGAGCACCAAGCGCTCTCCCTAAAGTCGTGATCTGTGAGTTCCTCTATGGGGTTAACCTTGAGGTTCTCTCTCACCAATAAGTATACTCCTCTGCCGGAAGTTTCAAAATCTCTGCTAGCTATTATAGTGTATCCCTCAATACCTAACTCTGCTATGGTTGGGTGTGTTGTTGCATTCTTTGGCTTAGCTTCTGTTATTGCTATCACATCTGGATCTTCTTCTTCTGCCATAGCCTTTAGCTCCTCTCTCTTATTCATCACACTGTCTGCGTTCGTGTACATGAACTTCAGGGTATTTTTCATATTCACGTGCTGCCCCTCCTTATCATTTACTGGTACTTCTCTTTTTTGAATTTTCTTGTTGTCTTCGAGTCCTTGCTCAGAAACATTTTGGGCAATTGGACTGACACGTTTCCAATATAGTCATTCCTCATCCCAGTCCCAGTCATTTCCTCCAACATCGCTGTCTCTCTTTCTTATTTGTTCACTAAACTTTTCCCTGAAAATGACCCTTTTCTTATATATGACTACATCTTCCCCTGCTTCTCGTCTTCTCTTCAGCTCCTCTCTTAACTCCTTGGCCTGCTCTCTTTGCATAATTGTTTGGTCAGCTCCAATATACACCTTTTGTAAGCATTCCCGTTTATGGTCTTTCAACTGTTTGCTGTTCCTAAGAGCAGTGTTACGCTGATCCGTTGACCTCAGACTTATTTTCATGGGTCTTGGTCTATCTTCTCTTCTGCCCAATCTGATCACTTGCTCTATAGGGTTGAGGCTGTCTTTGTTTCCATGCACCTGCAACTCTTTGAGTACCATTTGGGCTTTTCTTATATCTTCCTTGTTGTCGTCATCTTTAGCTTCTGGTATGCCATACATAATTACATTCTTCACTCTCTTAGCCCTTTCATTTCTCTCCTCTTCTAGTTCCAGGTTCTTTTTCACCATTGCCTGCTTCTTCTCCTCAGTTTCATCGATTTTCCTCATTACATTTATATCTTGTCTTACTACTCTATCTGACTTTTCTTCTGTACTTCTCTTGAGTCTCTCCTTAATCTCACTCGCCTCAGACATAGGGTAGGCCTCTATCTCATCCTTTGCTGTTGATTTCACTATTTCTATCATCTCCTCTGTGAATTCACCTGCCATCAGGTTACCAATTAAAGATGCATAATTTCGTTATAAAGAGATATTTTGGTATCATTATTTTCGTTACTAACCTAGCCTCAGGATCTACGTACACGGTAACATTTATACAAGGTAGTCTTAAATCTCGCCTTTAATGGGTTAAATTGTATTGTTTGATTTTTTAAAATAACACACACACATACACACACACACAAACACATATACAGAGCAAGGTCTATCCATAGCTTGTATTGTAGTGGCAAACCAATTACTAGAGCTACGTGTACGTAGATCCTGAGGCTAGGTGCCCGGTTACCGTGTACCCGTGTACGTAGACACTGCCTAAATCTAAGAGAAATGGGGGGGGGGGAACAAAAAGACAAATAGAAGAAAAAAATGTAGGCTAAGCATAAGCATTGTCATTATCAAAGAAGCGTTCACCTCGTAATCAAATTTATCTTCAGTGATACAGTTATAATTTTCTTCTGGTAAATGAAAACTTCGAACATCATTTTCCTTTAAACCACTTGTTGCATCATTGGTTGAGCGAGAGCTTGTGGTATTCATGGCTGCGGGTGATGAATTCAAAGAAAAATGAGAGAGAATGCTTAGCCTTCGGGTCGAAATGAAAAACCGATTCACTCCCGAACTGGATACGAATTTCTGGCAAAAATGTCGAAGCAACCTTGACATCCCTTCACGACCAGAAGGAATTTTTTAATGGAATTTTTATCGACTTAACTAAACAGGTCAGTCGAGTGAAGGAGTGAAGGCCAAATTTCTAGCAGTCAGCACTAATTCAAGCGATGAATGGAACAGACCCCGCCTAATGTTTCACAACTTAGCAGCACGTTGTGCACCTCTACTTTCGTCACGGTCACAGCGTAGGTATACCTTGACCCGACGATGTTGTTGACAATTCCTCTGTTGCCGAGTATGAGAATCTATCTTAGAATGAGGCGGGTGTTTGAAGTGTTTGTTTATCAAGTTATCAATCAATGATCAACAAGCCAGCCAAGCCAATACCACCAGTTTCTCTTCAAACCTAGTTGCAAATGATATACTGACATTCGGTGAGGCAACAAAATCCCGTAATTTGAAAATTCTAGAGGGTGATGTAACCATCAGGCGAGGAAGATTACGAGCGTTGTCATCGAGGACAAGCACTTCTAACTTTACAACCTTCTATTTTATCGATATTGGGACCACATGGATGTCAACAAACGGCTCGTTTAGTTTTGCCTCCTATAGTTCATGATCATTTACGTTTGAAGTGGGACCTTGACCTTGTTTATTACAGATAAAGTAGCGTCTACGTTCTCTCTTGTTGGAGGATATAAACAACGAGTCTGCTTTTTCTCATCTTTGAGGGTCTACGTTCTCCCAAGAACCTTTGGCCCATTTTAGTTCACTCACGCGAGAGTTTCTATACGGTTTGTCTGCACCCTCTCACATATATATAGAATTCTTGCTACTCTACGAGTCCCGGCCTCCAGCAGGACTGAGGCGCGATTCCAGGCCGGGTGCAGGGCGAATTTCCTTCGGTCGGGATGAAGGCCGCAGATTTTATAACATGCTAAATATTTTTACCGGAGGCCGTAGGACTGAAGGGGGGATGTTGAAAAAGAATGCAAAAAGTGACAAATTTGGCTTTCTTAATGCCAGATTTGTGTCCTGCGTCCAATTTACCACGTGTTTGATACCAAACACAATGTACTTTTTTTGTTTTTCTTCGTTTATTATTTGAAAAAAATAATATCAACAATCCTTGTTGGAAAGAAATCCGTTTCC
>NC_088368.1:11676091-11708591 GCF_034508935.2 Berghia stephanieae | reverse complement strand
CACCTTCCTGTACTTGCCAATAATAGCTGATCACAAATACGTTAACCTCAAACTTTAGCCTCGTTAGTTTTTCAAGTGCATGTTGCTCTACTTATCACTAGATGCCCTTTTAGCTCTCTCTCTCTCTCTCTCCCTCTCTCTCTCTCTCTCTCTCTCTCTCTCTCTCTCTCTCTCTCTCTCTCTCTCTCTCTCTCTCTCTCTCTCTCTCTCTCTCTCTCTCTCTCTCTCTCTCTCAAAACACACACACACACACACACACACTACAACCACCACCACCACATTTTCATCACGACCACTACTACTACAACCACCACCACCACATCATCATCCCTACCACTACTACTACAACCACCGCCACCACATCATCATTACTACTACAACCACCACCTCTACATCATCACTACTACTACTACTACTACAACCACCCACACCACATCATCACTACTACTACAACCACAGCCACACTACAACTACAACCACCACCACCACATCATCATCACTACAACTACTACTACAACAACTACAACTACAACAGCCATTATCACATCGTCATCATCATCACTACTACTACTACTACTACTACTACTACTACTACTACTACTACTACTACTACTACTACTACTACTACTACTACTACCGTGTGTGACGAGACTAGTAGAGGAAAGAGACAGTGATTAGATATTAGATAGATAGAATGGTAGATAACGTTGTAATTAAACATCTAGAAAATTCTTGGGATCATTGGAAGTAATCGCAGCGTTGGAGTGAACAAACGGTGAGTGGTCACAGTAAGAATCTTAACTCTTAACTACAATGACGTACTCATGTAGGCAGCTGATGATGGCTTCACATGTTTCAACCAAAAATCTGCCGATGAGTTGTGGCGCAATAGCACTGACGAACTTGAGATCCTCGAATAAATTTCCGTAAGTAACGTAATGCAATTGATAAACGCTCCATATGAGATTTGGCTCACGCGTATTGGTAATTTGCTTTGCGATCAAAGGTCCGACCATTTTCGAAAGTTCATTGTAGGAGCTGACATCCACACGCAGAGAATTTTGAAAATCCTGTACCTCATTTTGTCTCAGTTCACCTTGCAATTTTGTGAGTCCAAACTTTGAACCATTTCGAACGTTTCCATTTAGTTTTGTTCTCTGTACCAAGAGGCAATAACACGGAGAGTACTGCGTCAAAATCACATATTCTTTCTCAGCGGACTGCAAGACCCAAAGGAGGATGGTTTGCACAATCAAAATGTCAATTATTTTGTGCTGTTATTGGGCAACCTACAGTTGTGCAAATATATTGCGCTACAAACCTTGAGCAATTTAAATGATCGTGTATGAGCCGCTTTAGTGTTCTGACTCCATCAGACCGAACGCGCACGTGCTAGAAATAGATTTCGAGAGCAAACGTGACTTTGACAAAACCCAAACACATTGTGTCTATGTTCTCTCACTGAGAACATAGACACTACCTATCTTCTTTACCTTCTGACTTCCGGCGCCGGTTGCCATTTTTCACTTTTCACTTCTCCAATTTTTGGATGCGAATTGAAGCAAGTAAAACTTAACGAACAACAGACAGAGTGCTTTGAAAGTCGCTACAAGAAAAACATTAAACATACAGAGGAAAATGTAAGTGTCTCTTTCACGTTTGATTAAAATGCACAATTCGTTGTGGAAAATTGTGCACGTTGTAGATTGTCTGCGCCGTCACTTCAACATGCGCCGGTTCATCTGTCTCCTCACTCACTCACAGTCAGTCCACCGCAGACTCACTTGGCTACTAGGGTCGTTGAGTGTTTCAAATCGGAGGGAGGACTCCCGTAATTTCACAACACTTTTATTATATTACTTAATCTTTTAGCCATTATAGACTTTCAATTAATTGCAATGTTCAATAGATATTACTATTTAAGTAAGCATTTTTAAAAGTGAAAGTAAAGTGGTGTGTGTTGTGTGTGGTGAGTCGTCGTGAGATTCTCGATTATACTCGATTCTCATTTTCAAAAACAATTTGCTGGGGAGGCCTTCCGAAAGCCCCACCCCACCCCTTTTCTCTCAGTCTTGCCCCTTCCCCTTCTCATCTCATACTCATAGTAAAACGAAAACTTTCTGCTCAGTTTGCAAATAGGCTACATGAGTAGGATTTGTCTCTCACTCACTCACTCTCACTCACTCTCACACTCACAAGGCTAATACTACTAATACTAATATTGGATTAAAAACCAAGACATCTGCTATGTCTAATGCCAAACTATAGATTCTCTGTTTGGTCAATTTAGTCATGCATGTGGCCGTCTGGCTTACATTCTGCCTATAAACACCCCCCCCCCCCCCCCCCCCCCCCCCTGGTTGGGAGAGGGGTTGGGAACGAAAGAAATCAAGGAATCAAGCTCATAAGTTATAGTGCACCAAGCTCAATGCCCCTCCCTTCCAAAGCACAATAAAAGTTACTGTGTAGGCTACGTAGATTCTGGGGCTAGGTGCCTGGTTGCCGTATACGTAAACACTCCATTACTCTTAAAGATTTTACTGAATCTAGCTAAACATATTTGGCTGCTAAAAAGAGGTTAGTTGAAAAGTCTACCCTATCTGCTGATCTACAAAATTTCAGTGATAGTCCAAGAAATCCTAGGAAATTTGTTATATTGGCCTTGCTTGGAACTGAAAACGAATTTTGCTTGTCTTAAGTTTTGTTTTGAGAAATGACAGGGGTAAACTTAAGTATCAAAATCTACGGGTTTAATGGCACAGGCCTGTAAATCTTCTGACAAATTTGATAACGTCAAAAGACAGAACCAACAAAAAGGAAAATTTAAAAAAAAGAGTTTTATTTCATGCCTCAATAAAATCAATTTTTAATCCGTTTCGAGCAGCGACTTAAAAAATAACAAACTCTTTATTTGTTGCATCAAAACAATCTAGTTAGCTAGTTATATTATCATTCCATCTTGTCAGTTATCACCAATTGCACACTCCGCTGGATGTGGACCACCCACGTATCCACTGCCTACCACCCACATGCTGTCAGTTCCCGATTCCTCGTTGATTGCGCTGCGAGTTGTGGTGCACATGCATAGTCGGTAATCAACCAACACACACACAGCGTGTATTGTACCGGGCCCTTTCTCTCTATTTTGCTACAGACACACACATTTTTCTGGTTGACAATCTCCGTTCCTGCCTACCACCCACGTGCTGTCGGTTCCCGATTCCTCGTTGACTGCGTCACGAGTTGTGGTGCACACGCATAGTCGGTAATCAACCAACACATGCAGCGTGTATTGTACCGGGCTGTTTCTTTCTATTTTGCTACAGACACACACATTTTTTCGGTTGACAATCTCCGCTCCTACGCTTTCTCTGTATCCGGTTGAAAGTCAACCAGAATGATGAATGGAAAATGCAATACATTTCACATGATACATTAATTTGCTGAATTTATGCAGTACAGGTCATGTCACCCGACGTCCTCACTGTCCATAGACTGACCTTCTTACGATAACTGGTTTATGCACTGCCTCCTTTCCTTATTTCTCTCAGCACACTGTATTTCAGTTTGGCGGCAAGTGCGTCATTCTCTAGTATTTTTTCTGAAGTTTTCTAAGTGAATTGGTTGAATGTTTTATCATGATTGTTCTGGTGGAGTGTAGTGCTGCACAGGTCTTGGTTCTCAATAACCGGAACACCAGGAACACAGCCAAACTAAGTACAGTTACCAGGAGCCTTCATCCAAAGTTAAATTAAACTCTATTTTATCCATTATCAAAAGATATACTAAATTGGCATTGATTTAAAGATAAATGCAATTATATTATAGTTTAACATTGTTGTAATGGACAATATTTTGCGTCATATTTTGTAAATTGGGTTATCCGGTTATCATGATTGTTCTGGTGGAGTGTAGTGCTGCACAGGTCTTGGTTCTCAATAACCGGAACACCAGGAACACAGCCAAACTAAGTACAGTTACCAGGAGCCTTCATCCAAAGTTAAATTAAACTCTATTTTATCCATTATCAAAAGATATACTAAATTGGCATTGATTTAAAGATAAATGCAATTATATTATAGTTTAACATTGTTGTAATGGACAATATTTTGCGTCATATTTTGTAAATTGGGTTATCAAACCAGCAAATAAGTGCACATCGGTAACAATGGTACCAATATTGTTTTAAAAAATAGTATAGTATTATTTTATAGACCCAATGAATATTCATATGGCCTTGCCCGAGAGAAAGCGTCCCTGCACATGCGCAATCACTTAAAAAGTGAACCTTGCAAAGCAATCATCGTGTTTTTAATTCTCTTGGATTTAAAATTAATTACTTACTTATATTGATGCAATAGTTATTGAAAATATATTATTTTGTGCTTAAATTATCATGTGATGATCAGTAATCGTGGATTATGATTTTGTCCTTCAATTATTAAGATATTAAGTGGATTGTCATCGATTTCATTTTATCGTGCGTGATTTCGCGCTTGCACTTATTAATTAAGACAATGGCGTCGGACGCCCCACTGACCCAATTCCTTAACAGGACGGCGTGTAACAATAACAATGAAACCAAAAATAACAGTGATGACGGTGAAAATAGGAGTGATGTGTCGAGTAAGACTGAAGGTAGGAAGAAGGGCGAGCCTTCCAAAGTAAAGAGAAGTAAAAAATCAGATAATGGTGGCGACGGGGAACTTTCAGAAATTAAACAACAACTGAATAAACTCATGGCGATCATTCCGGTTGTCACTGAGTTAAAAAATGCATACGATAAGGAGATGACAGAATGTGACACGCTGAATGATTACCAAATAATTAACAATGTTAATGATGGACAAGAAGACGAAGTGTCAGAAACACAAACGTCTTCATCGATCTCCTATTTTAAAGACGTATCAGGTACAAAGGAAATTGAAGGGCCTCTAATTAACGAGGACCTAGCAAAGGGAATTAATAATATCCTGTGCAACGGAATGCAAATATCGGATAGGGACCAACTATTTCAAAAATATATAAAACCGACAAATTGTGGCAGAATGGAGACTCTTACTTGTAATCCAGAAATTTTTAAGATGGTTCAAAAAGAGACGAGACAAACTGACTCGAGTATTCAAAAAATACAAACAACACTCATGAAAAGTTTATGCGCCATGACGATGTGTTTCGAAAAACTGACCAAAATAAATATAGAGTCAGTTTGTCAACAGGATATAGACTCCATCACTAATTCCTGTGCAGATTCCGTGGCGTTGTTAGCAGACGGGTCACACAGCCTGGATTTACATAGACGACAGAATTTTAAATCTGAAGTAAAATTGGAATTCTCGTCATTGTGTTCTGAGCAGTATCCGTGCGAGGACTCTCTTTTTGGAAAACAATTGACAGAAAAAGTCAAAGATGTCTCGGAAACCCTGAAGGTTTCTCAAAGAGTCAATCGTGTCAAACCATACCAAAGACATCAAAACAAGCCGTTCTTTTTAAAGAAAAGGTTATCTTTTTTAGACGGGAAAAACCCTGTGTACAACAACAGGGGAAAACATTACAAAAACAACAACAACAACAACAAATACCAGAACTTCAGCAACAAAACTCGACAACAGGGTCGTCGCAACAAACCATATTAAATGTAAGTGAAGGAAACGATTTAGCTTTAGGTGGTCGAACAAGGCATTTTATTCATAATTGGGAAAAAATCACAGAAGACAAAATAATTTTACAATGTGTCAAAGGCTGTAAAATCCAATTCATTTCTCCACCAATTCAAAATAAAATTCCCCATCAATTGAAATTTAATGCACAGGAAACCATAGCATTAAGGGCTATAATTGGAGAATTATTGAAACAAGAAGTAATTGAGGAAAGCACTGTTGAAGAGGGAGATTACATGAATAATATTTTCTTAAGAGAGAAAAGATCGAATAACAACAAATACAGACCCATTCTTAATCTCAAATGCTTGAATAAAAATTTTGTTAAATTTACTCACTTCAAGATGGAGGGACTAACTACGTGCCTTAATCTCATGCAACAAAATTGCTACATGGCATGTATTGATATATCCAATGCTTTTCATAGCATTCCAATGCACCCCGATTTTACAAAATACTTAAAATTTATGTTTGAGGGTCAAGTTTATAAATATATGGTTTTGCCTCAGGGGTTTCGAGATAGCCCAAGACTGTTTACCAAAATTTTAAAACCAGTGTTAGGTTTTTTGAGACAAAGAGGTTTTTTGTCTAGTGTGTACATTGATGATTTCTATCTACAAGGCTCTAATCATAAAGCATGTCAGGTAAACGTTATAATTACGAAGCAACTTCTGACGTCGTTAGGTTTTGAACTCTCTGATAAATCTATATATGAACCTACGCAAAAGCTATTACATTTAGGTTTCATTCTAGATTCGACACTGATGAAAATAAGTTTAGGTGATGATAAAAGAAATCATATCATCCAGATGTCAAAGAATGTGATGAGTCATACCTCCCTTACAGTAAGGGAATTAGCAAGATTAATTGGCGTCTTTGTGGCTAGTTTCCCAGCGGTTGAATATGGCCCGCTATATTATAGAGAACTGGAAATGCTTAAAATCAAATCATTAGAGACAAATTATAATTTTAATAACTATACCACTCTTAATGAAGAATGTGTACAAGAAATACAATGGTGGATTAAAGAGGGAGTTTATAGTGGGAAAATGATTTCTCATGGTAATGCAGATTTCACTATTCAAACAGACGCATCTAGTTATGCATGGGGGCAGTTTTCAATGATAGAAATACACACGGCATGTGGACAGAAGAGGAGTCTAAACTCCACATAAATGTTCTCGAAATCAAAGCAGGGTTGTTGGGTATTCAGTCCCTATGTGATTTTAAGAATTGTCATATACAGATCCAAATGGATAATCAGACTGCCGTTTCATACATTAATAATCTTGGGGGTACACATTCTAGACTTGTTAACTATTATACTAAACAAATCATCTTGTGGTGTAAAGAAAGAGGAATCTGGTTGTCTGCTTGTCATATAGCTGGAAAATCAAATATAGCTGATTCACACAGTAGGAAAGTTAGAATTCATACAGAATGGAAATTACACCCAGAAGTTTTTGATAGGTTATGTGAGAAATTTGGATGCCCTGAAATAGATCTGTTTGCTTCTCGTGCAAACAGACAATTACCTATATATATGTCCTTTTATCCCGATCCTGAAGCCTGCGCCATTAACTCATTTCAACATAAATGGGATACTTACGGATATATCTTCCCACCATTTAATCTTATCTCCAGGATTCTCAGGAAAATCCAAGAGGACCAAAGTACAAAGATATTAATGGTCGTGCCACATTGGACAATAGCCCCTTGGTATCCAAAACTTATGGAAATGATGTGCCTTCCTCCTCTTTTTCTGAAGAAAGCCAAAAATGTGTTAATTTTACCATCAAACCACTCAGCAGTACATCCATTATACCCAAAACTCCAACTGATGGCATGTGTCTTATCAGGAACAATTTCAAAAGACAAGGGTTGTCCCGACGAGTTGTCAAGACTTTAATGAAAGGCTGGAGACCAAATACTGTTAAACAATACAATGTTTACCTTAAGAAATGGATTGAATTTTGTTCTGATAAACAGTGGGATGTCGAGGAATATAGTGTTTCACACTGTCTAGAGTTTTTATTACACCTTTCTAAAAAAGGACTTTGTTATAGTGCAGTTAATACTGCTCGTTCTGCATTATCTTGCATTTTCGACCAACCTTCCATCGGAGATGATAACAAAATAAAACGTTTGATGAGAAGTATTTTCTTGGCTCACCCAAGCAAACCAAGATACACCAAAATTTGGGACGTTTCAATATTGTTAAATTTTTTGGAAAAATGCTCACCTTGTAAGGAATTAACTTTACAAATGCTCACTTTCAAATTAGTCACATTATGTGCCTTAGTCACTGGACAAAGATGCCAAACCATTCACTCGTTAAATTTAGAAGAGTGTCATATTACACAAACTCGGGCCATCTTTCATGTTTCTAAATTATTGAAACATAATACCCCGAAAAATAATGAAAATTCCATAGTATTACCGGGATACCCATCTAATAAACGATTATGTGTTGTAACATATTTGCGAGAATATATAAAACGAACTAAACCGTTTAGAAATTCATCTCAACTGTTTTTGAGTTATGCATGTCCACATAAACCGGTAACTAAGGAAACAATCGGTCGATGGATTAAATTGACTCTTATGAAGTCGGGAATAAATACAAAAATATTCAAAGCACACAGCACCAGGGCTGCGAGCACGTCAGCTATTACTAAAGATGTAGAAATGTCTGTCATACTTAAGGCAGCAGCATGGTCTGGTCAGAAGACGTTTGCTAAATTCTACAATAAACCAATTGTAAAAGATGATGGGACTGCATTTGGGAAAGCAGTGTTACGGAAAGCACGTTGATGTGAGTAATTTATCCTTATTATGAACATAATTATCAGTGTCTGGATTTAACAACAGGCTGATAATGAAAACACCAACGACCAATTACAGTAATTTTTACTGAAATCATAATATGGCACCTTGTTACTCAGTGTCTGGTGGAATCACAGACTGAGTTATATTTAATACCTCATTGACAATCTATGCAGTGTCTGGCTTAGGACACAGGCTGCAAATAGATTAAACATGATTAACCTGTGTCTGAATTTAGTCACAGAGCTATGAATGTATATCATAACTATCTATGCAGTGTCTGGCGTAGGACACAGGCTGCAATAGTTTTGAAAAACTTTTTACATACTGAATGAAAGTAGATATGGAACCTCATGGCTTAGGACATCGTTCCTTTTATCATAGGTTTTAACGTTTTAATATAGCATAATGAAAGAATATGCTTATAATTGGGTATGTCCGTTTATATATTGGATCGCTACAATAGCTGTTACGGCTTTAAAGTCTCGGGCAAGGCCATATGAATATTCATTGGGTCTATAAAATTAGAAAATTAAACGAGACTTACCTGTAAGTTGAAGTTTGATTGGGATTTTATAGACCCAAGAATATTCTTAGGCCTTGACCGCCCTTCCCAATTTTATCCCACCCCATGAATGTATACATCGTTTTGCAAAATTGCAAATCAATTTGAGGTCTTTTAAATTAGATAATTGATGGTAACAGCTATTGTAGCCTATTAGCTTTAAATAGTGATTGCGCATGTGCAGGGACGCTTTCTCTCGGTCAAGGCCTAAGAATATTCTTGGGTCTATAAAATCCCAATCAAACTTCAACTTACAGGTAAGTCTCGTTTAATTTTCTAATTAAATTCATTTAAAGTATTAAAATCATATCTAATAACTATAATAAAAATTATTATTTTTCCATAAAATTAAAATATATATTTTCCACAATGGGAAATGAACACAGTACCTTAGGTTTAGAGTCTATCAGCTTAACCACTATGCTACAGAGCCACCTAGCTATTCATAATATTCTATCAGGTCTTTCTGAAACATTAATTTACCTTCAATGCAACCTCTGTTTTGTGGCTTTAAATTTCGATTGCATGCTGTCAGTGCTTGTTTTGCCATATCCAAATACAGAAACACAGCATCGATAATTAATAGCTTGGGTTGCATATGTGCAACAGAGGTGCATAAAACGATATGTTAAGATAAAAACACTATGATCAAATGAATCGTTTCTTCAACAAATCCTTGTCTTGTCTCGCTTGGAAGATGTGGTAGAGTTTCACGCATTGCTTCTTCACAAACTTAGGCATGTTACAGTTGAATTGGTTGAGGGTTGAATTGGGGGTCCCAATCACTTAGTTGGTAGAACACTTGCTTCGCCCGCAAAGGGACCAAGATCCATTCCCGATGTAGTCAAGTTTATTTTTTTGACCCCCTGTCCATCCAGCAGTGATTGAGTAGCTGGGTCTGTTAGATCTGGCAGCAAGTACCTTGCAATAAACTATATCCCATCCAAAGGTTAGCAAGCAATTGCTATTGTCCGTTCATGCTATAGAAATTGGGATAAAATCCGGCTCCATTGGCCACAAGGCTCTGAATCTGAAGGACTTTTCTTTTTCTTTTTGAGGGTTGAATTGTTTTGCATTGAAATGAGTCATTGGTGTTCTCGCATGGTGGTGTTCTGGCTCTTGACTGCTAAATTTTCTTTTCCTGTATTCACCAAATTATATTGCACCTTTAAAAAAAACAACAACCAAGACAATGAAGCAAATTTTCTACTCTTATTTATGTGTTCTGTTTCTGAATAACTTTTTTTTCTTAATAAGTTCAGACGTGTAAATCCACCGAACTATATAATTAGAATTCCGAATCACTTGCATTGGTCAATAATTGATCCACCAGCCCTCTTCAGTCACGTTAAAAAAAGAAAAAAGAATTGACCGAATGTTTAATTCTTTTTGTGCTATTTTTAGCATGGTGACCACAATCCATGCTCCAGCTCTATATAAAGATTGCCTAATGTGCTAACTTGACATCTGAGCTTCCCTCATGTGAGTTGAGTTGGCGAATATAAAAATGTCTGCTATTTTTAGGCTTCTACATGGAAGAAAATGCCATTGTATGAAGTCAAAGTAAAAAAAAAGGGCTTTGGTTTACATTTTTACAGTCAACTTTTGATAATCAGATTCACAGTTAATTGACTTTTGAAATCTTAGTTTCATTTTCTTAATTTCTTTAAGTTTTTGCTGATTGGTTTATCACCTGAATGCTTTTGAGAGTGGTGTTTTCAAAGCAAATTTAAGTTTGAAAGCACTTCAGAATATTCTGTTTTCCAGAATTTACACGTCTGTAATTATTTGCTCTATCTCTGAAAAGCTTTTCATTCTCTTTTTTGACTTATTGATCATTCTGTTTCTAAGTGAGGTTTTCAAAATTTGATTTAATTTTTATGTTTTATATTTTATCTCTGATTCTCTCTGATCTACATCTCAGCAGGTTTATACATTTATTTATTGATTTTTAAAATTTTAATATTTTGTTTGTTCTGTTTTTGAGCGAGACTTAAAAAAAAATTATTTTTGGCTTTGATTGTATATTTGTTCTGTTTCTAAACAGGAATTTCTATAATTTATATATATTTATTTTCTTCTCTGACCATTTGTTTTGTTTTTGAGCACGATGTCTAAAATTTATTAATATTCATTTTATTTTCTGATCATTTGTTCTGTTTCTCAGCAAGATTTCCTTTTCTTTCTTCCTTTAAAAAAAAGAAAAATCATTTTGGGTTCTAATCAAAAATTGAAATGACCCCTCCACCCCTCCCATATTCATATTGAAAAGTTCCACATACCCTAAACTGTCATACCTCTGCCATCACCCATGGGTGCCAGTTTTCTGGTTCATGCCGGAATTTCGGTTTCACAGTATCTCGAAGTTAAATACCTCCGGTTTCAGTGTTTTGAGTAAAATAACCTAATAGCAACTTCCTCTGCCACCACATCTACCCAAATGTCCTCTCCTCTGATTGCTCATTCAAAGAAGCAGTCCAGAAAAAGGGGGCTGAGTGATGGACCCAAGCCGGTGTCCATCTCTAAATTTTTCAAAAAATGTTGGAGTATCTCTGGTACTCTCTGTCTCTCTCTGTTCCTCTTTGTTCTTTGGCTCCCCTAGAGAGAGACAACTGCACTGTGAGTATTTCACTATGTATTATAAGTTGGTTTTAAAATCAAATTAATTTCCTCATTGTGTCAATATGTTTGCTGTGTAATCATTTAATAATGGTATAAAAACAGTGATGAAATAAGAGTAAAGTTTAGGCGCATTTTCAGTAGGAACATTTTCGGGTTTGGCAAAGTGTCGAGATTTTAGTTTCTGGTTTCAGCACTTCTTCCTGCTGGCACCCATGCCATCACCACATCATCATCACTCCCACAGTTACTACAACCACAACCATCACATCATCACTATCAGTACTACCACAACTGCCTCTAGTAGTAATGGTAGTGATGATGATGTGGTGCTGGTTGTTGTAGTAGTGGTGGTGGTGGTGATTGTAGTATCATCATTACCGCTGCAACTACAACCCCCACTACCACTACTATTACAAGCACCACCATCACTACCATTATTTGTACAACCTCCCCTCAGCATCATCATCATTGCTACTACACAACCACCAACACATCATCATCACTACCACTAATACTACAACCACGATCTGCATCATTATCACTACCACTACTTCTTCAATCACAACCACTACTACTTCATCATCATCATCATCATCATTGCCTTTTTCACCCTGGGTCAGGGTATAGGCCACAGATAAACAGTTTCCATTCCTTCTCTATCCTGAGCTAATTTGTTCCATGTCTTATCACTTCTTTGTATATCGGCTTCTTTAATTCTTCTCCATATTCCACAACTATTACTAAAACCACCATCTCCTAATCATCATCACCACCATTACTTCTACAGCCACCACCACATCATCATCTACTACAACTACAGCCGCCACCACCACCACATCATTACTACCATTATAATTACATTACAAGCACCACCAACACAAAATCATCTCTATCATTACTACAACATCCACCACCACATCATCATCATCACTACCACCGCCATTATGTTTTAGATCTTACTTAATTTGATATAAAAGAACTTTGGGATGATATTTGACATTTTGTTTACATAATCTATTCACAACTATCTGATATGTAAACACAATGCCAAATACCATTCCAAAGCCCCCTTTTTTGTGGTGTTTGAAATTCCTGTGAACCAAATTTCAAGATGGTGTCTCTGCTTAATTTTTAATTAATGGACCTATTTGTTCATTTGAAGACACGGGATGATTACGTTATTGTTTATAACAGTAGAAATATATTTATATTTTCTATTTCTTGAAAAGAAAAAAAATTCTTCCCATGTTCTGAACGTCTGAACTTGTTCCAATTAACCAGATGAAACTATACATGCTGTAGTCCGCTTAAGATAAACTCCCGGGGACCAGAAAGCAAATTGATCTTATCTGAGGTTTAATTTATCCAAAAACTCGAGGGAACACCTTTTCAGCGACAAAAACATATGTTTAATCTAGTTTGTTGTCCTCCTTTGAATGAATATATATCTCCAGAAAGACGGTCCAGTTTCCTGTTATGCGTGGCTAAAATAAAAGTGACTTTTTGAATATATGTACTTTTATTTGTCATTAGAGTTATCTTTACAATGCAACATACATACGGTGATCTAAACACGGGGAGAGGCAGAATGAGAATGGAATAAAATAGGAAGTTGAGACATTATCATTACTAGACTAGATGGTTTAGGCTAATGGCGTGATGAGTACCAGTGGTGTGCATGGATGACACAATGAGGAGGGAAAGGCATGGATGATAGACAAAGGCACAACCCATAATATGGGCCCAAAGGACACACTCATGTTCACATGCTTAAATGTGTCGTGTGGTGACAGCTTGTGCATTTCAGTGAATCCAGAGGACTAACACATCTATGACCGTATGTTCTCTGTTGAATCTTTGCACACACTGCACATTCGAATCTGTATAGACAGTCTTGTTTTATTTTTAAATTGTTGCGGCAAGTTAACATATTGCGCAATTTTCTGTCACTAACAGGTCATTCCAATTAAGCAGCTGATTACCAAAAAGCGGCATTCCAATTACCGGTTCAACTATATAAAAACAAAGTTGTATTTTGTCCTGGTTTTTTTCTTTATATTGTCTGGTTCATTCTGACAAAATTATACCAGATTGATACTTTGGATCAAATTTTCCTATTTTATTAATTATTGAATCTTTTTTTCCTTCCACATCTGACATGTATTAAAGCAGAAACAAAGGCATACCCTACTTTATTTTAAAAAAATCTAATGTGTGAAAATCTTAAGCAGTCATTTATCACAAATAATAATTGGAGACTTGAATTTGATATTCTGTTTTTCTCTTACACATTTGGAAATTGGTGCCACCCTGCCCAGCGCAAAATTCTTCAAACTGTTAATTTGAAAGAGTATCTTGTTTTTAAACAATGAATCACATATTGACTTATTTAGACCTGTATATTCTCAGTCAATTAACTGAAATCAGTCAATTCGTCCTTTTAAAAAAGGAAAGAAAGAAATGAAGAAAGTAAGTATTCATGAATCGTAGTCGAATGACTGTAAAGTAATTAGGAATGTTCCACAGCGCTACATATAGCTCATGGGCCGTTTATTTTAACGATAGATATATTGCCAAGGCTAAGTGACACTTTTTAGAATTGCCATGTCTGAACACATCCCAGTGTATTTTCACACAGCCTCCGTGAAATTATTTTTCCACTTTCCAAACCTGTCGTGATCCCAACGGTAGCCAATTTTAACTGCGCCGCTGAGCGATAAATTTCACTGTTTCATCTAAGCCAAAATTGACCACATTTACCTGGAGGGAAGTAAAAGTATGAAAAAAGTAAAATGCAAAAGCCAGAAGTGTGTTATGTAGACACCTTCAAATCGAAAGTTAGGGATTGCTACAAGCACACCTCGATTGCCTCACATTGTAAACAAACAGGTTTACCGTTTCTGGTTTCTTCACTGATTGGGTACCTAATTATAAGGAACAATGGTAAGTAGCCTAATTAATTCCAGCGCAAATGAGTTTTCTGCCATTGTTTTGCTCAAGCGAGCTTGCTGTTTACCTTTCATTTCGATGCTTTGGATTTTTCCGCTACGACGAATAACGAAGAGTTTCAGTCAATTTTTATAGAGCTCATTTACATGTCTACTTATTATCAACTCCCAACTGTAGCTTCAAATTTAGCCTTGTCGTATTGTCTCATTCTTCATTCTCAGTTTGTCACCAGAGTAGTTGCTTAAGTATTGAAAATATGATGAGTATAGTTATCGTATGATACAAAAATGATATTTTTGTAATAACAATGGTAAATATAAATTTGTTCATTTTTATAATACTTTCCATCCAAGAGCAAATCGAAACCAATGTATTTTCGATGAATGATTATCAACGGACCATTCAAATTAAGCGGACATACCAATAAAGCAGCTTTCCAATAAAAATAAATTTAAAAAATTGAGCTTTTATGTAGCGCAATATCCACTAAATGTGCTCCAAGCCCTTTACATAGAGTCCATGACCAACAGCAACACGTAACATATAGAACAAGACATGATGCCTGTTAGGCCATAATACAATTTTTTTTTTCAGACAAAAAAAAAAAGAAAAAGAAAATTGAGCTTTTATGTAGCGCAATATGCACTAAATGTGCTCAAAGCGTTTTACAACAGCAACATCTAAAATTTAGGATGGGAATAGATGCCTGATAGGCGATATTACAATTTTTTTTTTTTTATGGCCATGTACTCATTTTACACCTGAGTGCTGTGAGAGAATTTGAATAAAGAGTCTTTTCCATGGATTCAACTATGCGCCGAGTGAGATTCAAATCCAGGACCTTCCGATCCAAAAGCGAGTGTCAATCATAAGACCACATTGTCGCACAATTACTGGCTTTGATTTACAAAAGAAATTCTTGATTTTGGAAAAAGTACATTGAAAATTTTCTTGATTGCAAGATGAGTTGATCAGAATGCAAAATTTCATTGCCTTTCTGGGCATGTGGTAATAATATATTGCAGTCTTATGGAGGTTAGTCATTTTCAGACCAAATTACTGAAAATGATGAATTTTAAGAGCTAACAGGTTACCTATTTTGTAAAACAACAAATAGATGGGACTGAAATAGATTTTACTCTTCAAGTTCGATTGTAATCATTAAGTCAAACACAAACTGTGATCAACAAATCGTATTTCAAATTAAGCTATAGCCAAAGAGTGGGCCGCTAATCAGCAAGTCTTCCAGAAGCCAATCTCTGAAATAGCTGACAGCCAGATCAATGTAGCCGGTCTAATTTATTTAAAGTAAGAGGCATAATTTTACCCTCACTGACTTTTGATAAAATCAAATTGCAGGAATTTTAAAGTTTATTGAGAATCATTTAAATTTATCTATGAATGACATGATCTGTTTGGTTTCATGTAAATGAATTGATTTGTGAAAAATGTTATTCTTCATATTTTTTCCCAACAGTGCACAACATTTGAACTCCAGTGACAAATACGATCTTTCAGAGATTACTCTGAAAAGCATACTCCCCAACGGCGCACACAGTGTGCCTTTCTGACTTTAAATCAAGTCATAGGAGTCACAGATACAGTCGAAGAAGTTCCAGATTTCAGCACTGAAATCCCCAATCGGATTTCATACCCTGGGGCTGTTTGAGGCCCCTTGTGGTATCCGTTTGTAGCCGCTGTGTTCCTGCAATAGGAAGGTAAACAAGACTGGTTAATAAATGTTCAGGCAAGTGCCTGAAATCTGACCATCTGTGGAAAGTGGGATGAAAAATTATGTATAAATGGCAGTCCTGTATTGGCAACACCAAAACAATAATTTTGAGTTATAGTTAAGCTAGAAATTGAAGAAACACTTAAATCACAGTAATGCTGCAGTTTATTGTCATTGAAATTATGACACAGATTTAATGTTTTTTTAAAAAGATTCTTCAACAAGTGTAATGGAAGAATAATTTTATTTTCGTTTCAACTTTTTTATAATCATCATCAGCTCAAATTTTTGATTAAAGTACTTTTATTTTTTTCAATCCGCTAATTAAGACCAATTTAATCCGAGGTTAATTGCTCTTCCATCATGTATCCCACTATCTGACTCATCTGGATTTCAGGCAAATTGTCAATATCAGTCTGCTATGGTTTTTGTTGTTTGCTTCATGGAATTGAGGTTTCATATTTTGTAAAAGAAGGCAAGTAGTAAAACAGCAAAAACCATAGTAAATCAAACCGTGAGCCGTTAAATATGATTGAACAAAAATTAACATAGTCATTAATAGATAGTAGCTCCTATATATCAATGATGATAATCTTCCGTGGATCCGCGGAATTCCAGTGTTTTTGGATCTTTTTCAGAATTTATTTTTGCTATTTTGCCGTGTCAAGAATTTCCCTCTGATAAATGCTCAGGTCGCTAAGCTGTAAAAGTGACCATAGTGTCTTGTGTCATGTTTTGACACCTGTGATAAGCTGCATGGATTTTGGTGATACTTCCATTTATGTAATGTCAGCCTAGACAGGCTGGTGTCAATTGCCAAAAGCTACACACGACCAGTGATGGTCTTCCTTGAGTTGATGATAGGAAGGGAAGATGCAGTTGGGTTTAGATTATTTTTTTTTGGTCAGAATAGCTGTAGCATTTTAGTGCAGTTGGCGTTCTTAAGTTATATGGCATTGAAAAAAAAACTCATCACAACTTCTGATTACGAAAAGATCAATTCATTAAATTTTCTGGCTAAGTAGTCTCTCTCTCTCTCTCTCACAACCACCATTCAATCTTAATGTTATTTATAGACGTCATCTATTTATAGGCAGATAACATATTGCAATAAGCATGGGTGATAAACAAAGGTTAATCTTTTTACCATTGAAAGATAGACTATGTTTATTAAAGATTAATGAATTTTAATTATAAGCTGCATAACCAGCATGTTTTAGTAACGAAGACTTTGTAAAATAGTACAAATAATATTTTGATCTAATGTTAATCATAATTCCTTCATACAGGTGGTATAAGTAATAATGTAGGCATTTAAAATTGTTTAAAGGGAAAGGACAATTCATTGAATAATAACAAAAGAAAGTATGTTATAACTCGAATGATAAGAATAGATGTACACAGGTCGTAGTAAAATATTACACAATATTGTGTAACCACATTATTTTATGAGTTTTAAAATTTGGTTGGAGTTAGACCGATAAACTGATACACTTTCCTCCTTTTTGACAAGTCATTATCATCACTGCTTTATATTAAAAAATGGCTTTTTGGGCTCAAACCCATCTTCCGTCAGACTGGAAAAGAAATGATTAACCATTTAACTGTCATACTTTAGAAAGGCATGTATTTAAAGATTTGGCCAGAAAACCTGTCCTTCAAATATCGATTGATTTAAATGACCCTCATCTTGGCAAAAACTCTCAAAACCTTTATTTTACTTTATCTATTTTTATTATCATTATTACAATTCACTTCGGTTAATCGCACACTCTGCTTTTACGCTACATCTTCTCGAAAACGAAATTTTTTCTATATAATCGCTCCGCTTAATCGCACACCGTCTCCACTTGATCGCAACTACTGTGGTTGAAGTGACAGCCAACAGCCATATGAAATCAAAGATGCTTCTCCCATTCCACACAACTTTTCGTCCGAATCATTCAATCAATTCGTTACAGTGGACAACAATATACCCATCAGCGGTGAACTCACATCTCAGAGATACTGGACTCCGCTCAGCCACACAAAAGACAAAGCCTAGATAATGAAGATGAGGATGAGTCATAGGAATATGACAAACCACCCCTGAGAAACATGGAAAAACTTGACATGCTGAACAAATTACGCCACTAAATCCAAGAAGAACGTTTGACAGATGATCTACATTGGAGGGATTGGAAACAGGGGTTTATAAAGGGTATAGAGAAAGCGCTTCACGATTTCTGTTCTTTAAAACAATAATGTCGCCTTGTGTTGTTGATAAAACATGAAAAAGTAGGAAAAAAACTTACCAACTCCCCCCATCCCAGAAATAAATGAATAAACATTCTAATGAGGTCATGTCTTGAACATAACGGTCCCAAGACTGTAGAAAATCTAGAAGGGAAGGTCCTACATGAACGCTGGGGTTTAGATGCTATCATTAGCTTCTCCGCTTAATCGACACACTAACCCGAACTTCTGAGAGTGTGCGATTAAGCGGAGTCGACTGTATTATTATTATTATTATTATTATTATTATTATTATTATTATTATTATTATTATTATTATTATTATTATTATTATTATTATTATTATTATCATCATCAATATTTTTTTATATTTTTTAATTCAATGGTCTTTGATCATCTATTGGTTAAAAAAAAAAGTTGGAAGAAAAATATATACCTCAATCCCACTTTTTACAATAAAATAACATACAGCTGAACATCTAGCTGAACAAAATGGGAGTAACAAACTAATTTCAGCATTCTGTTCTATGAAGATGAAAAAAAAAACATGTCTCTCTCCTGTGCTGCAGAAATAATATGGTTGATAGAGATCCTTTGTCTACACCCGCGAATCTGCCACTGAAACAGATTTCATCAGAATATACAGTTTATTATGTGGTCATCTCTTTCCAAATGGCAGATTTTTTTCCTATTGAATCTCGATTTCTTTATTCAAGATTTATGAGAATTGGTGATTAAAATATTTTATTTAGAGCTCAATATTTCACCAAATTATATGTCATTACGTAATTTATGAAGAGTTTTATCGATATAAATTTGGCCTTATGTGCTGCGAAGCAACAAGAGGATATGTAAGTAAAATAATTGTATATAAATAAAGTTTTTGAAATAACATTTAGGTCAATGTTGCTTGTGATGAGTGTGTATGTATCTTAAATTTTTATTTAAGATGAGAGATTACACAGATAAGGTTGTGTTAGGTAATCTAATCAGCATTGTTGATAACCGCTTTTAACTCTCTTGAAATGAAACTAAGGCATATTGTACATATCCACTTTGATAGCTCCAATCACCAATCATCAGGAGCTAAATCCTCCTTCAACACCGGTCCAAAACTTAAACCTGACTAGTGTTAAAAATATTCTGTAACCACAGAAAATAATTAGGAGCAGATATAGGGTTAGAATATTCATATATAAGTTATTTGTTACTTCCATTTTATATTTCTGATCTGTAGAAATACACATTTTCAAGCCCTTATCTTGTATACACTTCTCTGTGATAAAAGCCTTCACAGTTTGTGACTTATGTTCTAAAGCTAATTGAGATTGGGTAAGATGCACAAGTTGTTTGCCCATTGGACCCTTATCGTTAAGGGAAACTTCATTTGAATCTGTATTAGTTTTTTGTTTTTTTTTCTCTCCTCATTTTCCCAACAGTCATGTCATGCAATCTTTTCATCCTACGTCAGGGAGATTACTTAATTGTTTATTTATATTATTTTACAAATCTGTTATGCGTTTATACCGATTGAGATGCCAAACCTTATTTGAAGAGCATATCTCAAATTTACATTGATTTCGATTGATGGTTGATTTTTATTTATTATTTACAATATAATGATAAGTTTAGTGCACATTTTAAAAAAATATTTTCGTTACCCTGTTCTTTTTTTTTTTTTTTTTTTTTTTTTTTTTCTTCTTCTTCTTTGCTCTAATTTGAGTTATCTATTCAATTTTCAATCATTGTTTGCATTTTTTCACAAGATCATTTTTGTTTTTCATCAGGGATTCATCACAGTCACTTTTACTTGGACTTTTGAAGTCATTTGACTTCTTTCATCAACATGGCTGCTTACACAGCTTACCAAGTGAGTGATCATAAAATATAGAGGATTATCAAGCATTTTTTTTTTTTGATTTTCTTTTCTTTTTATTATCAATAGATGTGTAATCAAATATAATAGTGGCAGGCTTGTCTTTGTATGGTCAATGGAACTGGTAATTTGCATGGTGACAATGTGGCAGTCATTGGAACTTGACCAATTCTCTTTGTCTTTAGTGTCCCGATGGGTCGTGGATAGCTCTTGCGGTAGAGTCGCGATCTTCCTGGACAGGCGTAGTTGTCATACCAGTAAGGTTGTAGGTTCGAGCCCCCATCACTGCAGCGAAGTTTTTATTCCCTGTTGTCTTCTGGCACTTTCCTACTCACTTCACTTCTTGATTTATTTGTAGTTCTGTCTGGTAGGTCTGATCACCATTGGAATACCATAATAAAAGCGTTGACTAAAGTGGGTGAATTATTATGATAATCATCTTTGAGATGAACAGTTCAAATCATGACCATCCATCAGATAACTTGTATTTGGAAAGCTTTTTGGAAGCATAATTTATATATGATAGAGATAGAGATAACCAAGGTAAACTCTTGACATATAGCTGTTTACACAAGTCATATTTTACAGATGGAAAGAGCATGCCATGTCGGTTGATTGATATAAAGTGATTTAGCTAGAAAAGAAATACACTTGATTTTTGTTTTTGTTTTTTACTCCTGACCTTACACCTCTCCTCAGCTAGTCTAACAACTTAGTAGACTTTTTGATTATCACATCTTCAATTTTTTTCCTTTTCTTACAGACTTCATACAGTCAAGATGGACGTGAGTATTGTTTAAGTTGATTGTCGTATTGTAAATGAAGTGACTGAATGACCTGAGACATTATGGGGTTGAACAAGATTACAGATTGTTGTAATTTCTTGTATTTTTTTCTCTTCTTTTCTTGGCAGATAATTTGGGACTAGTATGTATTAAATATTTTATTTTAAAAACCTCTTACCCCAGATGACACATAGGACAAGAAATGTAAGACAATTCACTGAGCTGAGGCTTAGTGCCAACCAGTGTTGGCCATGTTGGCGTTACTCTCAAGGAGAGAAGATGGGAGGAGATTAACAAAAAAATATAATTTTAAAAATGGGGTCACTGATAGGAGTCATAGAGGATGTTGAAAGAAGTAAAAAGCTCTAAATGGTCGTCCTTAATAAATGTTTGGATCAGACCATCAGACACAACAAAATATAGATCGATATAAAGATCAAACTATTTAAAGCTCTTAAGTTCATACTTATTTATAACTGGGGTACCTGTGCTTTAGTATGAAGGGAAAGGCAGAATCTTGATCGATTTCACCAGGAAAGAATTTCTTAAAAAAGTCTCCAACATTTGATAACCGTCGAAAATTAGCAATAGAGCACTCTCCATCAAGTGCATTAAAAGACCTCTCTCTCTCTATTAAAATTTTAGAGGCCAGATATTGACTTTACGGCCATGTTATTAGAACAGCCAAGGACTCTTTAGTTGCTGAAGAAGGGTTTTAACCCAGAAATGTTCAAGGCTAAGAACTTTGCTCTTTTTTTTAAACTTTAATAATTTTTTTATTTTTAAAAATTCAATTCCCAATTCTTTAAATTTTACAAATCTCTGGCACTTGGTCATAAATTTGGCCCCGAATTCACTTAAAATCCTTTAAAATTAATTCTTTCTGTCCTCCCTCTTTAATTAGAATCGGCACCTGGTTACTCCTGGCAAAATTCAGGTGGTGGTTGGGATGCTACAGGCCAAAACCAGTATCAGATGCAGCAGCTACAGACTAGCTATGGTAGTGGTCAGGCATATAGCAGCCAAGCACAACAACATTATGGTGACAGTACTGCTTATGGTGGAGGACAATCGGCAGCTGCTCAACAACCTCAGCAAACAGAGAGTTACAACTATGGCAGTCAACAGTGGTATGTTTATTTGCAGTTTGGTGACATAAATGATATTTGATTATTTTTTGGACTTGAATAATTTTAAACAGATTTAGAGTTACTGTAATGTTTACACACTTATATTAATTATATCACCAAAAAAAAAAAAACAAAACAAAAAAAAAACAGTATTCAATTGTTTATAATTGGCATTGTTTTGTGTTTTGAAACCATTTGAGTAGATTCCCCCTGACTGAGACCACATGGCAGTGCTAATGCAACATTTGCTCAGTCCGATTGAGTCAGTTGGTTTATATCAAGAAGAATGGAACTTTTTAAAGTGGTTTCAGAATTCAGAATAGACAAGTACGGATTGCTCTTGGATCTCTTTATCCTTTTGTTTTACTATTTAAAACTATTTTTTTTTTGTTTGGAGGCATTTTACATAAATCTTTATACCAGAAACCACAGAAAAAAGGTTGCAAAAAACAAGCACACTTCTTGGCATTGCTTTATCGCTCTTTTCATCTCCAGGTATGACGGATCTGGCTACAATCAAAACTATGGAGCAGGTCAAGGATATTCCCAGCAACCTGGCAGTCAAACCAATACCCAACAACAGGCTAAAGTAGAGGACTACCAGGGCTATGGCGGCAGTGAGGCACATAGCGGATATGGTTATGAGTATCAGAACAAGGCTGTTGGCCAATATGATCAGGGTGGTCTAGCTGAAGGGACTGCTCCTGGTGCTTATTCTAGTTCAGGACAGGGAATTGGGAGGGGATTTGGGGGTGAAAGGGGGCGAGGGGGCTTCTCATCTGGTGGGAAAGGGGGTAGAGGAGGAGTAGGGGATGGCAGTGGATGGGATGGAGGTGGTAGTAGTTACAGAGGAAGAGGTGGTTTTGGCGGGGCAGGCAGGGGTGGTTTTGGAAGAGGTATAGAGTTTGCAGCTGGTAGTGAAAACAATGGTTTTGGTGCTGAGAGTGCTGGTTTTGGTGACCGAAGTGGTGGTTTTGGTGACCTAAGTGGTGGTTTCGGAAGAGGACATGGCATTTTTGATAGTGGAGATTTGGGTGGTGGTGCCACAGGCTTTAAAGGAGGTAGGGGAGCAGGTGCTGATCGAGGTAGAGGTGGTCAGAGCTTTGGTGGAAGAGGTGGCCAAAGCTTTGGAGGGGCCAGCGAAAGGGGTAGGGGTGGTCAGAGCTTTGGAGGAGTTAGTGAAAGAGGTAGAGGTGGTCAGAGCTTCGGAGGGGGCAGTGATAGAGGAAGAGGTGGTCAGAGCTTTGGAGGGGGCAGTGATAGAGGAAGAGGTGGTCAGAGCTTTGGAGGGGGCAGTGATAGAGGAAGAGGTGGTCAGAGCTTTGGAGGGGGCAGTGATAGAGGAAGAGGTGGTCAGAGCTTTGGAGGGAGCAATGGTAGAGGAAGAGGTGGTCAAAGCTTTGGCGGGGGCAGTGATAGAGGAAGAGGTGGTCAGAGTTTTGGAGGGGGCAGTGATAGAGTAAGATGTGGTCAGCGCTTTGGAGGGGGCAGTGATAGAGGAAGAGGTGGTCAGAGCTTTGGAGGGGGCAGTGATAGAGGAAGAAGTGGTCAGAGCTTTAGAGGGGGCAATGATAGAGGAAGAGGTGGTCAGAGCTTTGGAGATAGAGGAAGAGGTGGTCAGAGTTTTGGAGGGGATAAAGGTGGCCAGAGCTTTGGAGGGGGTAGAGGAAGAGGTGGTCAGAGCTTTGGAGGAGGTAGTGATAGAGGAAGAGGTGGCCAGGGCTTTGGAAGAGGAAATGATAGGGGAAGAGGCGGGGTTAGTGGAAGAGGCAGAGGTGGTATGAGCTATGGAGGAGACCAGGCAGGTATGGAGAATGGAAGAGAAAGTGGTTTTGGAGGTGGAAGAGGAAGAGGGAGAGGAGGAGGTTCTGATCGTGGAAGAGGGGGAAATAATTCTAGAGGTAGAGGAGGTTCAGCAGTTGGGAGAGGTGGGGGAAGAGGAAATGGTAGAGGAGGGGGAACTGGCCCTCGGGCACCAACAAGGTCAGGTGATGCGGCTAAGGGAACTAAGAGGAAAGGGGCATCTGGGGGACCCCCTGAAAAACGTTTAGCAATGCCAGACCCCCACTCTCTCGTTCCCAAGAAGTTTGTTGGTATTGTCATGAAATACTCAGATCCTCTTATTGCCAAATTGACCAAGTTAAAACAGGTTAGTAATTCTTCTCTCTCTCTCTCTCTCTCTCTCTCTCTCTCTCTCTCTCTCTCTCTCTCTCTCTCTCTCTCTCTCTCTCTCTCTCTCTCTCTCTCTCTCTCTCTCTCTCTCTCTCTCTCTCTCTCTCTCTCCTCTCTCTCTCTCTCCTCTCTCTCCTCTCTTCTCCCTCTGCTTCATTCTTCTTCTTTCTCATCATACTCTCCATCACTACCTCATCTCATCTATCCTCATCTCTCATCATCACTACCACTTCTCGCAGTTCATTAACTTGGCCTAGGCAGTACCAACATTTCTCAGTTTAATTCTGAGAAAATATCAGTAACGAATACTCTGGATCACCCAGGAATTCCAGATATTGCTGTCAATGGGCTAATAAGAATCAATCTCTCCACTCGGTGTGAGACTGTCTAGCTCTCTTAGCAAGCTGCTATATCAATCCCATGGTCTTGGTATCATAAAGAGACTGAGTGTCAGTAATGTCTCCGAGGCAGTAGTACAGGCAGTGCCATTACTCTTCTCTTTCTCTGAAAATTATTGTTGAGATCATGACTGCCATTAAGGCTGTCCCAAAAGGTCGTTTTTGTGACGTTCACCACAAAAATTCTCCAAAAGTAAGTTATTTGGAAAAACTAAATTGTCAAAAGTTTCTCCACAGAATAGCAATAATTTTTTTCTCACAAGTTAAAAAAGAGTGTGAACAGACTTTTTCGATACTTTAAAAAGCTATGACTACTGTAATTTTGATGCTAGATTATCAATTTTTGGTTTATCATCTTTGATATTTTAATCCAGAGAAACCGATGATAGCATTTTTTTTCCCCCAAATAACTTATTAGTTAGTAGTCCTTCAGAGCCCATAGTGGGCAGAGAAGTACTTACTGTGTCTTCTATCCCCCTTTATCTGTTTTCCAGCTTTGCTGGGAAGGAAACAGTCAAATATTTGTTGGTTTAGATGGTATTTTTTCTCCTTGTAAATCACCTGTTTTATATTGTATTATTTTTACTTTTACATATATAATGATTTGTAAATATTGAGTGTGTTCCTCTTAGTGGGGCCTGTGCTTGTTTCTGGATGAGACTTTTTGGTGATCTCAAACTACATCTTTTCCCTATTTGAAACATCCCCTTTGTCTTACTTTTTCTCATGGGCTTTCAATTGTTAATCTATAATTTTTTGACTATCCTATTTTCATACTTTTTTACTGGTGATGAAATGACCTATATGTGTTGCAAGCGCTGTAAAACCATTAAAACAGATAAAAAAACAAAAAATATTCATTCATTCATTTATCAACTAGATGCTGAAAGAAGAAGGCATTACCAAGCTTCACATAGTACCCAAGATCGACCAGTTTGGATGTAAAGCAGCCATCATTATCGAAAACGTCTACAGATTTGCAGTTGTGAGTATTGATTTATGATACAGGGTATAAGTTTTGAAAAACCCCCCAAAAAATTCCATTTCAAAATTTTAGAAATGAAATAGACCCAAATAAACTTTTTCTGCAAAACAAAGAAAGAATGGGGAGATGCACAGAAAGCACTCTTGGGTGGTTCTTTTTTCATTTATTTGTCCAGATTGAAAGTTTGAAGATTAAATATTTGAAACTACTGAATTTTAGCTAAATAGAGGTTGTAAAATAAGATTTAGAATCAGATTCCTTTTTCATTAGCCATTTTAAAGATTATTCTTTACTTAGCTCTCTAAAGAGCTGATGTATCTTACTCAGAGATTTGTTCTGCATTTATCCTTTCGCTGTGACTAGCTCCATTTTTAGATTAGAATACTGACAGAGGACTAAGATATGAAATAAGGAATTGTCACCTTGCTCCAAATCAGATTACAATTGTTAAACTTATTTTCCAAGGCACCAATACTAGGTGAAGAAGACCGTACTCCAGTATTTTGTGAATTGTTCATGGACAAGATGTTAGTAGCCTCAGGAGAGTGTGATGTCAACCACAATGCTGCTGTGAGGCATGCATATACAGATTTCACTCGTAGAATTAGCACAATGTCACTGGAACAAATAATTGAGACTGCCAGGTGAGATGCATACAACGATTGTTTGATTCTTCTGTTTCATTTTTTTTTCTTGATATTGATTAAGAATGAGTTTGTTTTTTCAAATCACATTTTCAGTTTTTAAAACTATTTTTATATAAAATTCAGGAATACCCTTTTACTCAAGACGGAAAGCCGTCTTTTAAGAAATTTTCTGCATGAAAAGCATTGGTTTTTTAAATGTAACATTAAGGGGAGGCTAGCGCCTGAAGGTGTGTCAATTTATTTATCCTCATTTTTTGGCCAAGAAGACCTTGCTTCAGTATGGGAGGTGGGATTGATGATGCATGATGCATGACCAACCATTTTTGTCCCTTTTGAATTCTTTTGAAATAGCAATTTCTTCTTTTAATTACCTGGTTATGACTGCAGAATTAATCATGTTCAACAATACAAGAGTACATTGTTACAATGTAGACTTCAACGAAACCCAATTAGCATTTCCAATATTTGGTGGAAATAGTATGATCTGATGTCATTGAGAGTAAATCCAAAACCCTCCTTTATTGGGTTAAACTTAACTTCACCCCTGTTCTAAAATGCACAACTATATAAAAATATTTATTTTCTTTGAAGTTTGAGCTGTTGATCTCACTAAACGATCATTTGAACCATTCTTACTATGTACTTTCTCCATTTTTTAGTCTCATGGTGCTGATTTTCCGTATATTCATGGAATTCAGTAAGTTACTAAACCTCCATATATTTTCCAATCACTGGGTTAATGGAAGTCAAAAGCTCAACCTTACAGAAGGTGAACACCAATTAGATAAGGAACCTTCACCCAGCCAGTGATCACCAGGATACAGGTATTAAAGTAACATCATATGTGTATTATTCTGTCACTGAACATGATAACTCATTTAAAAAGTCTTTAAAACTGTGGAACTCTATTTCAGCCATGGCTTCTTGTGGGAAGACCCTACTATCTACACTGTAGTACAGAAGAGACATCTGGAGGACAACGATTCTCTTCACAGTACGTTTGCACTTTTATTCAGTATTTATAAATAGATTAGTCTCATCTGTAGAAAAACTAGAATTCTGTATGATTTTCTTTCTTTTTTCTCTGTACGAATTCTCCCTGCATCTGTCTTCGTGTGTGTAAATTTTTGCATTTGAAACAAAGTCCCTTTTCTCAACATTTTGGTTTCTTTGAACATCACAAATGTGAAATTTATTTTTACTTTTATCAGTGCAAATGGTTTTCCTTGGATCTGTAATTTTGGTGTCAGAGGAGGAATTTCCTCCTTTTAAAATTCCATTTCCTCCATTTTAATGTACTGGCAGTGAGAGACTTTATGTAGGGTGGAACAATAAGTGCAGTTTCCCACTCTTCACAAATTAGCTAGATTTCTATGATAGTTTATCATCTCAGTCGAAAAGTGGGGGTTAATGCAGTAATAATGGGGCTTAAGGGGCAACATTCAAAATTTTCCTCCTTTTCACCTTCTGCCACCGTCAGCACTGTTTTATATTGTTATGAATATTTATAGCATTAAATTTAGAAATTATTGGTTTTAACCAGAACTAGTACCATAGTGGTCAACTGCTATGATAAAATCGTAACTGATTTGACCTGTGCTAATTAAATTTTTAAAAAATAATTTTTTAATCACGAACACATTTGATGAAACTGACTTACCGCTTTTTTTATGATTGTGTCAGGGACTGTTATTTAAAGGCATGTGACTATATAATTGCTAACTTCCCTCTAGAAAATTTATAAGTGTGTCAGGGACTGTTATTTAAAGGCATGTGACTATATAATTGCTAACTTCCCTCTAGAAAATGAGATCTTGAAAATTGCTGAGATGGAAGATCCAGGAACAACTGTTGTGTGTCATGAACCTCAGTAAGATTTTTCTTAATGTTTAGTGTTTTGGTCTTTTTAAAGGATGGAGAAAATGTTGACACCACCATGCAGGGCGAATTCAATAAATATGTATATATTTCGGGACCATTTTGCTCGTTACCCTTTCACCGCTTCCTGACTTTATAAACTCCACCCCCATTTTAATACAAATTTTGTATATTCTTTACAGCAAATTTGATTTATAGATAATGCAAATAATACCATATTCGGCTCTTTCATGGGATAAATGATAATATTTACTCTTAAAATTAGTCCTGAGACTAATAGAAATGTTAAGAGAATGGGTTAAAAATATATCAATTTTTCTATATCAGTTTAGGTGTTTTGACATGAGTTGCACATTTTCAGCGAAAAATCCCTCATTGGTAATTGCTGACGTCAGTGACACAAAATTTGTGGTCAGAAAAATGAATATAACAGCTTCAAAAAAGAACAAAATACCAAACGTGGAACATATTGGGCTCAAGATCCTTCTTCAGCCATTAACATAACACAAAACATAAATACATCACTAAAAAACTAGATTGACGACAGAGAAATATTCTGGGTGGGGATCCTGACCTCCCATAGTGGGCAGGGAGGTACATGCTGTATCTTCTATCCCCCCATACCCATTTTCCAATTGTTTCCTGTCATTGTCTTGGTATGAGATAACTTAGTTTTGTCCTGACACTGGCTGGAGTCCTTGGCTGGGAGGGAAACAGTCGAATGTATAGTTATAGTTTTGGGAGATGATATTTTTTTCCTTGTAAATCATCTCTTTGTTATGCATTGTATTATGTTTAGTTGACATATTATATTATATGATTTGTAAACATTTGAATGTATTCCTCTTAGTTGGGACCTGTGCTTGTGTCTGGATGAGACTTTTAGGTGATCTCAGACTAAGTACTTTGACAGTGTGCTCTTGGAATCTACACCTGTTCCCTATTTGAACCAATTCCCCTTTGTCTTACCTTTTCTTGGGTGCTTTAATTGTAATTCTAGAACTTTTTACTTTCCCATTTTCTTCCTTTTACTGGCGCTTATATGACCTTAATGTGTTGCAAGCGCCGTAAAACCCATAAAACAAAACAAAAACAGAGAAATATTCAGTATGTCCTCTCTTTAGAAGAAAATCTTTGAAATGTTGTTGTCTTTGGAGGATATTAAAAAAATGAAATAATGGGCATTGAGCTTGCTGGACTTTGTGCTTTTTCTGGGGTTGAAATGAATCAGTAAAAACATGTTTTGCAACAAGTGGACAGGACTATGTTTCTCATTTGATTCTGGTTTGGAATTCCATCTCTGCAGAATAGAATTTATAATGGAAATAGAAATTTAAATATAAATTCTGTTAAAAAAGTAAATCAGGAGAAAATACAATGAATCACAACAGCACTCACTGATACTGTGAAACCAAACAAAATGTGATTATTTGTGTCTTTTGTATTCTCTTTCAGCATCAAATCTGGCCAACTTGAGACAGATGATGCAGTGTGAGCCAAACTTGACTTTGCCCATTGAGAAGTTTATCATCATGGAGTTTGAGGCAGACATGGAGACACAGAATTCCTACAAGAAGTTGGAGCTCAGTGCCACCAGGAACACAATTTTGTTGGAGTGTGAGATTGTCAGGAACCCAGATCAACGATACACGTGAGATTAATTTTAAAACTCGTGTAATATTTTCCCTACTGTTAAAAGGACTCTGATCTGAACTGAATTTAAAGACAGCATTTTATGCCAAGGTTTTGATAGTCTTTTTTTTTTGTAAAGTAAATCAACTGATTTCATAATGGAAATTCAAATTAAAACAAAAGGCATCATTTCCATTCACCATTTTGTTTTTTTAAAGTCGCGTTTAAAAAAACTCCTTTTCTTTTCCCTCTTTTGCACCAATACTGATTTTCAATTTTCTGCCTTTGAAAAAAAAATGTATTCTTGGAAATATATGATTTAATCTTTTTATATCAACACTAGTTAAAAGTTAAAATTTCCAATGTGGAAGAGCTGTTCAAGAGATCTTGTCTAAGTAAAATGGAGAATGTTATGAACGATGGCGATTACCATAAGCCGTCGCCTTACATCTATAAAAACAAAGACAACACATCACCTTAATTCATTTTTGCCCCATGGTGTTCGAATTTTTAACGCGCAACTGTGATTTAAATTAAATACTATCTTTTAAATATATACACACAAGTTCGGACTAAAGGCCAGAGGTATGGCCTATCTCAATTTATCAAATTAATATATAAAGTGTTGCTATTGGTTGTATATTTTTACATTTTTGTGCATTTGCATATATATATATATATATATATATATATATATATATATATATATATATATATATATATATATATATATATATATATATATATATACATATACATTGTTGACATAGATTCTCAACTTTGTGTTTATACATTCTCATGCATGCCACGTCTGTAAACGAATTTCCATTTTTTTTTATGAATAAAGTATATATTATTATATTATTATTAAAATTCCTCCAGAATCTTTAAAATTCTCATATTCCAATATTAAACTCTATAAGTGACAAATGATGTTATTGAATAAAGTATCTGCCATAATGGATGAAGGTAAGAACACATTTTGAAGTTAGATTGTGGAAGTATATCGAGCCCATTGAAGGGCGAATATCAATTTTGACCAGATTAGCTAATTGTCAGCTTTTACTTTCTTATCATCGTCTTGCTTATTAATCTTCATGTTCTATACTCCCACAGGTGCCTCATCTCCATGCAAGGCAGGATCTTGTGTTCCCGCATTAACAACACAAGGAACTCGGCCAAGAAGTCATGCTCCGACAGTATCATTGCAGAGTTAAGCTCCAAGTGTGATATTGTACATGTAAGTCACTATTATGCTACTACCTATATAAAATATCTGACTTATATAATGTGGTCAACTGCCTTAGATGGCCACTTTGTCAGGTCCCGTTGTTGGCTGTATTGCTTAAGTTTTTCTGTATTCCAATTTGCATTCCCCCCCCCCCCCCCCCCCCCCCAGACAATCCGCTTCTGTTTCTCCCTTTTTAATATATTTATCTCAGAGAATATGCAATGTGTAATGTATGATATATTGTTTCTTATGTTTTAAAGGCTTGAAGGAACACTTAGTCCATTTTTAAAACCCTATTACTGATATCTTATAAAACAACAAAGAATAAATGAACTCAATGTTAAGCTTGCAAATCGAAATTCCTCCTTATTTCTCTGAGCATGCCTTTATTTAGTTCCTCAACCCTTACAATATATTTATTCTTTTTTTTTTTCATTCAAAATTACAAGGTGGCCAAACAAATGGACAATATTGTTCATTTCCGCTCTACCCTGATGTCCGCTGCTAGAAAGTACAAGACAGATGGGGTTGCTCCACTTACTTGTTCTCTCAAGAAGTCGGAAGTTAATGGTAAAATTAATGAAGTTGAAGCATTTGCACAGAATTAAAGAAAAAAAATAAAGAAGCTCAGATTTTTTGAAAGCTAAATTTAGCCAAATTTTGAATTTTTCCCCCAGATCCGGACATTAAAAAATTTTTTTTGAGAAAAATATGATGAAAATGTCATTAAAAAAAAATTAGAAAAATGGCATTTTTAGAACTCAGAAATGGGATGTAATATGTGACCTAAAAAGTCTTTAGATGGTAACAATTGAATTTTTAACCAGAAATGTGAGATTTGTGCCAGCATTTTTTGTGTTGCTATGAAGAAAGAGTATAAATTCTTAATTAATAAGTAAAATGTCCTTTTTCTGTTCCATTTTACCTTCAAATGTTCTTTTCATCATCTTGTTCAAATTGACAAAATACTGGATTGATTGGTGGGTGACTCATGAGCAAAACTCACTTGACACTTCATTAAGTTGAACACATTTTCAAACTCACTCGACACTTCATTGAGTTCAACACATTTTCAAACTCACTTGACACTTCATTAAGTTCAACACATTTTCAAACTCACTTGACACTTCATTAATTTGAACACATTTTCAAACTCACTTGACACTTCATTNNAATT
>NC_088368.1:11673813-11675998 GCF_034508935.2 Berghia stephanieae | reverse complement strand
CTTTTGTGTTGCTTTTTCTTTGGCCCTGACTAAAGAATGTTGCAGGCTCTGAACGCCAAATCCTACTTTCTAGTGAATTGTATTTTTTTTAAAAACAAAAGAAAGATAAGATCAGATACATAAATTACACTCTTTATTTTTAAAACAAAACTTCATTTTAGCACTTGATAAGCAGAAGTCAAGTGATGACAGAGAAACATAATTTACACATTCACGCTTTTTAGATTGATTAGAACATACCAGACATTATGCACATAAAATTCAATTATAAACATTGTATTTGGCCAATTTTTGCTGAAATCAAACATTTTTTTCTATGCAAACACATTGGTGAAACTGAGTGGCGTAATGGTAGGTACAAGGGTAGATTGCTGCGGGGAATTACTCCCCTTTTGTGTTGCTTTTTCTTTGGCCCTGACTAAAGAATGTTGCAGGCTCTGAACGCCAAATCCTACTTTCTAGTGAAAATTCAATTATACACATT
Organism: Berghia stephanieae; assembly: GCF_034508935.2. NCBI lineage: Eukaryota > Metazoa > Mollusca > Gastropoda > Nudibranchia > Aeolidiidae > Berghia > Berghia stephanieae. The sequence continues at coordinate 11,675,514 of NC_088368.1, read as the reverse complement.
GTATTTGGCCAATTTTTTTTCTGAAATCAAACATTTTTTTCTAATATATTAAATGTTTGATTGTATTGTGCACTGGTTATTCCTTAGTCAATTGTTAACAACATGACATGTATTTCAAAACTTAAAAAAAAAAAATTGAATCTATTTCAACATCACTGAAAGTGAAATAAATTTGCTGATTTCAGACTTTTAACAATTATCAGTTTTCAGTCTTTCAACTGTCAACATTTGAGACCGTTTATTATTATCTTTCACGGAAACTCCAAAAACCTAATATAATAGTTTGTAATCCACGATCATGTCAGTCCGATTTTAGACTATTGGGGAAAGTCAGAAAATGATTAAATTCTGCTATAATTTTTTTTTTTAAATGAGCTTTTATACAGCGTAATATCCACTAAATGTGCTCAAAGTGCTTTACAAGGGATCCCTGGCCAACAGCAACACTGAACATGAAGGATAGGGCATGATGCCTGTTAGGTGACATTACAATTTTTTTTGACAAAGCATGCTGTTGATGGCCAGGTACTCATTTTACACCCAAGTACGATGAGAGAATGTGAGTCAAGAGCCTTTTCCAAGGACTCGGCTATGCACCGAGCGAGGCTCGAACCCAGATTCTTTTGATCCGTAAGTGAGTGTCATACCACTAAACCACATAGCCGCACAGTTTTGTTACGGATTACCTATCAAGATTTTTTTAATGCCTGAGACTTACATCGATTGCAGTGTGGATATCAAGGCTATTGACGTATCTGTTAAAATCAGATTTATGTGGTCTTGGCTGGAAGAGAAAGGTTTGCTCAGTAACTTTTTGTCTGATAACATCCGAAAAATGGACTTTGTTATTGCTCGACTTGGTAAGGCATTGAAGAAAAACCCCGACAGTCCCAGCTGTTTCAGGTTTTTTTAGTGGTTGGATGGAGAAGCCACAACTGATGATTTTTCTCTGTGTCTTATCTACTTACTTTACTTGACTTACTTGACTTAGATGCCTTTCGCGTCTCGACCGAAAGATCGGGTCGCCTTGGCTGTTTCCAGTATTTCCTGTGTGAGGTGTCTCCAATATTGCCGGTCCTCTGCTAGGGTTCTCAGATTTTCAAGGTCCCCTGCCGTTATCAGACTAATGCTTTGTCCAAGTGTTGTGAGGTTTTTGTTTAGGATCACAGGGAGTGTTGTGATCGGTCTTCCTCTGAAAAGGTTCCCGTGTTTTTGGAAGTATCCCGACATGGCTTGGTTAGCTGGTATGTTTTTGTCCCTGCGTAGTATGTGACCGAAAAGTTGCCATCGTTGTTGTAAAATGTCAAGGGAGATTGGTCTTTCTTTTGTGATCTTATAGAGTGATTCATTTGAGATCTTTTTTGGGTATTTGATGTCCAGTACCCTTCTTAGCTGTGTGCGATGGAAGGCATCCAGATGTTCTTCTTCGGATTTTGTCAACGCCCAAGTGCCGCAGTTATACAAAAGTACCAGTTTTACAAGAGCACGGTACAGTTTCAGTTTGGTTTTTCTCTTTATTTTGTCACCTCTAATCCATACATTGGTGAGTTTACTGAGTGCGGCGTTTGATAGCTGTTTTCTTCTTTGTACATCCTCGGTGTCTCCAATTTGGAGCCGACTTTCTTTGTTCTTTTCCATTCCTCTTACTTACTTTAGGTATACTTAATTAAAGTATGCCATTATTGTCTCCTAGCAATGGTA
>NC_088368.1:11666313-11668813 GCF_034508935.2 Berghia stephanieae | reverse complement strand
CCAAAGGACAATAGTCATAAGGTAAATAATTTTTAAAAAATCCTTTTACAGCACAAGATGGCATGATTTTTTGTTTAAGAGTTTAGAGAAAAACTTGCACATGATAGTCTTCAGCTTTTTTTTTGTTGTTTTTATTTTCTATATAGACTCCAACTCAGAGCCTGAAAGTGATGCAGAACAAAGTTCCATATCACATGATTCATTTGTGGTAAGTATGTACATTAAAATAAAATCATAACATTTGTATAGCGTTTATCCACAGTTGGCACCATGCTCAAAATGCTTCACATCAACATATTTTGTGGTGGACAAAACACATTTGCCACAAAAGATGAGACCTGCAGTCTGTTAGGCGCAATACAATATTTCAGGACAAGGACAACACTGTTTTACACCAGTGAGATCTCCTAGTTTTTTGTTGTTAAAAATTTTTCTTTGCAGTGGACTTCGCCAACAATAACACTATTTTAAACCTTCCTCGTTATATTTTGAAGTGATATTCATTGATGAGCCATTCACATTTGAAGTCGTTTGTTTTTTTATTTGACAAAATGTGAAAATGATGCGTTTCCAGGAAAAATTAAAATAGCTTCTGTTGGGATTATACTTTTGATCTCGCATTTTGTCCAAATTCTCTTGCATCGTAATGTTTATCAACTTTTTTTGTTAACTATATTGCAGTTGCAAGGTTAGGAAGTTCATATTGTTGCAATGACAACCGTTTATATGTCCAGAATCGTAGTGATATAAAAAATTGTTTTGTAGTTGTTGGTCCTGGTGTAGGATTTAAAGAGTTGGTTAAAAACGGTTTACTGAAACCCTGGTTGGTGTATCTATATTTATCCAAGCACAGTTGAACATATTAAATACTTAGACAATATGTCTGCCTTTCTCAACTCTTTTTTATTATACTTGCATTATTAACCAGCTAATTGTTTAGTTGGATTATTAAACAATGGCTCTTCATGTTTATTGTCAACATGAATAAATTGATTGATCTGTCATCTTTTCCACAAAATATACAGGGTCCCGATTTTGTTGCTGACTCCGAGTCTGATTCCTCTACGTACTCTGTGAGGTACCCAATGCTGAGTACATCATTGTCTTTGGAACCTAGTGCTCATTCCCCAACTCAGTCAGAGCCTCATCCACAACTATCACAGACTGAACCTCGTTGCCAGTCTGGGACCCAGGTTCAACCCGAATGCTATACACTTGCAAACCAACGTGTTACGTGCAATGGTGAGTCATTTTTTTGTCATTCTTCTCCTTTGATATTTGTGGGATCAATTTTAATTTACCCATTCCTTTTAAAAGAAAACTTCCACCCCCTCCATGGTGCTGCATTTGTGTTATTGCATTTTTTTTCTGTTTTGGCAGTGCTGCGTCGCAAAATACGCTACCATTTACATAACAAGCACAAATCCAAATTTGATAGGGTGGACATCTTAGAATCTGAAACCCCAATGTGTGAGTGATATCAGTGAAACCAGCCATAAAAATGTTCATGTTTATTTTATTGGGGTTTTTTTTTTTTGTCTGTAATAGACTTAAATTGCTTGTATTGTAAGTGTTAAAATGGTTTTTTTGTTACAACCCATCTATATATTAAAACTGTTTCTTTGTATTTCTATGATGCTTAAGGCTTTTTTTCACAGACCAGCTGGAAACTTAACGAGAATCAGAGTAGATAACATTTTTATTAATCTTGCAACCTAAACAGTATATGATGATTGGGAGCATTTAAAGAAAAGCACATTTTCTTTTTAATTTGTCGGTACTAAAATTATACTTTGATAATGCCTGCTGTGCTACAAACCCTTTTGACTTCCAGGTTCAATATTTTTCTTTATTCTAAAATTCTTGGGTTTCCTTTCAATGACAACTGAGATCATTAAAATTCAGCTCACAACATGATGTGTGTAGATTTGATGAAAACATATGTTCGAGTTGAGAAGCAGTGTTCACGAACTTGCTGATCGTTTTTACTAGCATTTATTTTCCTAACTTACCTGTATCAATTAACAAAGGCAAGACTCAAATATTTTCTATCTGAACAGTGTGTTTGTTATTGAAAGTCTGGGGCCCAGGTTCAACCCGAATGCTATACACTTGCAAAAACCCAAAGTGTTTTCTGCCCCAAAGGGGGGGAGTCATTTTTTTGTCATTCTTCTCCTTTGATATTTTTTTGGGATCAAATTTTTAAATTTAAACCCCTTCCCTTTTTAAAAAAAAACTTTCCCCCCCCTCCCCTGGTGCGCATTTGTGTTTTGCATTTTTTTTCTTTTTGGCAGTGCGCGTCGCAAAAAAACGCAAAAAATTTTTCAAAACAAGCACAAATCCAAATTTGATAGGGTGGCATCTTAGAATCTGAAACCCCAATGTGTGAGTGATATCAGTGAAACCCCCATAAAAATGTTCATGTTTATTTTAATTTGGGGGGTTTTTTTTGTCTGTAATAGACTTAAAAATTTTCTTGTATTTTAAGTGTTAAAATGGT
>NC_088368.1:11643929-11666213 GCF_034508935.2 Berghia stephanieae | reverse complement strand
CCAAGAGCACACTATCAGTGTACACTTAGTTTGAGATTACCTAAATGTTTCACCCAGACACCAGCACAAGATCCCACTAAGAGGAACAACAGTACATAACAGAGAGATGATTTACACGGAAAAAAATATAATCTCCCAAAACTATAACTATACATTCAACTGTTTCCCTCCCACTCCCAGCCAAGGACTCCGGCCATGGTCAAGACAAAACTTAGTAATCTCATTCCAATACAAAGACAGAAAGCAATTGGAAAACAGATAAAGGGGTATAGAAGACACAGCAAGTACCTCCCTGCCCACTATGGGAGGTCGGGAATTAATCAGAGCTGCCAGCTCTTAAGTAGATTTGATTTAAAAAATCAGGATTTTAACCAGTAATCAGGAGTTCAGAGGTTTGGTCCTAGATGATGCAGGCTGATATTTTGGGATGTATTATTCTTATACAATGGTGATTGCCTAAATGTCTGCTAATTTAGTTGGAATAATTTCTCTTTAGCTTAAAATGTCCACTTAAAAAGAAAAATTGCCTAAATGCCTTCATAATGGCTTAATCTTCTCTTAACGCGATGCCTTCTGCATAAAGAAATGTCATCACATGCCAGATGATTCTCTCCTCTTGAGAAATTTTTGTGCTATTTATTGAAATATTTTATGAGGCCAGGATAGATAAAACCGCGAATACCATTATTGTTTTGTTTTTGTTTTTTAAGGGCTTTACAGCGCTTGCAACACATTAAGGTCATATCAGCGCCAGTAAAAAGGAAGAAAATGGGATAGTAAAAAGTTCTAAAATTACAATTAAAGCACAAAAGAAAAGGTAAAACAAAGGGATATTGGTTCAAATAGGGAACAGATGTAGATTCCGTCAAGGTACTTAGTTTGAGATCACCTAAAAGTCTCATCCAGACACAAGCACAGGTCCCAACTAAGAGGAATACACTCAAATGTTTACCAATCATATAATATGTAAACTAAACATAATACTATGCATAACAGAGAGATGATTTACAAGGAAGAAAATATCATTTCCCAAAACTATAACTATACATTTGACTGTTTCTCTCTCAGTCAAGGACTCCGGCCATGGGCAGGACAAAACTAAGTAATCTCATTCCGAGACAAAGACAGAAAGCAATTGGAAAACTGATAAGAGGGGATAGAAGACACAGCAAGTACCTCCCTGCCCGCTATGGGAGGTAGGAACCCCACCCAGGAATACCATTATTGAAAAGGGAGTTAAAGAACCAGATGTGAGGAAGATGTGGCATTCTTAATAAATATATGGGACCTGACAATGACTTCAACTGGGGAGAGCATAATAATAATATAACATAATATTCCAGGGTTAAGTTTGATCAATCACCTTATCTCGGATAATAATTTGATTCAAATTCACATGATTACATAATAAAACAATTACGGAGAAAGCATTGAACATAGCAAAAAAAAAAATAATTTTTAAAAAAAATTTACATTATGAGCAATATTTTCATATTTACAAATTGCATGTGTTTGTACACCACAAACCATGACATCTTAATTTCAGATTAAGACAACAGTTATTAATATCTATATCAAACCAAAATATATACAGTGCAACAGGCATTCGACAAATTCACGGGTCTTGGAATGAGATTACTTGGTTTTGTCCTGGCCCTGGCCGGAGTCCTAGCTCGGAGGGAAACAGTCAAATGCATAGTTATTGTTTTGGGAGATGATGTTTTTTTCCTTGTAAATCATCTCTCTGTTATGTATTATTATATTTGTTATTTTCAATGTATAATGTAAGCATTTGAGTGTATTCCTCTTGTTGGATTTTGTGCTTGTGTCCGGATGAGACTTATAGGTGATCTCAAACTAAGTACATTGGTGGTATGCTCTTGGAATCTACATCTGATCCCTATTTGCTCCTAGTTCCCCTGTCTTAATTTTTCTTGGGTGGTTTAATTGTAATTCTAGAACTTTTTACTATCCCATTTTCTTCCTTTTTACTGGCGCTGATCCTTAAAAATAAAAACAAACAATTCACAGGTTCAACGAACTAGAATAGAATTCCCAATTATGTCCTTCGTTGTCTTAGTAAATTTTTCACATCATCCACAAATGGTTTCAAAATTTCAACGACCTAAACTGATCACCATCTTGAAATCTGACATAAGTGTTTGGTTAATCTCTGGTATAGCCATTTTAAATACTTGCCTGTCACCCGGACCAATCAAACCCATAGATTGTGAGTATTTATCATAATATTTTGACACACTAATAAAGGAAATGCATTATGATGCCTGACAATGCAATGCATATTTTCTCCCGCCTGTGTTAAAATTGTGAGCGTGAGTGATGTTCAGGATCTATAGGGCTAATTGTTTCCAGTGACAAGCCGTGGATAGCTATTGTCTCAAGCTATGATGAGTGTACCAAGGCTACGGTTGTGCAGACAGGCCACTCCCTTCTTCCTGCTATCCCTTTTTCCCCATGTTATATGGTGTGGAGGTATTTTGTTTTGTTTGTCTAAGCAAGTGAATCAGCAGTGAATTATATTCACTATTTTGCCAACAAAAAGGCATTGGTTGTGTCATCAATCTATGAAACATGGATGTACAAACATTCAGATCATATATTTATACAGTGAACTGCATCACAGCTTGAGTCTCCTGTCTTACAGCCGTGTTTATGTTTATGTATTCGCTGAAATAAAGATTCCACGAACTTTACCTGCTGTCCCGTGTAGTTCAAAGAATGCATGTTGTACTGTATTGATAAATGAAAAAAGTTAATTTGAAAAGCATTTAACTTTAACCAATATCATTATTGCCATGTAAAACTAGCAAAATTTATAATATCAAAGGTCTAATGAAAGGTCTAACATTTTATGTCATCAATCTTTTAAATGAATTCAATAGTAAGTTGTTGAATTATGTTTGATTTCAAATCAGGCATGCTTGTTAAAGAATAATTTTTTAAAAAGTGAAAATAGGAAGCGGGCATTTTACTCCTAAAACCTAAGGCAAAAAACAAAACAATTCAACAAAAAAACAAAACAAAAACAAAAAACATATCCAGCCCAAACCAATCACAAAATCTCAAAATTTGATTTAAATAAAAAACATCAATAAATCTTACACTCTTGCCATAATGTTTGTAAATAAAGACCAGTCTGTTTCTAAGTTTAAATTTTAATTAATTAAAAAGAAAAATTCTTTCAAGTCTTAATTGGGTAAAACCATTAAATTAAAAAACATACATTTCGAGTAAATGGGATGGTTATTGTGTAAGTGTACATTCTAAACAATGATATAAAAATCTTTAAAAATCATTGAAAGTCAAATAATAAATAAAAGCTGTGCTGCACGAAAACCCGAAGAAATCCAAAACAAAATTCTATTTCCAATTTAATTTCTATATTATTTATTGCGAATGCATGGTAACACTGTCTTCTGAGAAAGCAAGAAACTCGTCAGAAAATGGCAACTCTATTGTAGTAATCAGGGAAGAAAAACCCAAACAAACAACTCTTCCTATCTTCTCTAGTCACCATCATTTTCATTAAAGATGTGATTTGTATGAATGAACCAGAGGAGATACTCGTAAAAATGGCAGACAAGAGCTTGCACATGAGGGTGGATTGTTTGATGGATTTACAATATCTGGAATTCATAAATATTTTGGAATCAATACTGCTAAACACTGACAAAACATATTTTGTTCATAATGGACATAAAACTAGCTAATTAATACAATCATAGTATAGATTCAAATGACTCATATCATAACTTGCCTTTAAGTCTTAAAAATGAGAATTTTTGGAAGAAAAAAAAATAGTTTTAATGTCTTTTTTACGTAAAACTGACAAACTCAGTCGGACTGAGTATTAATGATGATGCCTTAAATACAAAAACATTTTAAAAAATTAAACTCGAGTACATTCCATTAACATAATCAGTATACATAATTTATCATAATCATACAACTAACAATAACATGATTTACCATGGAAACCATACTTATTTCAAATGTTTTATAAAACAAATAACACTATCCTCGGGATATGCTGTAAAATATCCTCTATCCATTGTGAATCAGTTTTTCTAATTCTTAATAGTTTCGTATTTGCTCCCTAGTTCCACAACCATCATTAATTAAAATTAAAACAAAATAAAATAAGCACAAGCAATGGAATAAAGAATAATTACGTAATCTTTGCTATGAACATCCTCAACAATGCTGCTGATGGTATTCACGAACAAATTTATCGTCAATAAACTTTGTTGTTTTTGTTTGTTTTTAAGGGTTTTACGGCACTTGCAACACATTTAGGTCATATCAACACCAGTAAAAAGGAAGAAAATGGGATAGTTAAAAGTTGTAGAATTACAATTAAAGCACCCAAGAAAAGGGAAGACAAAGGGGAATTGGTTCAAATAGGAAACAGAATAGATTCCAAGAGCACACTATCAAAGCACTTAGTTTGAGATCACCTAAAAGTCTCATTCTGACACAAGCACAGGTTTCCACTAAGAGGAATACACTCAAATGTTATCAAATCATATATAATACATAAACAAAATATAATACAGCGCATAACGAGAGATGATTTACAAGTTAAAAAATATCATCTCCCAAAACTAACTACACATTTGACTGTTTCCCACTCAGCCAGGGTATCCGGCCAGGACCAGGACAAAACCAAGAAATCTCATTCCAAGACAAAGACAGAAAGCATGTTGGAAAACAGATACAGGGGGATAGAAGACACAGTAAGTACCTCCCTGCCCACTATGGGAGGTCAGGAACCCCACCCAGTCATTAAACTTTCCTTTTATAAGACTTGATTGGTTTTCTACAGACAGGGCATTTGATGGAGTAGTCATTCAGTAGAATCTCCACACAGTATTTGCAAATACCTCCGTGACCACAAGGTTTCAAGGTGACCATTGGTACAATGGGTGCCTGCACACTACAAATAAAACACTCCTTATCTTGTGAAGTTTGACTTTCATGATGATGATGACGACGATCCGAACTTTGGGTTTTGTCTTTGTCAGAATGGGATCGACGACTATGACTTCTACGACTGGCTGAACCATTAGAAGCTGTGATAAATGTACAATAAGTTTTAAAAGGTTTATTAAATTCATTACATGTAGTTATTTCAAACTGTGCTTTAGAAAAAAAGGGTTATATTACTATGACATGACTGTAACTTGACTATTCAACATGAATATTACATTATAAATAAATCTTTTGGAATCATGAGCAGAAAATAGAATGGAAAAAACTGAAACAAGTAAATCAATACAATTTGTATGATTAGAATACAAGAATTTTGGCATATTCCTTGCTTAATTTGCCAGATAACACAAAGCAAGCAGATCTGAATCTAACTATGGAGTTAAGATTTAGAAAACAGCGCCTAAGAAATGGTAGAAGGTAATACAGAAGGACCGTAGGATATGTTAAGAATACAGTGTCACAATGCTCAGGTAAAAGGTGCTCAGGCAAAAGGAAGTCAAATGCCATCAAGGTTCGACCAACAAAGGGAAATAATTACTACTAATAATACACTTTTTACTATTATATGGAAAGATGGAGATGGGACCAACAAAAAAATCCACACAAAAAAAATCAACTTATGCGGCCTTGATTTATCTGCCTTTCAATGTATATTCCATTTCCACAGGTTTAACATGATCAAAGTGCTTCACAAGACTATATAATTTATCCTCGAAGAATAGGAACAACATTTCATTTTAAACAAAGTAATGTTGTATTAGGGTTAATTGTTGTGGTACCGTAATATTATTACAGTATCTTTCATTGACAATAGCCAGGTACTCATTTGCACCAATGTCCAGTGGAGCAATGTTTACAAAGAGCCTTACCCAAGGACACAATGTCAATTACAGATTTTTTGCAATCCTTGTCACCCACCCGGCACCTAATTAAACTTTGAATTTCTTGAATTTTGTGACAAGAAAAGACGTTGCACTGCTACCAGTACTTGTAAACTTTTAGAGGCAAATGGTAAAAATATCCACCATGCAACCAAACTAACTTTACAAGATCAATTCCTAAGTATTTATTTTATGTGTTGGTTTGTATTTAAAAAAAGGGTAGAAATAATTTATTTGAAATCAATCTATTTACAAAAAATATTTATCTCTGTCTCACCCTACCTTCTTCACGTCTGCCATTTTCCAGACCATCATCTGCTGATTTATAGTTATAGTGGGTGGTCGTTGAAGTTGAGGTATCATCTGACACGGATAAAGACAGAGAGAGATGAAAATTATATACAAATGTTGTGTTAAACCAATCAAACACATTGGCCCCCATTACCTGTATCCCATGGAAATTGCTTTTGGCTCTTATTATTTTTTAAATTGAAGATGTCGAGGGACAAAACTAGAAAGAAAAATCACAACCTCAGTTATATGTATGGAAAGTAAATAAATGGGAAGTAGGAAGATGTTGGTTTACAACTCCTTTTGACGCGAAATGTAAGATGTATTATTTTGAACGAATTGAACCAAAAAAAAAAAAAAAAACCCAACAAAAAACAAACAAAATAGAAAGTGTGTGTCTGATGAATCACACAATTTTCACATTATTTCATTCAGTTACAATGCCAACAGAATAACTTTTGTCTCCATTAAAAAAGAAATATTAAAAAAATCCCTTTATTCATCTCATAGGGGAAATTTGTCTCTAGGGTCTATTCCAAGGGAAGACTGGAATAACACAGTCAGCCGCAGTGCAGCACTGCAAATTGAGCTAGGGCGAGGTGACTTACTCAAGGCCACACAACGCAGCGGTGGGTGATCAAACGCTGTACCTTTCAGGTATGAAGCAAAGACTGTACCACTGAGCCACGCTGCCCCCATTATACTTTCTAATCATTTTTATGTTCTTTGAAGTGAAACCTTTGACTTCGAGTTTATTTGGAGCTTCTACTCACAAAAATGTGTACTTTGGCAATCTGTACTTCTCTTACAATTTTTTACAGCAAGTGTTAATGGCATCAGGACACATTTTGCCTCTGTCATTCGTAGCCGACATATTTTCCATCTGAATCAAAGCTCTTTCAAACTTAATATTGACCTCAAAAGCTGCCTCTCGAATAATAACCTATTGACAGCAGAATCATGGAAAAAGTGTATTTGAGAAGTTTTGGGTAGCCATGCAAAAGACAAAGCTCGACTCATATCAAAATGAATGTATGATCCTAGCTTGGTATAATAATGATGTTAAAATAGCTCAGATAGGAGATATAAACAATTGGGGTCACCAATCACAAGGGATCGTTTAAAGCCTGTCGATGTCATTGGAAGAACGTGTGTCAGAAAGCAAAATCTAATAACAGTTGACTCTGCGTGTGGATTAAGCTGAGAAACTAAAATAGCATTTATGCACCAGCTTCCATGTACCATTCATGTCGAACCTTCCCCTTTGAGTTCTCTACGTGCTTGGGACCGTCATGTTCAAGACATGGCCTCTTAGAAGGGTTTAAAAAAATTTGTTTGCTGTTTAAAAAAAAAAATGTTATTATTTTTCTTTTTCATATTTTATCGACAACAAAATGTGACATTTTTTTTTGTAAGAATAGTAATCATGTAGCGTTGATTGCATTTTATTCTGTGCAAGCTGTTTATAAACCCTTGTCTCCAATCTCGCCAATGTTGGTAGATCTCATGATCTTGAATGAAGCAGTGTAGTTTGTCCACCATGTCAAGTTTTTCAGTGTTTGTCAGTGTTGGTGTATCACATTCCAATGACTTCGAGTTTATCTGGAGCTTCTACTCACAAAAATGTGTACTTTGGCAATCTGTACTTCTCTTACAATGTTTTACAGCAAGTGTTAATGGCATCAGGACACATTTTGCCTCTGTCATTCGTAGCCGACATATTTTCCATCTGAATCAAAGCTCTTTCAAACTTAATATTGACCTCAAAGCTGCCTCTCGAATAATAACCTATTGACAGCAGAATCATGGAAAAAGTGTATTTGAGAAGTTTTGGGTAGCCATGCAAAAGACAAAGCTCGACTCATATCAAAATGAATGTATGATCCTAGCTTGGTATAATAATGATGTTAAAATAGCTCAGGATATATAAACAATTGGGGTCACCAATCACAAGGGATCGTTTAAAGCCTGTCGATGTCATTGGAAGAACGTGTGTCAGAAAGCAATATCTAATAACAGTTGACTCTGCGTGTGGACTAAGCTGAGAAACTAAAATAGCATTTATGCACCAGCTTCCATGTACCATTCATGTCGAACCTTCCCCTTTGAGTTTTCTACGTGCTTGGGACCGTCATGTTCAAGACATGGCCTCTTAGAAGGGTTTTAAAAAATTTGTTTGCTGTTTTAAAAAAAAATGTTATTATTTTTCTTTTTGTTTTTTTTTTTCTTTATCATATTTTATCGACAACAAAATGTGACATTTTTTTGGTAAGAATAGTAATCATGTAGCGTTGATTGCATTTTATTTTGTGCAAGCTGTTTATAAACCCTTGTCTCCAATCTCGCCAATGTTGGTAGATCATGATCTTGAATGAAGCTGTGTAGTTTGTCCACCATGTCCAGTTGATCTTGAATGAAGCTGTGTAGTTTGTCCACCATGTCAAGTTTTTCAGTGTTTGTCAGGGGTGGTGTATCACATTCCAATGACTTATCCTCATCTGCATTATCCAGGCCTTGTCTTTTGTGTGGCTGAACATAGTCCAGTAGCTCCTGAGATGTCAGTTCACTGCTAATGGGTATATTGTAGTTCATTGTGTCAAATCGATTGAATGCTTCAGCGCAAAAGTTGTGTGGAACTGGAACAACATTATTGATTTCAAATGGATGTTGGTTGTCAGTGCATTTGAACCCTGCTTTGAGAAAGCAGTTAACAATAGTCTCTGTCTTTACCTGTTCCCATGCAGCTTTGGCAAAGTAGATTGCTTCCAGAACGGTAAATTTTCTGGCAATTGTTAAGGCATGGGTGGATTCGTCTGCATCAAGAGCTGAAAGAATTCTTGAATTCAACAAAGATCAACAATATCCTTTCCAGGTCTTTATGATTCCTTGGTCCATGGGTTGGATCAGACAGGTAGTGTTGGGTGGAAGGAGAACAATTTTTATGTTCTTCAATTCCAAGTTTTTCGGATGGGCAGTGCAGTTGTTGAGGAAAAGACATTTTTCTCCAATCCAAATGGAATCAATGTGTCGTGATTAAGTGGAGTGATTATACAGAAAAAATTCTGGTTTTCAGGAATGTAGCACATAAGCCGAATGTGCAATTAATTGATGTGCGATTAAGCGGAGTGAACTTTATTACTTATCAAAATTCGATGATACACAATCATGCGAGCAGCTTTTCGGCATTTGCAATGAATTGCTGGGATGAGATAAATCATTGCTGTAATGTATTTGGTTACTTTTATTACATTTTTGGCTTGAATAGCTAAAGCTGGCAAGTGAGCCAACTGTCAAGTTGTTGAATAAAAATGGCTGACTCCTAAATCGTTACATGAGGTCAAAAGAAAATAAATAAAAGTTAATGGTTTTTCATTTCACACAACCCATTATTAACAGGAATGCCCCTGATCTCAGCTTAGAGTCAAACAATTTTAAAGAGCATTGCCAATTTTGTTTTGAAGGACCACTCAATCAAACGACTGACAAGCAATGTCGTGGTTGGATAGGTGCTTGGGTAGGTGAAGAGGTAAGAGAAGTTTATAAAACTCTTCAAATAACAGATGAATTCACATTAGAACAAGTGTTTTAAGGGGCGGTTTGGGTCTTTTCTAAAAAAATTTTAATTACCACTATTTGGCGGTTTTAATCATTCTATATCGTCATTATAGGTTAAAAAACAACATTTATGATGAAAATTTTTAATTATCTGTGTTGATACCCATTCTGCGATCTAATTTGGGGGGTCTGACATAAAAAATATAACAATCTCGTGGCAAACGTTCCACAAAAACTAATGAAGGAATGACCTCCATATTCTTCCCTCTTGTCAACATTGTACCATAGTGTGTCACCATAGAGAGATTTTACGGCTTTAGCTTATGAAATTTTTATTAGAACATTACAAAGTTGAGAATCAAAATGTTATGACAAAATTGATGTAAAAAATTCAGAATTAGGATTATAATTAAAAATTCACATATCTTATCAAAAAAATCTCTCTATGGTGACACAATACATTATCTCTGTGATAACTGTGGAAAATTTCAGACAATTTCATTGAATAGATTCTGAGAAACGTTTGACACAGTATCCCATACCCTTAGAAAAATGACATATTGAGAAAATAGCAAAATAGCTTCCCGTTTTTCACACTTTTCTTACTACCTGTACCATTTTCGACTGTTTTTCGTGCCTTTATAGTCTACTTTAAGAATTTGGACTTCACTTATATTATTCCTAGGATAATAAAATATTATTTTCCACCAAAATCTCAAAATCAATTTTTCGAAGGATTTTCCTAATAATTAGACCCAAACCGCCCCTTAAAAATATGAGGTTTATGGAAGACCCAGAAAAAAAAAAAAAAATAATGGCCATACTCAGACTTAATAATTGAAAGCAAACAACAGAAGACTTTAATGATTTTTGTAAAAGATCTCAAAGTCATACTTATGGTTTTACAAATATGATAATGGTGGTGGTTGATTGCATCATCGACAGAGTGTCAGATGTCAAACTTCAAGAAAAATTATTGGACCGGGATGAAGATCTGACTCTGCAGAACGCAATAAAGCTTGGGCAACAGCATCATCAGTAATATTACGAGAAGTTAAAGTTGACAGAATTGATAAAAGCACTGAACAATGGAAAAAGCCAAATACTGAATTCAAAGTACAGTATTCAAAAGGCAGCAACCAGTTCAAAGCTAAGACTTGTGGAAGATGTGACAGGTCAGATTCACATAAAATATGTCTAGCAAAAATGTCAACATGTGACTATTGTAAGAAAAAAGGACATTGGCAAGCTGTCTGTCAAAACAAATCATCCAGAAAAGTAAATAGCCTGAATGAAATTGATGACAAAGAAATGTTGCTCCAAATTTACACACTGGAACACAGTACATCTAGTGAGAACAGCACTGATTATAAAGTGATAATAAACCGTCATTCAAAATTGACACTGCCCCTCAATGTTGGAATTCCCTACCAGCATCCCATAGGTCATCATCATTCCTTCAAACACAACTAAAAACCCACTTGTTTCAAATGTAATTAATTAATGATCCGTTTGTTTATGTATTTGTCCATTTCAATTGATGTCAATGTAAAGCGCTTGGTGCCTGTTTAGATGGGGTAAAGCGCTATAATAAGAACTATTTATTATCATTATCTCTACTACTAATTTATGTCACATCAGTGACTCGAACCAACCTGTTTCTGATTCAGTCGTTGATGTTGATATTGAAGTGGAAGTTTCACTAGAGGATTCGTTGACCAAGCCCATCCCTACCCAAAACATGCTGTAATAGTTGCTATCAAAGGTATGGCTGCCATTTGATAGATTTGATGTTATTGTTGCTGAAGATGAATTTCCAGTTGAAGACTCATTGACCACGCCCATACTTGTGGTAAAATGGCTGCCATTACTACCATCAGAGTTATTGGTGTGGCTACCAGGATGTCTGCCATAAGGAAACCGATTGAATCCAGACCAGGGGTTGTTATTATCATTGAAGTGCCAAGGTGGTGGATAAGGGGGGTATTGGTTATAAGGGAAAGGGTGGTAATGGGGGTGGGGTGGATACATGTAATGTGCTGGTGGATAGTAGTGGTGAGGGATTCGAGGGTCATAAGCTGGGAAGGGGGGTTGATGGTGATTTAAATTGGGATAAGGTTGAGGATTGTTGGGATGGGGGTAGGGAGCTTGTCCGTATGGAGGATTTCTGTCTGCTGTCTCAAGGGTGCTTTGGTACTGTTTAGTAGGTTGTGAGTCACAAGAAACGTTGTAAGCAGTCACAGGGGGAGGGATGCTGGGTGGGCTGAATGAACGGGGGATGACCTGGCTCTTCACACTCTCAGTTGAAGAACAGCCAGATGGCTGTAAAGATATTGAAGATAATGATAAAAAAGATAAAAAGCAATTCAAAATGATTAAAAAATAGAAAGTATTGAATTGTGGCCGAGTAGTTATGACTTATTTCCTACCCCTAAATCAAAAAAAAAAAAAAAAAAAAAGACATTAAAAATGATCATGGTTATGATTCCAGAAAATTCCAGAAAAAATTCCTATAATGAATACCTTAGCGATCCTTTGAAAATGTTTTGAACCAATGCTATATTTAAATGATTATGCATTAATCTAAAGAAGGTATATCCATTTTCTCTGGTCTCACAATGTACTCCATTTATAACCATGATCAATCCTATTCACTTACTCGTCTCCTGCGGTAATTGGTGTTTGAACTCGTTACCCAATTATGAGTTCTTTCACTGGTGTATGAGATTTCATCATCATCAAAACCATCATCAACAATATCATCCTCGTCATCACTCTCTTTTACTTTTCTTCGATTGGACCTGTGACCTGAAAAAGAGTTACATGGCTCTTACATATAGGACGATATTATTTCGAAACATGTACACCAAGTGATGTCAAAAAGGAAAATGTGGTATTCATAAGTATTAAGTGATTGTCAGGTATTAACCATTAACTGAGAATTTTAAACTCACTCTGATTTCGTTGTAAATTGTTTGGCATAATTTCAGTCAAGACATATTCATCACAGTTAAATATTAATGTGATAAAACTTCAAACTCTTTTCACCATCAAGATTGGAAAATACACTTGAGTTCAGTTTCCTTATTCAAATGTCCTGAATTTTTACCTTGTTATTCTTTGTCATAATTCCATTCATTCCTCGAATCAAATTTTACCTCGAACAAGTTTCCTCAAACTAATTTCACCCGGCCAACGTAACAAAAAAAAAAGAAAAGAAAAATTATGTAAAGGTTAAAAAAAAAATGTGCCTGGTGGTTTTGACCCATGGTTATTTACTGTGAAACTGACAGTCACATATGTGTGTATTGTGTGTATACAGTATGATACCACACACACAGCAATTCACACACCCCATCACTGTTTCACATAACCGACATCTCTCTGCATATTCTTATCACTTCGCTGTTGGTTCCAATTTCCCCGCACCCAACCCCTTGTAACATGTGCCCGGGTGTATAATCACCAGCATAAATAATGCAAATAGTTTGACCTCTGACAAATGTCAACAAGCAATGGTTTAGTGAACTGTTTTAAATATGTATTTTCCCAACGTCTTATCTCATACATCGAGTTCATGGTCACGTCTTCAGCAATAAAAATATTAGGCCCTCAAATAGTGGGACTCACTTGCCACACATGGATTAATACAAATGACAAGCCCTTTAAATCTTGCGCCTCATAAATTTTATTTCATTCTGTACAATGATGCCAATACTTTCCACAGAAAACAATTATTTTGTGACCGGCCATTTACAGGCTGGGCAAAGTCCACACAAGTGGAAATAGCTTTGGATGTGCATATTACCTATATCTATAGACTCCAAACCAAGTTTCAATCAACTGCCTCCACCAATGAGAGGCCACGTGATAGAAGACCTAAAATAACAAGACACATACAAGACCGCCTAACTGTATGCCAATTTCAAGAAAATTCATTTCAAACTTCTTTAGATATGGCAAACCAGATCATACGGACTCATGGAAGCATAATTAGCAATCATTTACAGGCTGGGCAAAGTGCCAGACAAGTGGCAACAGCTTTGGATATGTATATTAATATTACCACTATTCAAAGACTCCAAATCAAGTTTCAAGCAATTGCCTATCCATATAACAGAGGCAGAAATAGGAGAGCACAATTACAAGCACCACAAGCATATCAGCTTTGTAGGAAATGTACTAATCTGGTTGAATGAGAAATGGCTACCAATTGAATGACATACAATATAGTAAGTACAACATGTACTTGAATACCATGTAGTACCATTAACCAACACTGTGTGATCCATAGTAGCAATAATACTTAATGTGTGCCTGAAGGGTGCAGAGCTGATGATAACACTTCATATAATTTATGCGGACTGCTGGACAATATTTTTAAATGGTTACAATGGGGCAATGATTATTGTACAGGCTATAGTATTCATGTTTACATATCCATGATAAAGTTATGGTTTATATGCATCTAAATGTTTTTAGAAGAAACAAAGATAATGACAGATATAAGACTTAACAAAATGGTCTTGACAAAAACACAGGAAAAAAACCCCAAACAACTCTTGAGTAAATAAAATCCCCATGAAAAAAAACACATTTTCCCCTCCATCCATGTTTTACAACTTAACTCATTAGCTTGATCATGAACTTACCTTTTTTCTTTTTTGGCTTAGGATCGGTTTTGGTCTCATTTTCTTGTGAGTCGTTTCTTGGGGTCCAAGTACTGCCTTGAATTGGAAGAAATAAAAAAAAAATATTTCGCAGTCCTTCCACTTCCTTATATAAACGGACTGACTTAGTCTGAGCATAACTGTCGCTTTTGCATTTTCAAAAATTTAAAACTATTGTACCTATATACATATATATATATATATATATATATATATATATATATATATATATATATATATATATATATATATATATATATATATATATATATATATATATATGGGGTGGACATTCAGACAAAAACGTTTGATCATCCCCCGCCCCTCCTCCTTCTTCTCCCCCCCCCCCCCCCAACAAAATAAAAAAATGACCCCAAACCAACAGCGTGTAGAATATTATTGTGTAAATCGCTGTACTTTAAACATTAATGCTTTTATCCATCTTACAGTTTGATTTTTTTAAAGATAACTTTAAGAGGAAAATTTCTTAATTTATGGATATAAACTTCTGAAAAAATTTTTTGTTTCTTTGGTCGTGGGCATATATAATATTTATGCAAAATTTCAATGCAATACAACAAACAGTTATAAAGATATCAACCTCTAAGCTTGAATATAATAAGAATTATGAAACCAATATAATCACCTGTTACTGCTTCTGATTGGTGGGAGTGTAGGGAGGTGTAACTGGGAGGTAATTTGAATGTAAAATCATTCTTTTGTTGATGCAGTGCCAAGAGTGGTAACCATAGCAGTAAATGAATATTACCAATAGTTTAGCTGACACCTATGTCTACACGCATATGTTTTGATTTTCCTTGAAATTTTTGCTACGAACCACAGCTCAGATTATATATATATAACAACGTTGTAGAAGTCAAACTATCTTAATTATATTTCAAATGTTTATATAATATATAATATATATATATATATATATATATATATATATATATATATATATATATATATATATATATATATATATATATATATATATATATATATATATATATACATTTTAATTATAATTATCATTACTCCTACAGATCTGTTTCTTGTCACTGGGACAATCTACGGGAAGATTGTCCCAGTGACAAGAAACAAATCTGTAGGAGTAATAATAATAATAATTAAAATGTTAATAGCTCCTTTTATTAAAAAGTTGAGCACTATTTTTTCATATATATATAAGTCCAAAAAAAACTTTGTTGTAGTTGGGTTGCCCTAAATTAATCCCTTGTTACGAGACAAGTCAAGCTTTATAACTTACCCCCAGAAGATTGTTGATCATTCATGACCTTCATTGAATACAGGATGGTGGCCACACCCAGTACTCCTAATACAGGGATGATGATAAACAGTGGCGATGGCATCTTTGTAGTAATATCAGGTACAATAGAAAAAGGCTACCTGTTTATTCTGTAAGATAAAAACAAAATATTAGTGGTGAATAGACGTCTATATAAAATAATACTTTCTGATCCAAACCAAATTAGGCTTACAACCTACTCTACTCTATACAAGAGTGAGAATGACTGGTCACAAGAAGGAGGGCATTTTACAGCGCATAATCACGACCCATCCATGCGTCTATCACAACCACAGACTGAGCAATTTGATTGGAAGAAAAAATATATGGCAGCCCTGTATAGATTTTGACAAGCAAAAACAGCTTTTAGGCAAGCCGACCTCTTAAGATTGGATTCACTTTCAATTTTTGTTCTCAACATTTGTAATAGTCCAAGAGGATATGAAGTGAATAGAAAAGTGCCAGAAGACAATAGAGAATAAAAAAATTTCGCGGCGGTGGTGGGGTTTGAACCTGCGACCTTATTGGTACGACAACTCCGCCTGGCAGGTGAGAGCGTGGCTCTACCGTGTGAGCTATCCACGAACACAAAAATATTCGTTTCAAACTCAAAGTCATTACTAGATCCCTCTCTCACCCACTTCTTGAGACCGCCGATTCGTTCGTACACCACCATCGCGAATAATTTTGACCAGCAGTTAAGCTTAATAGCCAATATTCTCAACACAAACATATAACATAGAAACGATTGAGACATTGAGTATGCTCCGGTGTATGGGGTGAATTTTTTAATTCAGAAAAGTGAGTGGAGCAGGCACTTATGTTGGTAACAACAAGATATGAAGTGAATAGAAAAGTGCCAGAAGACAATAGAGAATAAAAAAATTTCGCGGCGGTGGTGGGGTTTGAACCTGCGACCTTATTGGTACGACAACTCCGCCTGGCAGGTGAGAGCGTGGCTCTACCGTGTGAGCTATCCACGAACACAAAAATATTCGTTTCAAACTCAAAGTCATTACTAGATCCCTCTCTCACCCACTTCTTGAGACCGCCGATTCGTTCGTACACCACCATCGCGAATAATTTTGACCAGCAGTTAAGCTTAATAGCCAATATTCTCAACACAAACATATAACATAGAAACGATTGAGACATTGAGTATGCTCCGGTGTATGGGGTGAATTTTTTAATTCAGAAAAGTGAGTGGAGCAGGCACTTATGTTGGTAACAACAAGATATGAAGTGAATAGAAAAGTGCCAGAAGACAATAGAGAATAAAAAAATTTTTTTTATTCTCTATTGTCTTCTGGCACTTTTCTATTCACTTCATATCTTGTTGTTACCAACATAAGTGCCTGCTCCACTCACTTTTCTGAATTAAATAATAGTCCAAGAGATTAGCCGTTATGAGAGACAATTAGCTCTCACCAAACCCGTTGGTAACAATGCACCGTTGTCAATCACAATGCAAAGGATATCACCGCTCATTCTCTCCTCACAACTATCATCGTCTAACTGTTGTCTAAACCATGCCCAGCCCACTCGTCTTATATCAAATGGTCATAGATGATCCGAACTGTAAAGCCCGGTCCCCTTTTGTCTTTTTTTCCATTAAACCCACTTTCGAATCTTCAACGTGTCATGATTTCACCCATGATGAAATCTAATCATGAGATTTTGTTTGATCGATTTCTTGAATTTGTCTCTTTTTGAGGGATACAATTTGTTGCGATTAACTGAACTTTGTTGCAATTAACCAATGACTTTCATATAGAAATAATTCCACTTCTTGAGAAATGTTGTGATTAACTGAAAGTTGCAATTAACTGAGTTGTAATTATCCGTAGTGGACTGTAGAAGTGGCGGTAGGGATGATGATGCGGTGGTGGTTGAATTGGTGGTAGGGATGATATGTGGTGGTGGTTATAATGGTAGTGGTGGTACAGATGATGAGATGTTGTGGTAGTTGCAGTAGTTGTGGTGGTAGGGATGATGATGTGGTTGTGGTAGTAGTGGTCATAAGAATGATGATGTGGTGGTGGTTGTAGTAGTGGCGGTGGTGAGATGATGATGTGGTGGTGGTTGTATTAGTAGTGGTCATAGGAATGATTTTATGTGGTTGTAGTTGAAGTGGTGGTGGTAGGGTTGGTGATGTGGTGGTAGCTGTAGCAGTGGTAGTGCTTGGGATGATAATTTGGTCGAGGTAGTAGTAGTGGTGGTGGTAGGGCTGATGATGTGGTGGTGGTTGTAATAATAGTTGTGGTAGGGATGTTGATGTAGTGGTTGTGATGAGTCTTTTTTTATTCACAGAAAAAATTGAAAGAGGCGGAATTGTGATGGTGATGGGCCGAGATGAACCACCAATGAGGCAGAAATCTGCCCTTAGAAGATTCTTAGCCTTGTCTAAAGTAATAATTCTCAATTTCTCAACAAAACCTGTAACTACTGAAAGAATATCGCTTTCTTAGTTATGGTCTTAAGACTGGACAACAAAACTTAGAGGGAAGGGGGACAGATAGTTTAATAGTTAGGTAAAGTACTGAACTCAGGTATAAGCAGAAAGGTTTTTGAAGCCTAATGGAGCCAGCTTTCCATGTGGACCATCCAGCAGAACTTTGGTAATTGGGCTAGCTGAGTCTGGAGAAAGTGCTTTACGATAAAAAGTGAACAAGTGTTTGTTACTGTCCACTTACTGCTGGGACAAATTCCAAATCCTTGAGAAATCTGAATGATTTCTACAATGGCTTTTGACACTATATCAATAGTAAAATTTATGAAAACGGTGAGGTTTTATAGCACTAGGAGCTCAGCTACAACAGGAAATTAAAAAATCCCCGTTCTACCCCTTTATAATTCTTATTAATAATTTACTTATATAGTTCTCAACTTCCAAATAAAACCTCAACGGCGCTTGATAATATTATCATTTCCAAACATTCATTCAGTGACTAATTAGAGATTATAGACACAGAAACAAATACACACACACACACACACAAATACATAGGTACCTACACCAATCTTCCTCACAAAGATTAAATACTTGTTCCAATTAAAGACATTTGATTGATAAATCTCCTGATCTTGCTATCATGTGTGAAATTTTTGATTACATGTGACTCAATGACTGAAACAAACCTGTGAAATTCCTTAAAATAACAGATTAAGATGACCAAGTAAACAAATTGCACTGAATCGGAAAGGTGCCCAACTGCAACACTGTCTACATTATAAAGGATATAACAGTTAACATAGCAATAGCAAGATAGGCCAATCACATTCTTTTATGTTGTGAGAGGACTATAATAAGGATTATGCTTCTTTTTTTTTATTTGGATGTGGAGCACAGGATGATAGAAACTTTTTCACATCTTTAAAGTTGATTTTTAAAAAATTTATTTCTTTACTTATTTTTCAAAGTGACTATTTCTCTGAACGGTACAATTCTCAGTTTTAATTCCTCTATCTCGTTAGTATTGGCAACACGAGAATCGCGAACACTTTACGGGGCCAACACGGTAATCTCGAACAAACTGGACATTCCCTTGCGGTCATCGTCCATATTTATCGCGAATTGTTTGTGTTGAACGGAAACGAAAGTTGCCATCCCTCCCTGTAGCACTAAGTGTCAGTTAAAGTATTCCACATGTGCATGTGTGGTATATATTATGTGTGTGTGTGTGTGTGCATGCTGAACTAAGGGGGAATTGTGAAGCATGTTTGACCAGCGATTGCCTAAGGCAGTAACTGTTACGTATTAAAATGATACAAACAATTAGGGGTGGGGGAGGTGGTGTGAGAGCAATGCCCTCCCTTTCTCTTTAGCCTGCTATGGGTAAGAGGGAAGAGCGTGAAGGTGTTAAGTGAGGAGTGATAGTGATTTTATGTACTTATGTACCGGATTCATAGGTAATGATGTCGCGTGCTGAGTGTGTAATCCACAATGCAATATGCTGGCTTTGTCTTTTTATCAAGCACACGCATTGGAATTCTATTTCTGTAATTGAACAAGACAAGATACACTAAAACTGAACACCAGTGAAAACTCTCCACAATTGAGTAAAAGATGGCAGAGTAAAGGAAATTAAATTGTCTCACTCTCGACAGAGTTCACAACAACAGAGTTATCACTGTAATATGACTTTTATCAAGACCACCCACATTTACCTCCTCATATCCTCTGTAAAATATTCAACACGGAAACCTCAAACAAATAGGCCAGGTCCCGACTTTTCGAGATTTCCGTGCTCGAGCGTATTCGAATCAGAGATGAAAATAACTATCATAACACGGAAGTAAAGATGGTGGAAAATTATCTAGCTCATATAAGACTTTTAAGATACACTGTTATCTGTGAGGATAGACAGCTCAGTGGGTTAGACCACCTTTCATTTGTTCCTTTTAGCTGCACAGGTTCGAATCCAATTGCTCCCTTTCCTTTCTATTTATTAATTAATTTTTTTTTTTGAGCGAGTCTATTCTTTTCTCATTTTTTGGTTGGCTTTGTTCCGTTTCTGAGCATGAATTTCTTAAAATTGTTCTTATTTTTTAAAAAAGGTTAAGTAGTTTTTCTCTCTCTATCTGACCATTTGGTCTCTCTGTCAATATTTTTGTTTGTTTGCTTTTTAATCATTTATTCTTTTTAGAATATACCTTTTGAGATCGGAGTGGGGACGAATATGACAATTTGCTAGAAAGGAACCAAAAGAGAGAGAGAGAGAGAGAGAGAGAGAGAGAGAGAGAGAGAGAGAGAGAGAGAGAGAGAGAGAGAGAGGGAGGGGGGGGGGGGCAGGGACTGGATGGGATATTTATCATTTGCAACGAAATGTAGAAAGAAGACAGGAAAAAAAAGTGGCGGAACCAGGATTCGAACACATATCGGCGATTTTGACAAACCTTCTAAGGCAAATGACTTAACCATTTGGCCATGAAACCCACATGGATGTCGACGCATTTTGTGTATACTGATTTATAGTTGGATGTTTTTATTGATATTTTATCAACTTTACTTATTTTTACGTGCATTTCGAAACTTTCCATATTCTGAACTGTGGATAAATGTTTAAAAGAGCGGAGTTTCAAAAAATCATCTGAGAATAGTCAATTTTCTTATTCTCTGAATCACAGCGTACTTTTGAGGAAGAGGTGAAGTTGGCTGGAAGTTCCTTGGGAGAGATGAAGAAGACAAAGAACAAAAAACAGTGAGGATGTACTGTTATACGCCCTATGTTCCACAAGGATTGTAAAGGATTAAATGAATGATGTCATCAATATGTCAGGTCGGCCATCTTGTTTTTAAGAAAATGTTACCTCTCTTAGGTTTCCCCGTTTTTTTCTGTCTTGATTTCATTTGCAATTTTTTAAAGCCAAGGTTTTAACCTGTAGCTCATACGTGACAACCTACAGTCACACAGGTGTGATGGGGAACGAAGACACAGATTCAGCTTTAACTCGCACTGTTTACTTTAGTTTTAAGTTACCGGGCGTCCTTAGACTAAGACTTTCTAGGATTGCTAATAAGTCGAAACATAGTACTGTCTTGATTGTTGTTTAATTTAAGGATTCTGTTGAAGATTGCAATATAAGAAACAATCCATACCCACAAGGAATAAAAATGCCATTCAGTGAAAAAATATCAAGAAACAAAAAGAAACAAAAACAAAGGCGGTCTTAAATCACTTTTCTTGAAAAATCTTGACAACAACAGTGCGACGAGATCACCGGCGGCTTAGCTTAGGACAAAAGGATAAAGTACTCGATTTCAAATAATCCTCATACTCATTATGACTCATATGATCTTATTTAGATTTTGATTGTCTCTGAAACAAAAAGTGTGATAAGCGAATCATCTTTTTTTTAAATTATGGAATTAATACAATTATTCGTGCTAAAATTAAGATGATTAAATTGTACCTTTTGAGGGTATATAAACAATGAATTAATCGCAATATGATCGCAACCGACTCCAGACTGCCAATTACTGAGTACAGTTGGAAATACCGAAGATCTATTTCCCGCGAAATCAAAACGGGCTTTCCCGTTAAGTTGTCATACGGAGAAATGAGTTCAAGTTTCCGGTACATGCGCGGTGCCTGACTGCCTGATGATAATCTTCTTACTTCTTATTTCATTCACGTCCATAAATTTCAAAGAGCATGCCTAACAGTTTTGACAATTTATGATTTATTATGAAGCGTATTTGCTGCGGCTTTGTGGTCTGGTGGTATCACACACGTTCACTTTAACGCAAAGTGTAGTTGTCGGAAAATATTACTCACTCCGAAAAGCACATAACACTTAGGTGCCTCATTTGTAAACAAAGGTCTAGAAGCACATGGCAAACCACATGTTCCTGTCTTGACAGCTCACGTTCCAATGTAAATTATAGAAAAAAATAAACTTTAGAATTTGGCTGTTAGGTGGCAAAAGAAACACATAGACATAAATACTCGATCACGCGTCAAATAATATCTAAATATTGATTTTTTAAATTAAACAAATGGTAACATTTATCAAAAATTACTGTCGGTGTATTTTTAGACCACGGTAAGGTTAATTTTCC
>NC_088368.1:11633929-11638929 GCF_034508935.2 Berghia stephanieae | reverse complement strand
AGAGACTCGATTCACATAATATGACGACGAGCTTGTGGGGGATTTGCGAGACCGGCTGCAGTCGCTTGACAGAGATTTCTTATCTCTTGTCCCACGATAGGAGAAATGCACTGATCGCAACGGTAGGAGTAATTGGGCCCATGGAACCGGAGTTTATCTCGGTTTCTATAGCGTAAAACGGACAATAGCAATTGCTTGCTATCCCTTGAATAGAACGCTAGTACTTTCCGCTAAATCTAACAGACCCAGCTACCCATTCACTGCTGGGTGGACAAGGGGGCCAGAAAAAAATCTCGACTGCACCCGGTACGATCGCGGTCCCTTTGCGTGTGAAGCGAGTGCTCTACCAACTGAGCTATCGGGATCCCCGGATGTGATTAGGTTGAAAAATAAAGCAATGATCAAGGTAATCTATGTTTTTTTAAAGATAGAAACAACCCAAACATGTTGAATCTATGGTCATTTTCCGGTTTTTCGTAATACAAGTATTCAAAAACTGTTTTCAACAAACAATGACTTGACTTTTTTTGCAACAGTAGTGGACAAATACATAATGTACTTGACAACACGAAAATCATCAACCTGTCTTTAAATATTTTAACAATCAAGGTGTTTTCACAAAATTATAGGAACATCAAGTTGTCCTCAAAATAATGAGAAGATCAAAGTGTCTTAAAAGATGATAAATTAAAGTGCCCTAAAAAAACCCAGCGAATACATCAAATTGCTCTAAAGACAATAACATTAAAGTGTCTTTATAAATAGCGGTGACATTAACTCTCTCCTTACCAGCCATCTTCATGATTTTCCCCAAAATTTCACACCCTACTAACACAAAAATAGATTTTTTATCACTCAAACACAATAGCAGTAAGTTCTTGCGATACATAATTTCTTTATCAAAACATGCTCTACAATAATACACTGCTCATTTTCTTTAAATTTTATGATGTACACAAGAAATTTGAATAAGAAAAAATGTTGGTTATATCGTAACGAAAGTGACGATTTTCCTGTAGTTGGTAAGGGGTGGGTTAAAGTGTCTTCAAAATTCTGATAACATCAGTGTCAATATCAAACTGTCGTAAAATTAGTGGACATGCCAAAATATTTAAAAAACTGGGACATCAAATTGTTTAAAAATGGGTGCAACATTAAATCTTCGTGAAACAGTGAGAACAAAAAGTGTCTTTTTAAAGAATACAATAGACATTAACGCGTTTTTGAGAATAGAGGCAATATCAAATTGTATTAAAAGTAGTAATGATAATATCAAAGAAACTTCTTAAAAGATTAGAAATATCACAGTGTCCTCAAAAATAATAGTAACATCAAAGTCTTCAAAAATTATGGTGTTGAATTTGCAGTGTCTGCAAAAACATTGAATACATTAAATTGTTGTAAAAAAACCCCAATAATATCAAAGTGTCTTTAGCAATAGCTGTGACAAAATATCTTCAAAATACTGGCGACAGTATTCATATCACATTGTCGTAAATTAGTGAAAACACAAACAAAATTAAATAGGCACATCTATTTTTAAATATAGCTTAATCAATTCGTTGTAAAAATATTGAGAACAAAAAGTGTACTATAAAAAAAATAATGTAAATATTAATATTAAATTGTTTTCAGTACAGTAAAAGTAGAAAACCGTGGAGGTTGCTCGAAGCCTGGGATCGTGAAAATACTAACGAACTAGTGGTAATGGAGAGACTTCGATTGGGAACAATACAGACAATGGACGTTTCGGGTACATACCTTTCGTCAGCACAACAATAAACAAATGAACGTGGAAAACAAATAAACTAAAATGCAGTCTAACTTGAATCGTCTGTACTCAATGGTGGTTGGAGTGTGAGTGAAACGTTGGCGTCATTCACACTCCAACCACCATTGAGTACAGACGATGCAAGTTATATTGCATTTTATTTTATATGTTTCCACATTCATTTGTTTACTGTTGTGCTGACGAAGTGTTTGTACCCGAAACGTCCATTTTCTGTATTGTTCCCACTCGTAGCCTTTCAATACAGTTGGGAGGCCAAAACGTATACTAAGGTATTCGGAATATCAAGGTGTCTTTAAGCAAGGTTTGAAAAACAAAGTTTCAATAGAGTTTTTAAGAATATTGGGGCCATCAAAGTGTCTTTTAAAGTATTGGAAATATTTAATGAGTTCAGTAAAAATGAAAGTAACATCAATTAACATTAAGATCATTGAAATGTCTTCATACTATTGGACGTCATAATAATTTCAGAAACAGTAAGAATATTAATGTTTTATCAAAATACAATGGCGATATCAAATTGTATTAAAATCCTTGAGTATATTACAGAAACCTGTCCAAAAGAGTGGACATTTGAAAGTGTGTTCACAAGTGACAATAACATCAAAATGTCCTCAAAACAACAAGAAGATCAAAGTGTGTTCCAAAATTGTGACGAAATTGAAATGCCCGCAAAAAGGACAAAATATTGCTGAATTTCTGCTTATTCTTGTGTTACCTCGATTTCGATGATAAATTTACTGTCATGTATTATATTTTAATAATAATAATAATAATAATAATAATAATAATAATAATAATAAATAATAATAATATAATAATAATAATAATAATAATAATAATAATAATAAAATAAGAAGAAGAAGAAGAAGAAGAAGAAGAAGAAGAAGAAGAAAAAGAAGAAGAATATAAAATAATAATAATAATAATAATAATAATAATAATAATAATAATATAATAATAATAATAAATAATAATAATAATAATAATAAATAAGAATAAGAAGAAAAAGAAGAAGAAGAATTATAATAAATAATAATAATAATAATAATAATAATAATAATAATAATAATAATAATAATAATAATAATTATCCTAATAAAAAATAATAATAATAATCATAATAATGATTATAATAATAATAAATAATAATAATAATAATAATAATAATAATAATAATAATAATAATAAATAATAATAATAATAATAATAATAATAATAATAATAATAATAATAATAATAATAATAATAATAATAATATACTTTATTCATCAAAAAAAAAAAATGGAAATTCGTTTTATTCATACAAAAAATATCATCAACAGAAAATGGCAGAGGTCGGCTGAATAAAGAACTATTAATTACTAAGAAATCATGAAAAATCTACTTGAACAAAACGCAATCAGAAAGGACAAAAGAGTAGATAATGAAATAACCACGAACAAGTCTTTCAATTACAAATCAAATTTATTGGGAGCCTTAATTGTTCTATTTGATCTTCTTAGTAGTTGTGCGGCTATGTGCTCTCGTGCCAGTTTGGCATTTTTAGTGTCAAATTGTCCAAATTTGGCAATTTTTGATTGTGGTTGGCAGGAAAGCAAATCGGCTTGGCACTTTTTTGTCATTTTTTGGGACAGAGAAAATTAATATAATATTTATATATTTTTATTATACATAATTAGAAAGAAAGAGCGTGTCAAATCTTACCTTTCAATTCCCAGTATTTGCATGTCCTTTTGTGATTTCGTTCTCACATAAATTTTATTATTTGGCTACAACAAACACAAATCTGGCTTCAGCCTTTCCGGTTCCAGTCTTAATTCTTTTACAGGTTTTGAAACTGAAAGTGAAACTGTTAGGTCTAACTAATGTGGCTTCGAGTTTGATATTTCTTTGGTGTTTTATAAGTCATAGTGGTCAACACCAGGTAAGCCAGCATTTTGTTTATTCTTGAATTTACACGTATAATATTTGACTATTATGAGTATGTGTAACGAAAATCCCTATTTTGAAAGGGTTGGCAAGTTTTCGAAGCATTTGGCAAGTTTTTGTCACATATTTGGCAAGTTGTCCTGAAAAAAACTGGCAACCCTGCATACAGGTGTGAAATGAATGACATGGATTTAATCATGCTAAAACTGGATTTAATTGAATTCAATAGTCTAATGTCACGTCGCCCAGCAACGGCGGCCATCGTGGTTCTAAACAAAGAAAATTGGTACTTTTTATTCTTCATGCTGGCTTGAACTTTTCATATGTCTTGTGATCAGAATGTGAGAGGATACGCTTTTATGCTCGTCGGATAAATATTTCATCAGGGTGTCCGCCATTGTTCCGATAGTTTAGAGCCAGTTGCTAAGTTACCATGCGTCATGCGTCATTACGAAGGAAGTGACGTTACGATTGTTGAAGCGTATTGTTTATGGTGAGAACATTAAACAGTTTCGATATTTCCGCTCGCCTCAGACGATGTTCACAGTGTTATTTTCATATCACATCATAATATCATATCAGTAAAAGCGACGTGCATCCATAATGCAAATAATTACAGGTCGTGGAATAGAGCAGTAAAATTAGGTGCCCCAAACGTAAACAATAACAAGTTGCTAGTGATTTTCGTTAGGGACCGGAATAATTTACGCACAATATAGGTCTCCCAATTTTGTAGTTTGAGTTGTAGGCAATACACTTTCAGTATTGAAAATATGTTTACATAAAATCTAACAGTTGCAGAAATAATAATATAAGGCTAAATTATTCTGAAAACCAGGCTCCGAATAATTCTCGTCTTGTTCACACCAGCGCAATAATTTGCTCTGGTCTAAAAATAGATAGACTGTAACTTTTGATAAATTTTACCTTTTGTTCCATAAAATATCCATATCTAGACATTATTTGATGCATGATCGAGTATTTAGGAGTATGTGTTTCTTTTGCCACCTAACAGCCAAATTTTAAAGGTTATTTTTTTTTCTATAATTTACATTGGAACGTGAGCTGTCAAGACAGGAACATGTGGTTTGCCATGTGCTTCTAGACCTTTGTTTACGTTTGGGGCACCTAATTTTACTGCTCTATAGAAATTTAAACTGGATCAAGTGTATGCCTGAAATGTCCTTAAAACATCTGTAACAATAATATATTGTACATTACACATGGCATATTCTTTGAGATAAAAATAGTTAAAAGGAAGAAACAGAGACAAACATCT
>NC_088368.1:11626429-11628929 GCF_034508935.2 Berghia stephanieae | reverse complement strand
GTTAAGCTTAATAGCCAATATTCTCATCACAAACATATAACATAGAAACGATTGAGACATTGAGTATGCTCCGGTGTATGGGGTGAATTTTTAATTCAGAAAAGTGAGTGGAGCAGGCACTTATGTTGGTAACAACAAGATATGAAGTGAGTAGAAAAGTGCCAGAAGACAATAGAGAATAAAAATTTTTTTCGCGGCGGTGGTGGGGTTTGAACCTGCGACCTTATTGGTACGACAACTCCGCCTGGCAGGTGAGAGCGTGGCTCTACCGTGTGAGCTATCCACGAACACAAAAATATTCGTTTCAAACCCAAAGTCATTTCTAGATCCCTCTCTCACCCACTTCTTGAGATCGCCGATTCGTTCACCACCATCGCGAAGTAATTTTGACCAGCAGTTAAGCTTAATAGCCAATATTCTCATCACAAACTATAACATAGAAACGATTGAGACATTGAGTATGCTCCGGTGTATGGGGTGAATTTTTAATTCAGAAAAGTGAGTGGAGTAGGCACTTATGTTGGTAACAACAAGATATGAAGTGAGTAGAAAAGTGCCAGAAGGCAATAGAGAATAAAAAAATTTTTCGAGGCGGTGGTGGGGTTTGAACCTGCGACCTTATTGGTACGACAACTCCGCCTGGCAGGTGAGAGCGTGGCTCTACCGTGTGAGCTATCCACGAACACAAAAATATTCGTTTCAAACCCAAAGTCATTTCTAGATCCCTCTCTCACCCACTTCTTGAGATCGCCGATTCGTTCACCACCATCGCGAAGTAATTTTGACCAGCGGTTAAGCTTAATAGCCAATATTCTCATCACAAACATTAACATAGAAACGATTGAGACATTGAGTATGCTCCGGTGTATGGGGTGAATTTTTAATTCAGAAAAGTGAGTGGAGCAGGCACTTATGTTGGTAACAACAAGATATGAAGTGAGTAGAAAAGTGCCAGAAGACAATAGAGAATAAAAAATTTTTTCGCGGCGGTGGTGGGGTTTGAACCTGCGACCTTATTGGTACGACAACTCCGCCTGGCAGGTAAAAGCGTGGCTCTACCGTGTGAGCTATCCACGAACACAAAAATATTCGTTTCAAACCCAAAGTCATTTCTAGATCCCTCTCTCACCCACTTCTTGAGATCGCCGATTCGTTCACCACCATCGCGAAGTAATTTTGACCAGCAAAATTTTTATTCTCTATTGTCTTCTGGCACTTTTCTACTCACTTCAAATCTTGTTGTTACCAACATAAGTGCCTGCTCCACTCACTTTTCTGAATTAAAAATTCACCCCATACACCGGAGCATACTCAATGTCTCAATCGTTTCTATGTTATATGTTTGTGATGAGAATATTGGCTATTAAGCTTAACTGCTGGTCAAAATTACTTCGCGATGGTGGTGAACGAATCGGCGATCTCAAGAAGTGGGTGAGAGAGGGCTCTAGAAATGACTTTGGGTTTGAAACGAATATTTTTGTGTTCGTGGATAGCTCACACGGTAGAGCCACGCTCTCCCCTGCCAAGCGGAGTTGTCGTACCAATAAGGTCGCAGGTTCAAACCCCACCACCGCCGCGAAAAAAATTTTTTATTCTCTATTGTCTTCTGGCACTTTTCTACTCACTTCATATCTTGTTGTTACCAACATAAGTGCCTGCTCCACTCACTTTTCTGAATTAAAAATTCACCCCATACACCGGAGCATACTCAATGTCTCAATCGTTTCTATGTTATATGTTTGTGATGAGAATATTGGCTATTAAGCTTAACTGCTGGTCAAAATTACTTCGCGATGGTGGTGAACGAATCGGCGATCTCAAGAAGTGGGTGAGAGAGGGCTCTAGAAATGACTTTGGGTTTGAAACGAATATTTTTGTGTTCGTGGATAGCTCACACGGTAGAGCCACGCTCTCCCCTGCCAAGCGGAGTTGTCGTACCAATAAGGTCGCAGGTTCAAACCCCACCACCGCCGCGAAAAAAATTTTTTATTCTCTATTGTCTTCTGGCACTTTTCTACTCACTTCATATCTTGTTGTTACCAACATAAGTGCCTGCTCCACTCACTTTTCTGAATTAAAAATTCACCCCATACACCGGAGCATACTCAATGTCTCAATCGTTTCTATGTTATATGTTTGTGATGAGAATATTGGCTATTAAGCTTAACTGCTGGTCAAAATTACTTCGCGATGGTGGTGAACGAATCGGCGATCTCAAGAAGTGGGTGAGAGAGGGATCTAGAAATGACTTTGGGTTTGAAACGTATATTTTTGTGTTCGTGGATAGCTCACACGGTAGAGCCACGCTCTCACCTGCCAGGCGGAGTTGTCGTACCAAAAAGGTCGCAGGTTCAAACCCCACCACCGCCGCGAAAAAAAAAATTTTATTCTCTATTGTCTTCTGGCACTTTTCTACTCACTTCATATCTTGTTGTTAGACAGGAATAGGGTAACTCACATTTTATTCTTTTCATTGAAGTAGGAGTGTAAAACTATGCCG
>NC_088368.1:11616429-11621429 GCF_034508935.2 Berghia stephanieae | reverse complement strand
TAGTAGTGGTAGTGATGATGATGTGGTGGTGGTGATTGTAGTAGTAGTGGTAGTGATGATGATGTGGCGGTGGTGGGGTAGTAGTAGTGGTAGTGATAATGTGGTGTCGTGGTTGTAGTAGTAGAGGTAGTGATGATGATGTGGTGGTGGTGGTTGTAGTAGTGATGATGATGTGGTGGTGGTGGTTGTAATAGTGATGGTAGTTGTGGTAGTGGTAGTGATGATGATGTGGTGGTGGTTGTAGTAGTAGTGGTAATGATGATGATGATGATGTGGTGGTGGTTGCAGTAGTAGTGGTAGTGATGATGGTTATAATTCTAGTGGCAGTGATGATGATGTGGTGGTTGGAAGGGGGGGGGGGTGTCCTTGGAAGAATTTGACAGAAGTTGCCCGGAACCCGGAAATTTTTTGCTCCAGACCAGAGTTTTTTCAGGTGAAACCGGAGTTTTGGAATCATTGAATAGACTATCAATGACAATTTCATTTTGATGTGTACAAGTACAAGATCATCCGGTTTTGTTTTGACTCAAGGCAACAGTTCAAGGTTTCGCTCGACGGCAGATGATGGCTTAGATGACACTATAGTTTTTAAATTATTTTTCAATTGCTAAATTAGATTTTAAAAGATACACACAACAAACATCATGGTGGGATTGGCAATCACAATGAATATATATCCATGAACAGAAATAATAACAAACGCGATAAATTCATTGTATCAACAGGTAATCCAGCGTAACTGTGGTGTGTAGTGTGTAATGTGTACACACAAACTTTGTTGACAATCAAATATCGCGGGGTATTAAATTTTAAGCCCAGCAGAGAACTCGCGCAATTCGGTTGGACAGGCCCGATACTATTTTTAGAAGGCCCTGGGTGCCAGGCACCAAATCAACCAATATCGCCGCGCCCCTGTGTTCAAGAATACCTTTACACTACACATCTTTATGACCTCATTCACGTCCTGTTCCAGGGTTCCTTCCTTGCCTGTTCATATGTTATGAAATCCTTGCTTTGATTGGATCTCGAATTCAACTAGTTATTTGATCTTAGAATTATTGTTGTGGTTAAGATGTCATTGCGGGTCAAAAACTATTTTAGTGAAGTTG
The DNA here is from genome assembly GCF_034508935.2 of Berghia stephanieae. Lineage (NCBI taxonomy): Eukaryota > Metazoa > Mollusca > Gastropoda > Nudibranchia > Aeolidiidae > Berghia > Berghia stephanieae. The sequence goes on along the minus strand of NC_088368.1, from coordinate 11,620,320 downwards.
GATGCGCGCGCATATTGTATATTTCTTGGATCTCCTACGATATTTTTTTTTATAAAGGATAATAAAAGGAATGTCTGATTATAACTTTGTTTTTATGCTTTAGTAATTTCGCCTTTTTCGGAGACCAAAGAGACATAATAATTAGAATTGTTGGATTAAATAAAAATAAAATCAGGTAAATCGAAACTCCACCAACCACCACACCGCCATCTATAACCACGATGACGACGACAACAACAACAAAACAACAACATTATCAATAACTACGACGACGACCACGACGACTATAGATTTCGACAAAAACGACAATTCAAGAAAGCACATTTTAGCTTGTAATGTGATTTTGATCTCGTTTATTTCGAAGCAAATCGATAACCTTCTCTATCCCCTTGCGTTTGCTCATAATATTAAAATACAGAGGACTATCAAAATCCTTATTCGATTTTTTCCCTTATTTCAAAAGATAAAACCTGGACTGTTCCGGCTTTTCCGGGCTGGATAAAACTCTGAAGGAATAAAATTTGGACTAGATAAATAAAAGCTAAACCGTCAAGATGTCTCGGTGGAGAGAAATGATGATGGATTATGGGAAGATATTTGGCTCGGACAAGTCTGGAGCGAGTCGGGCTGGAGGGAGTGACTTGTTCAGTATCACCAGTGACATCAGAGATAAACGTAGATCTGATCAACAACTGAGGCTAACTCTTGAAGAGGTAGGAAAAATTAAATCTTTTTTTTTTTATAGGAAAAATTAGATTCTGTTTTTACCGGTTAAACGTGTTTGCTTTAACTCTCTCCTTACCAGCCATTTTCGGGATATTCTCCAAAAACTTCACACCCAACTATCTAACACAAAAATAGATTTGTTATCACTCAAACACAATAGCAGTAAGTTCTTGCGATACATAATTTCTTTAGTAAAATATGCTCTACGGCACACTATTCATTTATGATGTAGAAAATAAATTTGAATAAGAGAAATGTTAGTTGTAGTTTCCTGTAGTTGGTAAGGAGATGGTTAACGCTACTTTTTTTTTTTTTTCACTGCATACGTCTTTCATTCGTTCTTCAATCTAAACTTCACCTTGTCCTCGTTCTCGTCATAATCATCCTCATCATCTTCATTATCGTCGTCATCATCATCATCATCATCGTCATCATCATCATCATCATCATCATCATCATCATCATCATCATCATCATCATCTTCATCATCGTCAACGAATCTAGTACTCCAATTCTTCAGTTAGTATCACAAATCAAGGAGAGAGCAGTTACGACAACAGTCGCTTTTATTGGCTCATCGTCAAGATGCTGTAAATTCTAAATCAAAGGCTGATGCACAGTTGACACGATTATTAAAATTAAGTTGAAACAGCGGTCGGAGACTCTGAAAGACTTTTTCCCCCCCCCCCCCCCCTCCTCCTTTTAGAAAAAAGGGTACAAAGAGATTTTTTAAAAGTTTTGCAAAAGGAAAAAAAAAAAGGGGGGGGGGGGGGGGGGGTTGGTGAGAGGGGAGAGATAGAGATAGAAGGGGGGGGGGGGGGGGGGTGAGAGTGAGAGAGAGAGAGAGAGAGATAGAGAGAGGTTCAGTGTTTCAAATTCTCCGATCCATCCTCCTTTCTCTCCCTTGCCCTTCCCCATCTCTCTCTTTGTCGTACACACACACCCACATACACACACACCCACATACACACACACCCACATACACACACACACACACACACACATTTGATATACGATAATTATTCTCTCTCTTCTTAGTCTTGATTATCTATGCATCCCTTAGTATTTTTACTCTCTCTTAATCTACTCTTAAGAGCATTAAACAAAAAGGAATATAACAGCTCAAAAAAACAAAATACCAAACACGGAGCGTTTCGGCCTAAAAGTTTACTTTCCAAGATTTTTCTACAGAGAAGACCTACAAAATATCTCTGTCGTCTATCTGGAATTTAGTTATGGATTTATGTCTTTATTGGGGTTTTTTGTTGTTGTTGGCTGAAGAAGGGTTTTGAGCCCGAAATGTTTCTTGTTTGGTATTTTGTTCTTTTTTGCAGCTGTAACATTCATTTTTGTTTATTACTCTTTACAGTTCACAGCTTCTAGCAGCCTAGTATCACTTTGACTTATTTATTTATTCTTCTACTATTGCTTATTTCAGCATTTCCGGCCATTATTTCAAAGGGTAAGTCTGCGTTTTGTTATATGTATACGTTTTCAGTCAAAATAGTCTGTAGACATTATTATTATTATTATTATTATTATTATTATTATTATTATTATTATTATTATTATTATTATTATTATTATTATTATTATTATTATTATTATTATTATTATTATTACTATTATTATTATTATTATTATTATTATTATTATTATTATTTATTATTATTATTATTATTATTATTATTATTATTAGTGTTTATTATTATTATTATTATTATTATTATTAGTATTAGTGTTATTATTATTGTTATTATTATTATTATTATCATCATCATCATCATCATTATTATTATTATTATTATTATTATTATTATTATTATTATTATTATTATTATTATTATTATTATTATTATTATTATTAGTGTTATTATTATTATTATTATTATTATTATTATTATTATTATTATTATTATTATTATTATATTATTAGTGTTATTATTATTATTATTATTATTATTATTATTATTATTATTATTGTTATTATTATTATTATTATTATTATCATCATCATCATCTCATCATCATCATCATCATCATCATCATCATTATTATATTATTATTATTATTATTATTATTATTATTATTATTATTATTATTAGTGTTATTATTATTTTATTATTATTAGTATTATTATTATTATTATTATTATTATTATTATTATTATTATTATTATTATTATATTATTATTATTATTATTATTATTATTACGGTGTTACTGTGCGTCGTTCTTCAACGCCGCCATGACAAGACGATTACATTTGGTTAACAATTTTTTTTTTTTTTTTTTTTGTTTTTGTTGCCTCCATTTATTTCAGCTTGTGCTTCTCAGTCAACATATGCCTATACGCAGGTCTGACATCCGAACCAAATTATGGGCCTAGTTTAACATTGTTGTAATGGACAATATGTTGCGTCATTTTTTGAGATTTCCAATACACAATGAGCATATAATGAATTGCGTTATCAGACCTGCAAATATTATTATCAATTTATTTATATTATTATTATTATTATTATTATTATTATTATTATTATTATTATTATTATTATTATTATTAATATTATTATTATTATTATATATTATTATTATTATTATTATTATTATTATTATTATTATTATTATTATTATTATGAACATTTGCATACAGTTTGCCAAGACCCTCCATAAAACAGGCGTCATTTTACATCCTACATACTACGTGTTGCTGTTGGTCAGGGACCCCTTGTAAAGCGCGTTGAGCACGTTTAGTGGATATTAGACTACATAAAAGCTCAAGTTTTGTGCGGCTATGCTATGTGGTCTTGTGACATGACACTCGCTTTCGGATCGGAAGATCATGGGTTCGAGCCTCGCTCCACGCATAGTTGAGTCCTTGGAAAAGGCTATTTACTAACATTTTATCACTGTACTCAGGTGTAAAATGAGTACCTAGCTGACCGTTAACAGCGTTGTTTCTTTCCAAAAAATTGTAATAGCGCCTAATAGGCGTCATGTCACGTCCTATGTGTTACGTGTTGCTTTTTGTCAGAGACTCCTTGTAAAGCCCTTTGAGCAAGTTAAGTGGATATTGCGCTATATAAAAGCTCACCATTTTTTGGGGATTAAAAAAAAATTATTATTATTTTAATGCGGAAATTCCTGTCTCCTCTTTGAAATTG
>NC_088368.1:11603929-11611429 GCF_034508935.2 Berghia stephanieae | reverse complement strand
GTAGATAGACAGATTTAGACATATAGATAAATAAATATGTTGGTAGAGAGTTAATAGATAGGTAGTAAATAGGTAGGTAGATAGACAGATTTAGACATATAGATAAATAAATATGTTGGTAGAGAGTTAATAGATAGGTAGTAAATAGGTAGGTAGATAGACAGATTTAGACATATAGATAAATAAATATGTTGGTAGAGAGTTAATAGATAGGTAGTAAATAGGTAGGTAGATAGACAGATATAGACATATAGAAAGAAAGATGATGATAATGGCTGACAATTGTTTAGAGCATTTTAATTACTATATAGTGCGTTGTGTGTTTTATATTGTTATTAATGAAAAAATGCATGTCTTGTGTCGCAACCCGCTCACACACATTCACACACACACACACGCATACACACACATGCATATTTGCACAGACATACGCACACGCGTGCATAAAGTAAGCGCACACAGCTCCACATGAAACATAACACACACACACACACACACACACACACACACACACACTCTCACTCTCTCTCTCTCTCACACACACACACACACTCACTCTCTCTCTCTCTCTCTCTCTCTCTCTCTCTCTCACACACACACACACACAAATAATTGAATATTCAGAGATTAGAAATAAGCCGATGGGAAAACGAAATGTTTTAGTTTGAATTTAAAAGAATTAACAGTTGGTTATTCCCGGATGGTTCTGGGAATAGAATTCCATATATACGGGGTCCCATAACAGAAAAGGGCAAATTTCCCCTGAGGGTTGAATAAGGAAATTATCTTTTCATTCAATACAAGATGAATGAAATTCCCCACGACCTTGAACTTGAACCTAAACAACAAGGGGGGGGGGGGGGGGGGGGGGGGGGGACCAGAGTACACGATCACAGATTCCAAAGTGCACGTTCAACATTAACAGTGCAATGCCATGAGTAGTCGATTTTTTTTCCATCAACGATCAGAATTTGGAACAGCCTCCCCGCGGATGTAGTTAGTTAGCTCTGAAAACCTTAAACAATTCAGAGACAGAATCGCTCCTGTGCCACTCTAAACATTAACATGCACACCAAAGTCTGAGACAATAGATAGTTCGAAGATGACGTCACTCAGGTCTTTGTTATTATTTTTTGCCATCCGCGTTCAGAGTAATGCTCACTGAACTGTATTAACCCGACTATAAACGTTCATGAATACACACAGTTTTGTGTGTTGGTCCGTTATACGTTATACTTATGGCAATGTTATGAGCTTCTTAGCCAAGCGCATACCATCTATTCACCCCAGGTGGTTTGCAGATATGCAGGAAAATGAAAAAAAAATAACAAATGTGAAATTGAATATAAGCTTCAATTTAATTTACGAAAATAGATAAAATGGACGTTTCGGGTTTCCCCTTTATCACCAAAACAGGATGAATGAAAGAAACACTGCAGACGAATGAGATAATGTGGTAGTGGCGTGCGTTGTTTTTCTTCGAGCTTCGAGCAGCAACATCTACATTACTCAGGAAGCAGAAAAGAGCATCATCATATTTTTTTTTCATTATTTCAGGTTCTTAATCAATTACCTCATGATGATATCGCCAGCTTGGGGTCACGCAATGATTTGAGCTCGGGGTCACATGGATCAGGACGGTACATTTGCGATGGTGAATTCCTTTCGGAGGTGTGCAGAAACACGGCACTCCCTGAAGCGATAAAAGAGAAGATGGATGACTATAGGTGTCTCCCTCCACCTTTCTTCATGATTCTCATCTCACTGGCACAGGTATGAAAATAGAGAGAGAACGAAATTGACGTCACCCAGCTCTTTGTTATTGTTTTTAGGCCAACTATTTTTATAAGTAGTTCTCACTATATTGTATTAACAGACTATATGCCCTCAAGGTTATAAACAGTTTGAGTGTTGGTACGTTAGTTCCGGCATGGGGGATATTGTGAGTAAATTACCTAAGCGCACAGCATCAATATTTTATGTATCTGAATTTCTTAGTGTTTCACTTCATACGAAAAAAAACCAACTAAAGCGACAGTTACATTCCGAGTTAAGTGATACTAGACAAAATATAAGATTTTAAAGCCCTCTGGCAGCAACTTTTAATTGTGCTCACACTACTATGTTATGACGATCGACCCGATCAGCAAACTCCGTACTTCACTCGTGCGCCGTCGCAAACCAACCCGAAAGCTTCGTCACAACACACGTTTCAACTAGATGCTCTCTGGTTTTGGGCTCGTTACCACAACGGGTACATGTTGGACAGGTGGAAAGTCCCCACTGATGCAGCGATTTTCCCGTTAAGCAGGTTCTCGACGGAGTCGATTGGCTGCCTCCCAATGTCTCCTCTTGCTGGTGGAAAAGCCTAGCAACTCCTCCCCCAGTTTCGAGGAGTCGATGTCCCCGCCCCCTCGAGGGATTGAATTCGTCCAAACCGACTTCCATCTCGTATACGCATCTCTGCCCGAAGTCAGGGAAATTACGTACAAGAGTTTCCGGGCTTATGGCGTGACACACTTAGCTTAATAAGAATAAGATCTTAAAAAGTGTTTATGAAACAGTGCCAGACAAAACAAAAAAGAAAATTACAAGAAAAAGAACCCCCCCCCCCAAAAAAAAAAAACCCAGCCTGCCTTGACTGAAACACTCTTTTTTCAGATCTATATCTTACACCAGTGCCTGCTCCTTAACTCTCTCCTTACCAGCCGTTTTCAGGATTTTCCCCAAAACTTCACACCCAACTAACACAAAAGTAGATTTCTATTACTCAAACACAATAGCAGCAGATAAATAATTTCTTCAGCAAAACATGCTCTACAACACACGGTTCATTTTCTTTAAATTTTATGATGTACAATAGAGATTTGAATAAGAAAAATGTAGGTTGTATCGTAACGAACGTGACGATTTTCCTATAGTTGGTAAGGGGATAGTTAAGTTGCCCCATACATAAGAGTGAAAGCCTGCCACAGAGGTGTAACTGTAGTGATACGATAAAGGGCTGTGGTTTGTCTACATAAAATTCAAATGTTGCTGCCCCACTTTTAAAAATCAACTCGTAAAAATACGATTTTACCAGAAATTTATTTCAAAACAAGCATAGCTGTCCATTCAATGAACGGTGCTCGATCAATGAACGGGATGATAAGTTGGTCAACTCTAAATTTGTTATTCAGGTGCTAAATTAAATATGAACTCAATTTCTATTGTCGTAATATAAACAATACATTTTTCGACTTCGTAAGAGAACTCCACGGAGATTTTTATTTGGGCACGGAGAGATATTTTCTGCATTTAATATCTTATGTATTTCCTTCACTTAGCAGAAGTTAAGAAAGAACATGACTGACATAGATTTTAAGAAATTATTGTATTAAAAATAATGAGAGGAACCATTAACGGGTATCCATTCAATGCAAGTACTCCCACCTCATTGTCATACTCGCTAATCGGAAGGTTGACACACATCCCACAAGCTAAAAGCGATGGCTCGTCTTTTCGATGGAAATACGCTTCAACCGTCATGACGTCACTTCCCCCATAATAACGCATAGTAACTTAGCAATTGGCTCTAAACTAGTCTAAACTATCGGAACAATGGCGGACGCCTTATGAAATATTTCTCCGACGAGCAGAAAAACATGATAAATATGATCATGTTTTGACTTCTATACATTCTGATCACATTACATATGAAAAGTTCTAGCCAACATGAAGAATAAAAGGTACCGATTTTCTTTGTTTAGAACCACGCTGCTCACGTTGCTGGGCGACGTGACATCAGACTATTGAAAGCAATTGAAGAAACTACTTTGATTTTTCGATAAAATCATCACCATGTCTAATCATCTCATAATAGACGCAAACCATCTACATGTCAATTGTAAACACCAGGCAACATTTGGTGACGATTGGTCCATTGGTTTCGGAGCCTTAGTGTTATCAATAATCCAATTTGCCAAATATAATGATGCTAGGCGTTTAGTTTAAAAAATAAATCTCATAACATTCACCAGCCGGATTTAACGTATAAACCAACACATAAAACTATGTGTAACCTTAAACATTTATAGTATAATTGAGATAGAATTTAATGAGATCAACTCGTATAAATGGCTGGATAAGAACTATAACAAAGAGCTCAGCGATGCAAATACGGAAGAAAAGTTGTGACGTCACATATTCTACTCCCTTTGTTCCAAATTCCTTGGAAGTGTGTATGTAACCAGTCCTTCGGAGGACTAATAATGAATAGGTTACATATTGAATCATAAGGTGGCAAATCTATTTTGTTAGCCGGATGTATATTACGCAGATTCTAAGGATTACTTACTTACTTACTTAATCCTCTTCGGGCCTTGAGGCACATAGGGCATCCACCAGACATCTCCATTTTTTGCGATCGGCTGCTTTTGCGGTGGCTGTATTCCAGGACAGGCCTGCTTCCTTTAATTCTTTCTCCATGGTCCTTCGCCAGCGAGCATGGATGATCCTTATTGAATACAAGCATCTATTTAGACCGGAAAAGAAGATGCCGTCACTCTGGAACCAGATGATCATTTACACAATGTTTTATTCAGTCCCCCGGAGTGGTTTTACACTTTCAATGAGATAGGAACCAGTTCTTTGACATCGCACTTTTCTTCCCTATTTTGTTTCATCTATGATAAGTTAACTTAATGCCGTTGTTTTTTGTGTGTCGAATGTTACAAAAAACAAACTTTTGGTGCAGCCTCGTTTTGATTTCATTTTGTCATTTCCCTGCTTCTTCAATTTAGAAGAAAGCAAGCAATGCCGTGTCATTATCTGAATTGGATTCAATAGTCTGATGTCACGTCGCCCAGCAACGGCGGCCATCGTGGTTCTAAACAAAGAAAATCGGTACTTTTTATTCTTCATGCTGGCTAGAACTTTTCATATGTCTTGTGATCAGATTGTGTAAAAGTCAAAACATGATCAGATTTATAATGGTTTTTTTTCCCTCTGAATACGCTTTTATGCTCGTCAGAGAAATATTTCATATGGGCGTCCGCCATTGTTACGTTAGTTTAGAGCCAGTTACTAAGTTACCATGCGTCATTAAGAGGGAACTGACGTTACGACTGTTGAAGAGTATTAGGTGAGTATGACAACTCATCAAACTGTTCGATTCAAATGTTGCTCCATCAGAAAAGAACCGAATCAACAAAGAAAAACTAAAATGTTTTAAAGGAAGGGAACGAAGTTTATGGTGGTCCTTCTGAGCCTTTAGACCCATGGACCCGGAATTTATACTTGATTTCTATTAGCCCGAAACTTGCTTGCTATCCTTTGGATAGAACATTAGTCTATCGCATAGTACTATCCGGCAGATCTAACAGACCCGGCTACCCTATGACTAATGGTTAGGCAGGGGGATCAGAAAAAACTTTCGACGGCACCAGAGATCGATCTCAGTCCCGCTGGCTGTGAAGCGAGTGTTTTGACAAATGAGCTAAAGGCACCCCCCCCCCCACCCCGCCGATGTAATTAAAATTGGCTACTTTGATGACTGTTAAACGTCAGCTTTTATACAGTGCAATATCCACTAAATGTGCTCAAAGCGCTTTACAAAGGGTCCCTGACATGTAACATGTAGAACGATAAATGACGCCTGTTGGGCGATATTATAATTTTTTTTCGACAGAGTTTTGCTGTTAACGGCCAGATACTCATTTTACACCCGAGTACAGTGAAAGAATGTGAGTAAAGAGCCTTTTTCAAGAACTCAACTATATGCGCCGAGTGAGGCTCTAACCCATGACCTTCCGATCTGAAAGTGAGTGTCATACCACAAGACCACTGTTATAATTTTGATGCAATATTCCTTTGAAATCAAAATGGGTATGGATTGAGCATATGTATTTATTATTGAAGAGGGACTATACTGGAATGACAATAGAAAGAGAAAGAGGAAGGAGGTTTGGGAAACATGTTAACCTACCAATGTATCCAGATTGGAAATGATGGTGATGATGATGACGATAAGAAGGAGGAAAAGGAGGGCGAGGAGGAGGAAGATGATGATGATGATGATGATGATGATGATGATGACGACGATGATGATGATGATGATGATGATGATGATGATGATGATGATGATGATGATGATGATGATGATGGTGGTGGTGGTGATGATGATGATTAAGTAATAAACAATGATGATATATATATATATATATATATATATATATATATAATATAATAATAAACACTTAATACATTCAATCAAATTTTCCACAGATTATCGTGTACGTAATTGCCAACGAAACAGAGGGCGTGACTTTCAAAGCCTTTGAGGGTGTTCCGAGCGGCAATGTCCTTATGTATGACCCAACAAGACGAAGGGAGGCTTGGCGATGGGTCTCTTACTGTCTGCTTCACCAAGGGTGAGTCGAAATGATTAACTTACTAGATTAGGGGCAGCGTGGCTCAGCGGTACTGTGCTTTGCTTCGTACCCAAAGGGTACCGAGTTTGACTACCTGCCTCGCTGTGTGGCCTTGAGCAAGTCACCTCGCCCTAGCTCACTTTGCGGTGCTGCACTGGGTCTGACGCCTGTGTTATTCCAGTCTTCCCTTGGAATAGACCCGAAAGACAAATTTCCCCTTGGGGATGAATAATGGGAATTTATTTATTTATTTCTTTATTTAACCCTCTTCTTACCAACTATAGGAAAATCGTTACGATTAACCAACATTTTTCTTATTCAAATTTCTTTTGTACATTATAAAATTTAAAGAAAATGAACACTGTATTGTAGAGCATGTGTTGCTAAAGAAATTATGTATTGGAAGAACTTTGCTGATATTGTGTTTGAGTGATAAAAAATCTATTTTTGTGTTAGTTGGGTTGAAGTTTGGGGGAAAATCCTGAACATGGCTGGTAGGCAGAGAGTTAATTTATAAAACTTACGCATCATGCTGCGCAATATCCAATAAACATTTCCAAAGCGTTCTGTAAAGGTTCCTAGCCAACAGCAACACTTAATATTTAGGACGAGAAGACATGACAACTGTTTTTTTTTTTTTTTTTTTCGTCGGAGAGAACGTTGTTAACGGTACTCAGGTAGACAATTTATTCATGAGTTCGATGAGAGAATGTGAGTAAGGAGCCTTTACAAACGACTCAACGACGCACCACGTAAAGCGGGACTCGAACCCCTGGATCACAAGACCACATAGCCACACGTTTACAAAACACATCTTCACTCATCGCGCGTTATGTTCAAATTCAAATTGGATTCAATAGTCTGATTCACGTCCTTCACCAACGACGAGCAGCCTGGTTCTAAACAAAGAAAACCTGTACTTTTTATTCTTCAAGTTGGCTCGAACTTTTCATATGTCATATGATCAGATTTTATAAAAGTCAAAAAATGATCATATTTATCATGTTTATCTCCTCTGGATACACTTTTATACTCGTCGGAGACATATTTCATAAGGGCGTCCGCCATTGTTCCGATAGTTTAGAGCCAG
>NC_088368.1:11583929-11598929 GCF_034508935.2 Berghia stephanieae | reverse complement strand
TCATCATCATCATCATCATAATCATCATCATCATCAGTATCATCATACTACTACTACTACTATTGCTACTACTACTACTACTACTACTACTACTACTACTACTACTACTACTACTACTACTACTACTACTACTACTACTACTACTACTATTACTATACTACTACTACTACTACTACTACTACTACTACTACTACTACTATTACTACTACTACTACAATTACTACTACTACTACTACTACTACTACTACTACTACTACTATTACTACTACTACTATTACTACTACTACAACTACTACTAATACTACTACTACTACTACTACTACTACTACTACTACTACTACTACTACTACTGCTACTGCTGCTGCTACAACGACTACTACTACTACTACTACTACTACTACTACTACTACTACTACTACTACTACTACTAACTACTACGACTACTACTACTACTACTACTACTACTACTACTACTACTACTACTACTACTACTACTACTACCACTACTACTACTACGACTACTACTACTACATCATCATCATCATCATCATAATCATCAGTATCATCACCATACTACTACTACCACTCCTACTACTACTACTACTACTACTACTACTACTACTACTACTACTACTACCACTACTACTACTACTACTACTACTACTACTACTACTACTACTACTACTACTACGACTACTATTACTACTACTGCTTCTGCTACTACCACCACCACTACTACTACTACTACTACTACTACTACTACTACTACTACTACTACTACTACTACTACTACTACTACTACTAGTATTATCAACATCCTTACCACCATCATCAATATTATCATCATCATCATCATCATCATCATCATCATCATCTTCATCATCATCATCTTTATCACTGACAGGAGCCATGATGGGCGATGCCTTCTTGACAGATCCCGGAAGAAGCCCTATGAAATACGGCGCAGCTCTCCTCGTTCTTTTCGTCTTTCTGTTTGTCATGGGTATCACTGTTATACTAAATATCGCATGGTTTGACTACCCCGATCAAGTCTACAGCTAAAGATATATTATCATTATTATTATTCTTATTCTTCTTCTTCTTCTTCTTCTTCTTCTTCTTCTTCTTCTTCTTCTTCTTCTTCTTCTTATTATTTTATTATTATTATTATTATTATTATTATTATTATTATTATTATTATTATTATTATTATTATTATTATTATTATTATTATTATTATTATTATTAATGTTTTGTGCTATGTTGTCTTGTAGTATGACTCTCGCCTTCGGATCGGAAGGTCTAGGGTTCGAGTCAGGTCTGTATAGTTGAGTCCTTGGATAAGGCTCTTTACTCACATTCTCTCACGGTACTCGTGTGTAAATTGAGTATCTGACCTTTAACAGCGTTGTCTCTGTCCTAAAAATGTAATATCGCCTAACAGGCGTCATGTCTCATCCTGTTAAGTGTTGCTGTTAGTTAGGGTCGCTTTGTAAACCGCTTTGAGTACGTTTTGTGGACATTGCATTATATAAATGCTCATGTTTTTTGTGATTTTAAAAAAATTTATATTTTTATACTACATTTGAACCAATCAATTTTTTCAACTTATGTCTTTGTTTGTTTGTTTGTTTGGTTTTTTTTTCACTGCGATATTTTGAAAAAATATTTTCTTTTCATTGACATTAGAGGCCATGACACAGATGTATTTTTTTTTGTTTTCTTTTAAATTTTTTTTTTAATGTTATATTACCGACGTGCACTTATTTGCAGGTCTGATAACCCAATTCGTTTTGGGCTCATTGTTGTAATGGAAATCTCAAAAAAATGACGCTGAATATTATCTATTACAATAATGTTAAACTAGACCCATAATTGCGTTCGGATGTCAGACCTGCATATATGTACACGTCGAATATTACCCAACAATCTAAAACTGTTTGACTCTGTCTCTTTTCCATTCATAATTGAAAAAAATAACATCTTGTTATTTTGTCTCAATTTTAAATTTACGGACTTTGCCTGGGGATTCAATTGGATCCAGGTTTTTTTAAAAAAATCTCTCTGTAATGATAGCCCTCTTGATTAAAACTGTATTACTTCGGGGTATCTGGGTAGGGTTCCTGACCTCCCATGGTGGGCAGGGAGGTACTTACTGTGTCTTCTATCCCCTTATATCTCTTTTCCAACTTGCCTTCTGTCTTTGTCTTTGAATGAGATTACTTGGTTTTGTCTTGGTCCTGGCCTGATACCTTGATTGAGAGTGAAACAGCCAAATGTATAGTTAGTTAGTGTAAATCATCTCTCTGTTATGTACTGTATTATGTTTTGTTTACATGTTATCTCTAATTTGTAAACATTTGAGTGTATTCCTCTTAGTGAGGACCTGTGCTCAACATTTAGGTGATCTCAAACTAAGTACTTTGATAATGTGCTCTTGGAATCTACATCTGTTTCCTATTTGAACCAATTTCCCTTTGTCTTACCTTTTCTTTGGTGTACTTTAATTTTAATTCTAGAACTTTTTACTATCCCATATTTTTCCTTTTTACTGGCGCTGATAATGACCAAAATGTGTTGCAAGCGCCGTAAAAAACCTTAAAAACAAAACAAAAAAACCAACAAAAACAACTTCGGGGTGTTTTAGATGATCACTTAGGTTATTGAATTCAGAGACACATATGAACGACTTGTGTTAAATGTAGATCTTTAATGAGTACAATAGATGTTACTTTCTTGGATTGTTAAGACTAAAATCTCACACGTATTTCTCATCATTTTTTCACTTTGTACCATAATTATGGAGTTGACACATTGTAATATAAAATGCTGGAATAGCGGTAGAATTGGTGAACATTATTCATTATTCTTGATGTGATATTCTTCTCGTGTTATTAATTTGCAATTTTTGTTATTACAAGACTCTGAAGAACTTACGCTTTTATCGATAATGATTAATTGATATTGTCAAATTGTGAGAAAAAAATCGCAATGCTCATCTTGAAAATATGGGCCAAATGTTCATAGTACGATCAAAATAATTTAATTCTTTAAAGTGATATATATTAAGCTGCTTGAAGCTGTGGTCTGTAAAAAGAATGTAATGAACAAACTTGAATTGAATAACAGCTTCGAAAATTAACAAAATACCAAGCACTAAACGTTTCGGGATGGCTTCTTCAACTAATTACAAAAACAATATATTTGGGTGGTGTTCCTGACCTCCCATAGTGGTCAGGGAAGTACAAATTGTGTCTTCTATCCCCTTATATCTGTTTTCCAACATACTTTCTGTCTTTGTCTTGGAATGAGATTACTTGGTTTTGTCCTGATCCTGGCCGGGTCCTTGGCTGGGAGGGAAACAGTCAAATATATAGTTATGGTTTTGGGAGATGATATTTTTTCCTTGTAAATCATCTCTCTGTTATGTACTGTTATTTTTTAAATTTTTAATATGATTTGTAAACATTTGAGTGTATTCCTCTTAGTGGGGACCTGTGCTGGTGTCTGGGTGAGACTTTTAGGTGATCTCAAACTAAGTACACTGATAGTGTGCTCTTGGAATCTAAATCTATTCCCTATTTAAACCGATTCCCCTTTGCCTTACTTTTTCTTCAAGCCCTTTTAATTGTACATCAAGAATGTCTTTACTATCCAATTTTCTTCCTTTGTACTGGCGCTGATATGACCTATATATGTTGCAAGCGCCGCAAAACGCTTAAAAACAAAAACAAAAACAAACGTTTCGCTGGGTGGGGTTCTTGACCTCCCATAGTGGACAGGGGGGTACATACTGTGTCTTCTTTCCCGTTATATCTGTTTTCCAACTTGCTTTCTGTCTTTGTCTTGGAATGAGATTACTTGGTTTTGTCCTGGCCCTGGCCGGAGTCCTAGCTGTGAGGGAAACAGTCAAATGCATAGTTATTGTTTTGGGAGATGATATTTTTTCCTTGTAAATCATCTCTCTGTTATGTATTATTATTTTTGTTATTTTGAATGTATAATTTTAGCATTTGAGTGTATTCCTCTTTGTTGGATTTTGTGCTTGTGTCCGGATGAGACTTATAGGTGATCTCAAACAAAGTAAATTGGTGATATGCTGTTGGAATCTACATCTGATCCCTATTTATTCTCAGTTCCCCTATGTCTTACTTTTTCTTGGGTGCTTTAATTGTAATTCTAGAACTTTTTACTATCCCATTTTCTTCCTTTTTACTGGCGCTGATATAACCTAAATGTGTTGCAAGGGCCGTCAAACCCTTAAAAACGAAAAACGCACAAACGTTTCAGGATCGCGTCTTCAGCCAATAACAAAAACAATATAAACATGAATGAATCACTTAAAAAGGAATAAATAACAATGTGAAATTGAATGGAAGCTTCAATTGAATTAATATACGAAAACAGATAAAAATGGACGTTTCAGGTTTCCCCTTTAACAACAAAACAGGATGAATGAAACACTACTTACAGACGAATGAGAAAACGTGGTAGTGGCGTTGTTAAGATGAATAAATAACAACAAAAACCGTCCATTTTTATCTGTTTTCGTATATAAAATTGAAACTTACATTCAATTTCACATTGTTATTTATTTCTTCGATTACACTTAAAATGGAACACTGGGTGGTGATCCTGACCTCCTATAGTGGGCAGGGAGGTACATGCTGTGTCTTCTATCCCCCCCCATACCCGTTTTCCAATTGTTTCCTGTCATGGTCTTTGAATGAGATTACTTAGTTTTGTCCTGATCCTTGCCGGAGTTCCTTGGCTGGGAGGGAAACAGTCGAATGTATAGTTATAGTTTTGGGAAATGATATTATTTTCCTTGTAAATCATCTCTCTGTTATGCATTGTATTATGTGTAGTTTACATATTATATTATATGATTGGTAAACATTTGAGTGTATTCCTCTTAGTTGGGACCTGTGCTTGTGTCTGGATGAGACTTTTAGGTAATCTCAAACTAAGTACTTTGAAGGTTTGCTCTTGGAATCTACATATATTCCCTATTTGAACCAATTTCCCTTTGTCTTACCTTTTCTTTTGTTCTATAATTGTAATTCTAGAACTTTTTACTGTCCCATTTTCTTCCTTTTTACTGGCGCTGATATAACCTTAATGTGTTGCAAGCACCGTAAAACCCATAAAACCAAAAACAACATAAAATGGAGCAGATCGGGATTGCCCCGATATCTCCATCCCATGGGGATAGCTCATGCTCGGTACACCAGGCAGAGGAGACTTTTAAGGACTGGATGGAGCACAATCACATTAAGGGGTGGACAGCCATAAAACACTACATCACTTAAAATCTTGACAGACGGCAGAGAAATATTTAACACGTGTTGTCCACCAGTAAAATGATCCTGAATCTTGAAATTCCTTAAGGAAGAAAAAAATTAAACAGTCTGTAACAAAACTAGTTTAAAAAAAGAATTTTGGCTGCCCCATGCATTAGCAGAAATGTATGAAGGGTCTAGTAAAATGAAGCATCAGTATCTATTGACATATAGTATATATATATATATATATATATATATATATATATATATATATATATATATATAATATATATATATATATATACATATACATATAAGTTATAAAAACGAAAAACATGAAATAATTGTGCTCAACCTTTTTAATAAAAGGGGCTATTTATAAACTATTTCAAGTATAATTATGATCAACTTCTGCAATATTGTTTCGAGCATTCGCTCTCATCCTGATGAGAGCGAATGCTCAAAACAATATCGTAGACGTTGATCATAATTATACTTGAAATATATATTATAAAATATAAATATATATATATAATATATATATATATATATATATATATATATATATATATATATATATAAAATCATAAAATTTCCATTATTTGTCCTTATTGGCTGTCCTTATTTATTTTACATACCCTCATTAATATTATCGAACACTAGTGTCTACCAGCACTCATATATATATATATATATATATATATATATATATATATATATATATATATTTATATATAATGTATTCCCTTTGAGATTGATGTTTGATAATAATAGACAGGGAATACATTTTTTTCTGCGGACATTATGCCAACTGACGACGTGGACGAAAGCCACAGAAACATATGTTTTGGCCACATATAAGTGAGTGATACAATTTATATTTTATATTAGCTCTAACCATCATTATCGAGCACTTTCGTACCTATATATATATATATATATATATATATATATATATATATATATATATATATATATATATGAGTGTTGGTGGGTACTTGTAGCTACAAGAGTGCTCGATAATGTTGGTTAAAGGTAATATAAAATATAAATAAAGTCATTCACATATTATGTGAGTTACTTTATTTACATAACCATAAACTATATTAAGTCGAGTTACGATTGTTTTGTACTGAGAGATATGTTGCGCGTTAAAAAACTGCGCACCTTGTGTCAAATTGACATTCACTCTCACTCTTACTCTATCCCATGACCGGTTGGTCGTCGGGGGGACTCTCGGGATGCAGACTTCACGATTCGACGCCACTCATCACGGTCTTGGGCCTTCCTCATTAGATTGTTCCACGTCAATCCTGTCCAATCTTTAATGTTATCCTGCCACACTTTCCTCTGTCTTCCTTTTTTTGGCAGCCTTCTATTGTGCCCTGCAATATTGTCTTGCATAAGCTTTTGTGTCTTACGAGGTGACCAAACCAAGACAATTTCCTTCTCTTTACCATTGCAAGTAGTGGTTCTTGCCCTCCCGCCAGTTCTTTTACTTCGTCCAGAACACTTACATTGGTCCTATGTTCCAAATATGATATTTTTAGTTGTTTTTGGTAGCCTTTGAGTTGGAATGCGCGAACTCTCCATTCCGTGTCAGCATTCATGGTCCAGGCCTCGCAACCATAGAGGAGTACAGACAGTACCAGAGAACGAAGTAGTTTTAGCTTTGTCTTGAAGTTTATGTTGCTTTTCCAGATTCTATTTAGTATTGTCATTGCTGCAGTAGCCATGCCCAGTCTAGCTTTTATTTCCGACGTGCTTGTTCCGTCATCAGGTATTTGAAAGATGTTACCTCTTGAAGAGTTTCCCCATTCACGACAATTTGTGTTCTAGTATTGTCTTGGCTGTTCACTGGGATTTGGGATTTGGAAGTGTTGATCTCCATGCCATATCTTGATGCCCCTCGGTGTAAATGGTCAGTAAGTTCTTGCAACTCTTGTTCACTATGGGCAATAAGGTCTATATCATCTGCAAACCGCAGGTCGCATAATTGTCTGCCTTCTGCCTGTAGAGACTTTAGGTTGGTTGACATTCATATCGCATTAAAAGCACACACACACAAAAAAAAAAAAAAAACAGTTATTAAAATCTGAGGAACAAACAAGGAAACAATACAGAGGACATAACTCTGTCATTACTGCACATACTATAATAATTACCCAGTTATTTCCCATTCCTTCCATCTACCTTTGAGATGAAAATTTCATTTTAAACTGTGAATGATTCGATATTCCAAAACTAAACCATAGTGAGCACGATTTAATACACGCGATAATGTGGTCTTGTGGTATGACACACACATTATATAATATATTATATATATATATATATATATATATATATATATATATATATATATATATATATATATATATTATATATATATACACGGTCTATTGTCCGGACACCGAATGGAGTCCATGGAACACATTCTCTTGGAATGTAACTTGGGACCGCCTTGCACTGACATTGACCTAAGAGCCTGCAACCCAGAGGCTATGAAATGGATCCAGCACTGGTGTGAAACAATATGATGATGATGATGATGATGATGATGATGATGATGATGATGATGATGATGATGGTGATGATAATTATGATTATGATGATGATATTGGGGGTCCCGATAGCTCAGTTGGTAGAGCACTCATTTCACACTCAAAGGGACCGAGATCGATCCCGGGTGCAGTCGAGATTTTCTTCTGTCTACCCAGCAGTGAATGGGTAGCTTTCATTAAGGAGAGTGATATGAACAACGCTCTAGAACAAACTTTCAAAGGAATTACGGCATTGTTCATCGGAAGAAATGTTTTTAAAAGCATCTCAAGAATTTGTTCTTTTCCACAATAATGTGCTTATGTTCCTGTGAAGCGCCCTGAGCACTTCCTCGTGATATGGTAGAGCGCTCATCATATACAATGCATTATTATTATTTGAGTTTATTGAACATGATTTAGAGAAAAACGAATCTTAATACAAATAACTGACTAAATTCCATAATGTGACGGGTGGCCTCTCTAGTTTGTTTTCTTTACTTGAAAACTAATTGGATGGGTTATTCGGATCACTATAACTTTTAATTCAGTTCTAATCAAATGTTTGACTCCAATAATAGAATATCAGATTCTTCGCGGCAGGTCAAAATTTCGAATAATTTTATGTTAAATTCAATGTATTATGTTTGTTTTACGAGTCGTGGATATGTATACCGGACTTATGTCATACTGTCGTATGAAATCGTGTTTACAAGGAGTTTCAATATATTATCTACAATTACAATTCGTGGGATTATTTTTTTAATGATGCATTCACTATAAGCAATGTATTCTCAAAGAATATAATAAGAATAAACCTTTTTGTATAATCACTTACTATCGTCTTTAACTCATTTTGTATTTAATGTAACAAAAAATACTTTTAAAGTATATTTTCCTATATTCGTTTGGAGATTTATTTTTTTCCTGTTCTGGGATCTCTATTCCTCCTGAAGTAAAATTTTAGTAAAGTGTCGAGACTTATGCAGATGAGAAATAATTGACAACAGCTAATAAGGCCCAGGCTGAGGGTGTGTCTTTTTTACGAAACCCCCCGAAACCCCCCGAAACCTGCCGAAATCCGACGAAACCCGACAAAACCTGACAAAGTTATGGGAAGTAGGTAGCAGTGGGGAGTGAACCTGAGACTCAGGGAAGTGTACGCCATTGGGGAGTGAACTTGGGGCTAGATTTCGGCGGGTTTTATAAAGAAGCAATCAGTGCCGAATGTCGGAGATATAAACATTGAAGAAAGTTGGTGCCAAAACTGAACCTTGTGGTACCCCATTTTTAATTTTGCGTGTTTTGCTTTTGTGTTTACCCAGTATGATATGAAATTATCTTGTGCCAGTCATGGTAGACAGCAGTTTGAGCGTCTTTCTACAAGGAATCATTTTGGAGAGTTTTAACATCAGTCCGCCAGACCAAACAGTGTCGTAAGCTGCAGACAAATCTATTAGGACTTCACCAGTCTTCTTTTTGTTCTCATAGCCTGCTTCAATATATGAGGTCAGTGCAAGGACCTGTTCACTTGTGCTTCTTTGTGGTCTAAAGCCCGCTTCTTCTGGTGGTATGCTGGGATTTATATATGGGGTTATTCGCTCTAGTACGATTCTTTCCAGGAGTTTGTATAAGCAACAAAGTAGAGATATTGGTCTATAGCTGGATGGTTCAGTCATTGGTTTGCCTGGTTTTAATATGGCAATAACTTTGGCATGTTTCCAAATTTGTGGGTATGTGCCCTTTTCCATGATGTCTGTCATAGTATTTGCCAGCCAGTTATTGTTTCTGGTCCAACGTTAGTAATCATGTCGGGGTATATTCCATCAATGCCAGCAGCTTTGCCATTGTTTTATTTTCTTTATAGCTCCTAACATTGCATTAATCGTTATTGGGACACTTAAAAACATGCTATGGTCAGGCAAAGTTTTCAGGGTCTTTTGATATTCTTTTCTTATTTCTTTTTCAAATTGATGGTTTAGGATGTGTTGTTTAATTTCTTTGGCAATTTTGTCAGCTACAATCTGAGGGGCTGATTTTGTTTGACGAGCTTCATGGTTTAGCATTTTGAGGGAGTGAACCTGGGACTATGTAAAAAGGATATCAGTCCGGCTTCAACTCCCAATGGTATCCATCTCCCACAGTCCCAGGTTAACTCCCCACTGCTGTGCACTTCCATGTGTCCCAGGTTCAATCCCAATTGGTGCCCACCTCCTATAATGTCAGGTTCATTCTCCTCTGGCACACAATTCCCAGAGTCCGGCTTCAATTCCCACTGGTATCCATCTCACATTGTCCCAGGGTCATTTTCCACTGATATCTTCTTCCCATAGTCCCAGGTTCACTCCCCACTGGTGTACACCTCCTTGAGTCCCAGGTTCACTCCCCATAGTTGTCTACTTCCCATAACTTTGCAGGATATTGTCGGGTTTCGACGGGTTTCGTAAAAAAGCACTGCACTTTTTTACGAAACCCGGCGACACCCGCCGATAACCATAGTCTCAGGTTCACTCAGAGGCGTCGTATGGGAACAAAACAGACAATGGACGTTTCAGGTACAAACCCTTCGTCAGCCCAACAATATACGAATAAACGTGGAAAACAAATAAAATAAAAGGCAAAGCAATTTGTATCGTCTGTACTCAATGGTGGTTGCAGTATGATTGAAACGTTAGCGTGGCGTGTGTAGTGGGAAGGGGTCTCAAAGGAGTAATTGGATTGATAAGAAAAGGTGAGCGCGCGAGGGAACAGAACCTACCAAAAAATAATGGAAGATAAAAGACACATTAGTAGTAGTAGTAGTAGTAGTAGTAGTAGTAGTAGTAGTAGTAGTAGTAGGAGAAGTAGTGGCGGGCAGTAGTAGTAGTAGTAGTAGTAGTAGTAGTAGTAGTAGTAGTAGTAGTAGTAGTAGTAGTAGTAAGAGTAGTAGTAGTATTTAGACTTGGACTTACTACAGACATTCTTCGCAAACTGATATCCAAACTATCAAATACCGTCGGACACATCCTCCACATGCTTGAAACATTGCACTTATCATAATCATACACTTAACAAAACCATCAGGTTATTCATACATTTATGTAATCAACATTACCGTACATGCTTGAATAATGCCAAAACCAGTAAATTAGATGTTCTCTTTCCAAACAGAATTACACATCTTTAATGAGAACCTCCTTTCTCATTCGGAAACCCTTCCATCGGTGGATTCACCCACTGACCCTTCCTCTGTCCCCATAGTTTTTAATGGCCCCCACAACTAGCCAGTCACCATTGGTGGTTTAGGAGCCCCTACAACAGCCCTGTATCAGTCCGGAAGCAATCGATTCACCCCACCCACCATCGAAACCACCCACGTGATGGATAAAGTTGGAGCTATCCCCCCAGTTGGAACCACAACAAACACCGGCTAGTGGTTTGTGTACCCCCGATCATCCAGCTGAGCAGTGCAGGGGAATCGGTCTTAAGGAAAGGTCTCAAGTTCATCCCACTGCGAAGAACGTCCGTCGGATGTACGTCGCTTCATGAGTATTCTACGCTTGAAGTATTACTTCAAAGACGAAGAACGAGACCCTGACTATTACCGTGACCCCGAGGCTTCGTTTGCCGCTTTCTCACGACGTAAAAGAAACTGGACTCCAAGTCCTGGCCTAACACTCGACCTGTTTATCCAGACCTGTCTTAGACAGATCAAGGCACTACAATCCACACATATCAAGAGGTCGAACCTTACCCGTCTAGAATGGGCTGCCGTACGATCACTTAGATCACATCGAGACAGAGTGATCAAAGCGGCTGATAAAGGAGGAGCCATAGTTGTTTGGGACGCTGAGCTCTATAGAGCTGAAGGTCATAGGCAATTGAGCGACCAGATATTTTATGAGACAGTGGCTTCGGACCCAACACTTGCCAACACCAGAGTCCACCAGACAATCCAATCTTTAAGGTCTCAGAGAGAATTACCTAGTAGAGCAGAGGTCCTTAAACACGACCCCAGCGACCTAGGTAATCCATGTTTTTACATGCTCCCTAAGATACACAAGATCCGGGAATTGTCTGACTCCCCACCTGGAGGGCCGATTGTGTCGGCTCTCTCGTGCCCCACTGAGAAGGTATCGCAGTTCCTCGGTGTGGTATTTCAGCGTATAGTCCCTACCCTGCCATCGTAAATCAAGAATACTAACCATGCTCTTGGTGTCCTTGACTAAATTCGATTCCAGGATGAACGTCCACGGCTGATTTTCACAAAAGTTTCAAAGTTTCAAAGTTTATTCAATCTTAGGCTTTCGCCAATAAATCAACAATTTGATGCCAACATACATGAAAGTGGAAAAAAAAGAAAAAGAAAAAAAAGGTAAATGGAACCAAAAAATAAACTGATACACCACACAAAAATACAACAATCGTAATACCATTAATACGTTCAATAATAATAAATAATAATAATAATAATAATAATAATAATAATAATAATAATAATAATAATAATAATAATAATAATAATAATAATAATAATAATATAATAATAATAATAATATAGCAATGACTATAAAAAATGTTATTTTCTCTTTTTGAGGAAAATTTTTGTCTAAAATCAAAGCCCTATCTCCACTGAGTAAAAATGTTTTTGAATTTTGAAAATTCATTCATAAATAAACAAGTTATGCAGTTTCAAAGGTGTCATTTATTTGGATGACCCGCAAAGAGGAAAAAAACGCGAAAATATGGGACGCTTTTTCGGCATTTTTTTTCGACCTTTGGTTGTATCTTGCGTAATAAGTGGATTAAAAGATTGAAACTTGAAGAGCAAATTAGGATGGTGTTTTGTAAAATACGGGAAAAGTACTCGTCATATTCATATGAAATTTTACAACCAAAAAGAAGAAATGTTCATGTATTACCTTGTCAGCGACAAAACCTCCACACCCGGTAGTGAAATATTTGATTCCAAAGAGTAAAAATCTATTTTTAACGGTCTTCTGGTAATTGAACGAGTTTTGTCGCTTGACATAATCTAAAATGACCTTTTCTCTAACTGTGTGCCACCTTTCAGTCATATTCATCGATAAACAGGGTCGTAATTAATTTTTTAAAATAGCATATACGAAACGGCTTCGTCCCATATTTTGACGCGAATTCGGGCACTTCGTAAGCGAAAAAGAGGCCCAAAGATTTGTGCGGGATAGTCATTGCTAAATAATAATAATAATAATAATAATAATAATAATAATAATAATAATAATAATAATAATAATAATAATAATAATAATAATAGTGCCGCGCTGAGGACCGGTCCTTGGGACCGGTCCCACGGTCTTTTAGCTGTGAACCGGGGATCGGTCCCATAGTGGAAGACCGGCGGCGGTCCTCACTTCTTATCACCTTTCAACGGTCTCGCGCCATACTACTTAACCAGCGATTCGTTGCCTCGGTTCTTTGCCTATCTTCCACCAATCACCACCCATCCCACTTAATTAATCGCACCCACCCCTCTTTGCCATACACTAAACGACACAGACGACCATAGAGGCAGACGACCACGTCCCTCCACTCCGCAAACCGCCCTTTCGTGTGTGAGATGGGGGAAACAGGAGGCGCACGCCTTGGACGATTCCATTATACGGGGTAAATTTCAAAATTTACTACACCATAATGATCGCAATGACAATGATCTATGATGAAGGCATGACCCCTCTTCTCTAATGGGTTATTGTTTGAAATGCATGTGACTACTAAAGATGTGTGTGTTTGTGTGTGTGTGTGTGTGTGTGTGTGTGTGTCGAACCTAGCAAGTAGCAAGTCACCACTCCTTTCTATCGCATTGTTGTAATTTAAAATAATACAATAATATTAAAATTTCGTTTGGTGTTTTAACTAATCAAATAATACGAGTTTCATTAGTTTCTTCCTTCCAAGAAACCCAGTTATAACGTCTGTATTTTTAAAAAGTCCAATAGAATATTTGGGGACCCCGATAGCTCAGTTGATAGAGCACTCTCTTTATACACAAAGGGCCAGAGATCGATCCCGGGTGCAGTCGAGTTTTTTCTGAATCCCTGTCTACTCAGCAGTGAATGGGTAGCTGGGTTTGTTAGATCTGGCGAAAAGTCACCATCGACCCCACTTATTACTTATTACCGCATCCACCCCTCTTATTATAACTTCACAGTCTCTCTCTTACTCTTTAATGCTCGCTGCCCTCTAATGTGTCAGTGTGTGTGTGGGGAAGGGGGGGGGGGGGTAGGAGTTGCGTGTGTGTATCAACGCCACGAACAACTTGATCAACGCTTTGGGCGATTCCATTATCTCCGTTAATGGGGATAAATTTCAAATTTTATTCACGGTAAATGATCGAAGTAACAATGAAGTACGGTGAGCAAATAAAGAAGGCATCACCCCTCTTCTCTAATTAGGTTACAATTTGAAATGAGTGTGACTACTCCGTGTTTTTACTCCTGTAGACCACGGTTTTCATTAGTGCGGGGCGGTCCCACGGTCCCAAAGGTCAAAACAGTTCGAACTTCCAACGGTCTCTCAGGAATGTTCAATGTCGAAAAGGACCGGACCGGTCCTTGCGGTTTTCATTTCCCAGGGACCGTAGGACCGTGGTCCTTAAGCTTGCCAAGGACCGCCCCGCACTAAATAATAATAATAATAATAATAATAATAATAATAATAATAATAATAATAATAATAATAATAATAATAATAATAATAATAATGATGATGATAATAATAATAATAATAATAATAATAATAATAATAATATAATAATAATAATAATAATAATAATAATAATAATAATAATAATAATAATAATAATAATAAAAGAAGAAGAAGAAGAAGAAGAAGAAGAAGAAGAAGAAGAAGAAGAAGAAGAAGAAGAAGAAGAAGAAGGAGAAGAAGAAGAAGAAGAACAACAACAACAACAAGAACAAGAAGAACAAGAATATCAATAATAATAACAATAATAATATTACCATCATCACTACACCCCAATCATCACCGTTACCACCACCACCATTACCATTATCACTACCACTATCACCATCACTTTTACATTTCCAATCAGTTTTTCTCATTAAAAAAATATATATTGATACCCATCACAACAGACCTCCTCACTACCACGAAAATTCCCGTAGTACAACGGCTAAATCCCGAGCTGGATATAA
>NC_088368.1:11571429-11576429 GCF_034508935.2 Berghia stephanieae | reverse complement strand
AGTGATATGGGGGAGCTGGCGCAACCTCGTGTCAAAACTCCCTGATTAGACAGTCTGCTTCGAAAGCTGTTTCTGGTTTATTTCTTTTTTTCTTTTTTTTTTACTAAGTATAGTTAGCATTTTGATAAATTGTCAGAATATGTAGTATTGTCTGATTGAAACCATGAAATCATGTCAGCTTTTATGATTGCCAAGGTTGAAGCCTTAATGTTTACCATGGGCCAACGAATGGTAGCGTTGTCCAATACAATACAGCTGGGTGCTTCAATGGAGGGCAGCAAACGATGTTTAGTCAGTCTTAAAACACTTTTGCATTCACCACAAAATAACATTCCAGATGTTGCAGAGAAGAAAAAATGGCATGGCATCCTTTTTAATATCCAGTATCATCACCACCTGCAAGAATAACAATGATTCTCTGTCCAGAACCCATGGGCCTTTTTCTGCTTGAATAATCAGACGTCCAATATTTTTTCGGATGTATATTTACGCTTACCCATACATCTTTGGATGATATCCATATCAAAGTTATCTATGATCCTTTTCCTGCCACGTCGTTCTACACTGGTGATCTTTCTATCGCATTTCGATAACGATCTTCTCATGGTTGGTTGTGAAATTCCAATTCAATAGCCGTCCTCTTTAATGACATCGATAGATACAAGAATACTTCTTTTCGCAGCTTTGCGAGAGTGGAACCGATAGAGATTTCGTACCGTATCGTGTTGTTTAAGAGCCTTATAAGTTTTTAAAACCTTTAAAGGCCCTGTGAAACGTTCATGCATAGACAAAAATTGTCAAAGTTATATAAACAGTGTTTATTAATTTGACAATATTGAGTATACAATCACTATTTCAAATGATTTAAAGATAGAGATTTCATATCAGTCTTTGGTAATTGCGACATGATGTAGATAATATGCCATAAATAATAAATTCAAAATTTAATACCAACTACATAAGTGGTATGTTTATAATATTGTAATATAATATAATATACTTATATAGCACCTTAATCCACTGACAAGTGCTCTATGGCGCTTTACAATCACTCAGACTATATAAACTAGCATTCACACGAGCACGCTCTCTCTCTCTCTCTCTCTCTCTCTCTCTCTCTCTCTCTCTCTCTCTCTCTCTCTCACACACACACACCCGTTCACCCAAATATAACACTAAAAGCGAATTGTTATTATTTGGAAAGAAGTATGACGTGAACTGATAATCACTACGTCAGCACAAGATTTTTGGATATGCTATGAATTCATTCATACTTTGTGGTGCGTAACTTGTTTTCATTTTTTACAGTGTAAAATCTCTAATTTTATGTCAGCTGTTTTAAAGTAGTTTTTTATAGGTCTTAAAGAAGAAAACTTTTTTTAATATGGCATGAATACGGTCCAAAATCTAGATTCAGTTAAGACAAATTGATTCAGGGGTTGACAAAAATTTTTACAACTTTTGATAGAAGACAGCTGAGAAAAACAAGAAAAACACGCGCCATTAATAAAAAATCTGACAATATTTTATAGATAGTATGCGCTCGGCAAAGAATCTCACAACATTGCCATCCGGAACTAGAACGGACCAACACACAAAACTCAGTGTAACCATGAACTTTTATCGTCAGGATAATACAGTTAAGTGAGAATTACTCATAAACGTGGATGGCAAAAAACAATAACAAAGACCTGAAAGACGTCATCTTCGACTATCTATAGATAGAACGAAGATGATGTCACTATGGTCTTTGTTATTGCTTTTTGCCATCCACGTTGGTGTGTAATTCTCACCAAACCGTATTAACCAGACTATAAACGTTTATTTGTGTTTTGGTCCATTATACTTCCGGATGGCAATGTTGTGAGCTTCATAGCCAAACGCATACTATCTATAATATGAGTCCCTGGTTATTCAATCAACATATTGTGCTCGTGCCTTTTTATCACGAAATTAAAAAAAAAAACAAAACAACAAAAAACAAAAAAAAAAACAAAACAAACATGAACAAAAAAACAAACAAACAAACAAACAAAAAACAAGAAAAGAACCCAAAAAACACCAAAAAAAAAAAACAAAAAAAAACAAACAAACAAACAAACAGACAGAACAAAACCAGCATCTTCGAACTATCTATAGATAGATCGAAGTTGATGTCACTCAGGTCTTTGTTATTGTTTTTTGCCATCCGCGTTTATGAGTAATTCTCACTAAACTGTACTAATCAGACTATAAACGTTCATTGTTACACATAGTTTTGTGTGTTGGTCCGTTATACTTCCGGCAGGCAATGTTGTGAGCTTCCTAGCCAAGCGCATACTATCTATATCATGTCGCAATACGCTTCAACAGTCGTGACGTCACTTCCCTCGTAATGACTCATGGTAACTTAGTAACTGGCTCTAAACTATCGGAACAATGGCGGGCGCCCTTATCAAATATTTCTCCGACGAGCATAAAAGCATCATGTTTTGACTTTTACAGATTCTGATCACAAGACATGAAAAGTTCTAGCCAGCATGAAGAATAAAATGTACCGATTTTCTTTGTTTAGAACCACGATGGCCGCCGTTGATGGGCGACGTGGCATCAGACTATTGAATCCAATTGGAATGAAATACTGATTGTATACTCAATGTCGTCAAATTTATAATGAATGCTGTTTATACGTGCACGTTTCACGGAGCATTTAAAGGTTTTTAAAACATATTAATCGATACGGCACGATTCAATGCAATACAAAATCTATGTCGGTTCCATTCTCGCAAAGCTGCGAAAAGAAGTCTTCTTGTATCTTGTATATATCGATGAGCCATTGAAGAGGACGGCTATGGAATTGGAATTTCACAATCAACCCTGAGAAGATGGCTATCGAAATACGACAGAGAGATGACCAGTGTGGACCGTCTTGGTATTAAAAGGATACTAGACAATTTTGATATGGATATAATCCAAAGATGTATGGAGCTGGGTGAATGTAAACATACATCCGACTAAATATCGGACGTCTGATAATTCGGGTAGAAAAGGGCCCATGGGTTCTGGACAGAGGATCATTGTTATTCTTGCAGGTGATGAAGATAGTGGATATTTAAAAGGATGACATGACATTTTTTTCTTCTCTGCATCATCTGGAATGTAGAGAATATCATTCTGGGGTTAATGTTTGAAGACTGGCTCAATACCGTTTGCTGCCTTTCCTCGAAGCACCCAGCTGTATTACATTGGACAACGTTACCACTCGGTGACCATGATCACTTCAAGGCTCCAACTCTGACAAGCATAAAATCTGATATGATTTCATGGTTTCGACCAGACAACACTACATATTCTGACCATTTATCAAAGGGCTAACTGTCCTCCTTGCTAAAAATAAGCGAACCAGAAACCGTTTTCAAAGCAGATTGTCAGTTTTGACACGAGGTTGCGCGACTCCCCCCTCCCCCCCCCCCCTCCTGTCACCGTGACCGCAATCCAATCGAGGTCATTGGGCCTAAGTAGAGGAAAAGATTGAGAGGAGGAACATCCAATTTACACTCACCGATGAGGCAATAAATGATATAACAGGGGAAGACTTGGAAAAAGGCATGCTCCAACTTCGCAAACTGGAGGGAATTTACATAAATTTCATTAGATAAAGTGATGCTCGGATTATTCCGTAGTCGTTCCATTTCTCCTTTCCATCATCCTCGTTATCAGAGTGTGATGATTGATGTGTCCAGTATGTGTTGTTGTTGTTGTTGTTGTTGTTGTTGTTATTGTTGAACACATGTGCCTTTTTGTGGAAAAATTGTACACATAAATTGATAAATTTCTACTTTTGACCAGTCTACATTAAATTGATGCAATCCTATTTGGCATAAACACAAGCTATTTCTCAAAATTTTGCAATCGAAATAATGATGTAAGCGCATAATGTTCACTTTTGTTTGTATTCATCAGAATTGCGTATTGACAGTTATAAAATGTAGGATATCCGATAGTTAAACATTGCCTTTCGTTGCTTCATATTCAAATACTGTATGTATATCTTTTAAGTTTCAATTAACCGAACCTTCCATTTTAACGAATTCCTTCAAAATGGATATAAGCGGAAAATTCATAATTTTGATAATGTAAAAATCTTCTCTGAGTCCCGATCCTTACCTGTTATCGATTTTAATATATCTGTAATAGGCGAGATCATTTCGTATTGTTTAAAAAGTCATGAAAAAAATATTCTTAATTAAGACAAAATGATTCAGAGGTTCATACAAATTTTTGCAGCTGTGCATTGAAGGACACCTGAGGAAAAATGAAAAGCACGCGCCACTTATTAAAAATCGGACTATAGTAATGATTACGACGACTACTACTACTATTTCTACTACTGCTGCTGCTGCTACTACTGCTACTTCTACCACTACTACTACTACTACTACTACTACTACTACTACTACTACTACTACTACTACTACTACTACTACTCCTACTACTACTACTACTACTACTTCTACTACTACTACTACTACTACTACTACTACTACTACTACTACTACTACTACAACTACTACTACTACTACTACTACTACTACTACTACTACTACTACTACTACTACTACTACTACTACTCCTTCTACTGCTACTATTACTACTACTGCTACTATTACTACTACTACTACCCTAGAAATAGGAGAGCTAACGCTACTAGAAGGGACAACTCGCCGTTCGCGTGGCATTGGCCTTCGAGACTTGAGTAACGAAGGTGGCGGGCACACACCGCACTTGCCTAGTGATTTGTTAGTGCGCGTTAGCAACACGCTCGTTGGCTGGCCGCCGGTTTCGTCTGGCGAAACTAGAGGAGGAGGGGCCTTCAAATACTACTACTACCACTACTACTACTACTACTACTACTACTACTACTACTACTACTACTACTACTACTAACTACTACTACTATACTACTACTACTACTACTACTAACTACTACTACTACTACTACTACTACTACTACTACTACT
>NC_088368.1:11548929-11568929 GCF_034508935.2 Berghia stephanieae | reverse complement strand
TATATATATATATCACTGTCTCATGATACCAGAACTTTTGGTAAATAAATGTGAAAAAGTGTGTATATATATGTGTGTGTGTGTGTGTGTGTGTGTGTGTTTATGTTTAATAAATTTTATATTTATTGCTTCGGCTATTGACCTGCTTATATGCCTTACTGGAACCAACAATTTTTTTTTCTCCATTTTTGCATCAAAACTTCTAATTAAAAATATCGACAGATTAAAATGACCTTCAACTTGTTAGCCACTCTCAAACAGGAAGCGGGGTGACAATTTGAGCGGTCTACCAACGTGTACTTATTTGCAGGTCTGTTAACCCAAATCATTATGGGCAGATTGTTAGATGGGCAGGTTGGGGAGTTGGAATCGTGATAAATCTTCAGATTTTCTTAATCCAGAGGTCAGAATAATCGTTTCCGATACTCCATCTGGGGTGTCAATGGTTGATGACTTATTCAACGTACAACAACAACAACAACAACAACAATAATAATAATAATAATAATAATAATAATAATAATAATAATAAATAATACTACTACTAATAATAATAATAATAATAATAATAATAATAATAATAATAATAATAATAATAATACTACTACTACTACTACTAGTAATAATAATAATAATAATAATAATAATAATAATAATAATAATAATAATAATAATATAATAATAATAATAATAATAATATAACTAATAATATAATAATATAATAATACTAATAATAATGATAATATAATAATAATAATAATAATTAATAATAATAATAATAATATAATAATATATAATAATAATAATATAATAATAATACTACTACTACTACTACTACTACTACTACTACTACTACTACTACTAACTACTACTATACTACTACTACTACTTACTAAATATAATACTAATAATAATAATAATAATATAATAATAATAATAATATTAATAATAATAATAATAATAATAATAATAATAATAATAATAATAATAATAATAATAATAATAATAATAATAATAATAATAATAATAATAATAATAATAATAATAATAATAATGATAATAATAATATCTTTATTGTCCATGAAGGCAATTTTTTATTTGGTTACAGCATAGACATAATATACGCAGACATACATGAAACAAAAAAGTGCAAAACCGTACATACACACACGTACACATACGTACACATACGCACAAAACCACACTCACAGACTAAAACTTAGATAAGAGGAATGAGGACATTTTTTTTCATCTACCATTGCTTAAAAGTCTGAGAGAACTCTAACTCTAAAGGAAGAATTGCTTGGATTACAAAATTGTCTTTCTGTGTTGACCGAGGTCAGGGAAAAACCCAGCAAAATTTATTCTTTTTCTGCTCAGATTTACACAGCATTATCAACAACATGGTAATGTTTGTCATAGTCATTCGTGTAGACACAGGAACTCTAAGCAATTACTGTAACTGGAGTTGAAAGTGTTCATAATTTGTGTTGAAAAGGGCGTTGTACAAGAACCTTTGAAAATTCTGACAAGTCAAAACCTTGAAATACTTAGTAATAATAACAGTATACACATCCCATGCAATTCTCCATCATAAACGACGCCGCTCTCAGCAAAACGACGTGAAAATTATGTCAGAAATATTTTTCTGCCCTTTATAGTTGTCGACCTTTGTGTTTGTAGCATCCTTGGATTATGATGAGGGAATTATGGAAATAATGTGTCAAAATGACCCCGTGACACGCGTAACTAACTACCACCGCCATTATTGTTGTCAAACGACGAAAACACTTTTTCTCCTTTTGGGTAGGAAATTTTACATCCCCGACCTCTTGATTACCGATCCCAACTCGAGGCAGATTGATTTTTTGGGATGATTTTTTGTTGTTGTATATTTTTCTCGAGCAAATCATATATTTTCTGAACCTCCCCCTTGTCCAATCGGCATTGATTGGATAGCGGGACCTGTTAGATCTTGAGGAAATCTGCTTTGCGGTAGACGAGGGTCCTATCCAAAGAGTAGCAATAAATTGCTAGAGTCCATTTCACACTTTCGAAGGAAGAAGGCGGGAAGCAATCAGATATATGTATCTTATTGGTTATCATTATCATCCCATATATCTGATCCCAATGACAATTTCCCCAAATACAACTTCAACGAACTTTATCTATTTCTTTTTCTTCGGTCGTTTAATTTCATGCTATTATCCGTCTTTATTCTTACGAGTTCTAAAATGGTGGCTAAATTGACGTCATGATTTCATAATGTCATAGTAATTGTTGCTTTCTTTGTGTCAATTCTTCCATGCATAAAGACTTCCTAATTGTTTTCTGTATGTCTTACAACTTGTGCGGCTTGTTGAGCACTCTTCGACCATATATAAATTGTATCATAACACGGTTTGATATATATATATATATATTATATATATATATATATATATATATATATATATATATATATATATATATGTACGGTATTTGAAGTAATAAAAAATTAGTAGCACAAAATAAACCCCCTCCCTCCTGACCCCCCCTCCCCCTCCACCATATACGTCCCCTTTCTCTCCCACCTCCCCACCTCATTTCCTTCTCTCCCCCTCCAACCACCCCCCCCCCCTTCCCAAATTTCCTCCTTTCCTCAATATTCCCATTGTGTTGAAGAGTTTTCTCTTTCTGTTTCTCCCCCCGTGTCCAGTCAACATTGATTGGATAACAGGATCTGTTAGATCTTGCGGAAATTGCTTTGCGATAGACGAATGTCCTATCCAAAGAGTAGCAATAAATTTAAATCGTCCAAAAGCGCGGGAAGCAATGGAATTGACAATCATATATTATGTATCTCATTGGTTATGGTCAATGAGACCCTAATAAGTTTTCCCAAATACAGCTTCAATGAATTTCATCTATTTCTATTTTTCGGTCGTTTATTTTCATGTCAATATCAGTTTTTTTTCTTACGAGTTCTAATATGGTGACCAAATTGACGTCATGATTGCATAGTGTTATATTGATAGTCGCTTTCTTTGTGTCAATTCTTCCATGCATAAAGACTTCCTGATTGTATTCTATCTTACCGCACTATTCAACCATATAGGCATCATTGGTATATATTGGTGTATATAATATTTCAAGTATCATAATTATGATCAACTTCTACAATATTGTTTCGAGCATTCGCTCTCATCAGGAAGTGATAGTGACAGTGATTGTTGTGTTATCGTACTTCTTCGGCTTCGTTTTTTTGATGGTTCGTATTTACACATATTAATGGAATCCCTGTAGTTCTGACATTGCTCAATAAAATCACAATTCAGAGCATTATAAAATAAGCGAAATCAACTTACATGAATTCCGTCCAACAATTCAGTTGTAAGTTGCACAATCTTCTTTGATGGAGATCAGATCCGTGGTTCATTTCGAATGTTGAGTGGTGCGTGAAGGAGCGAAATGGTGTGAATGGGTGTGCACGTTTTTTGAAGTCATGAAAAATGAATAGCACAAAATAAACCCCCCCCCCCCCGGGCCCCCCCCCCCCCCCCTCTTCCCCTTTTCCTGCCTTCCCACCCCTTTACCTTGTTCCCCCCCCCCCTCCTCCTCCTCCCCCCCCCCCCTTCCATCCTCCCCCTCCCAAATTTCAACCATTCCTCAATATTCCCATTGTGTTGAAGAGCTCTCTCTTTCTCTCTCTCTCTCTCTCTCTCTCTCTCTCTCTCTCTCTCTCTCTCTCTCTCTCTCCCCCTCCTTCCCGTGTACAGTCAACATTGATGGAAAGCTGGATCTGTTTTGCGTTAGACAAGTGTCCTATCCAAGGAGTAGCAATAAATTTCAATCGTCCAAGAGGGCGGGAAGCAATGCAATTAACAATCAGATATGGTTATTATCCCGTCAATCAGACCCCAATGACAAATTTCCCCAAAGACAGCTTCAATGAATTTTATCTTTATTTTTCCGGTCGTTTATTTTTATGTCGATATCAAGTTTCTTTCTTACCAGTTCTAAGATTTAATATAATGACTAAATTGACGTCATGAGTGCACAATGTCATATTAATTGTTTCTCTCTTTGTGTCAATTCTTCCATGCATCAAGACTTCCTGATTGTTTCGGTACGTCTTACAACTTGTGCGGCTATAATGTGGTCTAGTGGTATGACATTCGCTTTCGGATCGGATAGTCCAGGGTTCGAGTACCTCTCTGAGTAGCGCGTAGTTGAGTCCTTGGAAAAGGCTCTTTACTCTCATTCTCTCACGAACTCAGGTGTAAAATGAGTACCAGACCGTTCACAGCGTTGTCTATCTGTGTCCGAAAAAATTCTAATATCGCCTCATGTGTCGTCTTATATGCATATAAATAATAACGTGAAGTTGAATGTAAGCTTCAATTTGATTACAAAAACAGATCATATGAACGTTTCGGGTTTCCCCTTTAACAACAAAACAGGATGAATGAAACTACGCCATTACCACATTATCTCATTCATCTGTAGTGTTTCATTCATCCTGTTTTGTTGATAAAGGGGAAACCCGAAACGTTCATTTGATCTGTATTTGTAATTAAATTGAAGCTTACATTCAGCTTCACGTTATTATTTATTTCTTCGAGCTTCGAGCAGCAACATTTACACTACGTCTTATATGCTAAGTGTTGCTGTTGGCGAGGGACTTATTGTAAAGTGCATTGGGAGTTTTTGCAAGGATGAGGGTCATTTAAATCGATCGATATTTGAAGGACGAGTTATCTGGCCAAAATTTTAAATACGGGATGTTGTTTTTTCTAGATTACGGCAGTAAATGGTTACTACCACGATATCATGATATAGATAGTTCGAAGATGACGTCACTCAGGTCTTTGTTATTGTTTTTTGCCATCCGCGTTTATGAGTAATGCTCACTGAACTGTATTAAGCTGACTATAAACGTTCATGGATACACACAGTTTTGTGTGTTGGTCCGTTATACTTCCGGATGGCAATGTTATGAGCTTCTTAGCCAAGCGCATACTATCTATTGCATCCGTGAAATCAGCGAGAGTACACAAACTAGTGCCGCGCTGAAGACCGGTCTAGACCGCGGTCCGACGGTCTTTTAGCTGTGAACCGAAGACCGGTCCCATAGGGGAAGATCGGCGGCGGTCCTCACTTCTTATCACCTTTCAACTAGTGCGGGGCGGTCCTTGCAAGGACCACGGTCCTACGGTCTCGCGCCATAGCCTACTACTTCCCCAGCGCAGGGTTGCCAGATTATTTTTCAACAAAATGCCAGGGGAAGACTCAAAAAATGCCAAAACACTCAAAAAGATGCCAAAGTCTGTTGACTCCCACCCCCACTAAGAAAACTACTCACTTTTTATAGACAATTTACTATCATATCCTGGTGGCTTGCGTGTTTTCTTTTCTTTTTCTTTTATTTATTTATTTATTTATTTTTTTTTTTTGAATTATACTAAATTTCCTGTTGGTGTAATTATTTACCTACTGACTACTAAGTGGAGTGCTAAACCACTACACCACGGTTGGATTTTAAGAATGAAAAAGAAATGTGAAGATGTTTGTTTTTACGCGTTTAGAAATAATTAAGAAAAGGTGTCATTTGAAGTATAATATACAAGAAAAGAAAATGCCAAATGAAAATGCCAAATGCCAAATGATTTTTCTAATGCCAAACGGTTTTCAAAAATGCCAGATTTTTAGAATCTGGCATTTAAAATGCCAAACTGGCAACCCTGCCCCAGCGATTCGTTGCTTCGGTCCTTTGCCTATCTTCCACCAATCACCACCCATCCCACTTAATTAATCGCACCCACCCCCCTTTGCCATACACTAAACGACACAGACGACCATACAGGCAGACGACCACCAACCTCCACTCCGCAAACCGCCCTTTCGTGTGTGAGATGGGGGGAACAGGAGGCGCACGCCTTGGACGATTCCATTATACGGGGTAAATTTCAAAATTTACTACACCATAATGATCGCAATGACAATGATCTATGGTGAAGGCATGACCCCTCTTCTCTAATGGGTTATTGTTTGAAATGTATGTGACTACTAAAGATGTGTGTGTTTGTGTTGTGTGTGTGTGTGTGTGTGTGTGTCGAACCTAGCAAGTAGCAAATCCGATTTTTTGTTTTCTTTTGTCCATCTCTTGTCACCACTCCTTTCTATCGCAGTGTTGTCGTTTAAAATAATACAATAATATTAAAATTTCGTTGGTGTTTTTACTAATCAAATAATATGAGTTTCATTAGTTTCTTCCTTCCAAAAAACCCAGTTATAACGTCTGAATTTTAAAAAAGTCCAATAGAATATATGGGGACCCCGATAGCTCAGTTGATAGAGCACTCTCTTTATACGCAAAGGGCCAGAGATCGATCCCGGGTGCAGTCGATTTTTTTCTGAATCCCTGTCTACTCAGCAATGAATGGGTAGCTGAGTTTGTTAGATCTGGCGAAAAGTCACCATCGACCCCTCTTATTACCTCATCCACCCCCTCTTATTATAACTTCACGTCTCTCTCTTACTCTTCAATGCTCGCTGCCCTCTAATGTGTGTGTGTGTGGGGGGGGGGGGGGGGGTAGGAGTTGCGTGTGTGTATCAACGCCACGAACAACTCGATCAACGCCTTGGGCGATGCCATTATCTCCGTTAATGGGGATAAATTTCAAATTTTATTAAATTATCGAAGTAACAATGAAGTACGGTGAGCAAATAAAGAAGGCATCACCCCTCTTCTCTAATTAGGTTACAATTTGAAATGAGTGTGACTACTCCGTGTGTTTTACTCCTGTAGACCACGGTTTTCATCGTGTAGCGGTCTTTAACGGTTCAAGAATGAACGATCCCATGGTCTCAAAGGTCAAACCGGTTCGAATTTCCAACAGTCTCTCAGGAATGTTCAATGTCGAAAAGGACCGGTCCTAGGACCGGTCCTTGCGGTCTTCATTTCCCAAGGACCGTAGGACCGTGGTCCTTAAGCTTGCCAAGGACCGCCCCGCACTAACACAAACGTGTTACACAGCATCATGTATATATATTAAAGGCTGAAATTATGTTATAACTAAAAGAGTTAGGTATTAAAAATATGAATGTAATGTTTGCTGCAAATCTAACTCTTCATTGAATTTACGTCTATCTATCTATCTATCTATCTATCTATCTATCTATCTATCTATCTATCTATCTATCTATCTATCTATCTATCTATCTATCTATCTATCTATCTATTTATCTATCTATCTATTTATCTATCTATCTCTAACTATCTATCTATTTATCTATCTATCTATCTATCCATCTATCTATCCATCTACCTATCTATCTATCCATCTATCTACTTATCTATATATCTATTTAATTATTTATTTATATATCTATCTATCTATCTATATATCAATCAATCAATCAATCTATCTATCTATCTATCTATCTATCTATCTATCTATCTATCTATCTATCTATCTATCTATCTATCTATCTATCTATCTATCTGTCTATCTATTTATTTCTCTCTCTCTCTCTCTCTCTCTCTCTCTCTCTCTCTATATATATATATATATATATATATATATATATATTATATATATATATATATATATATATAAATTCATCTACCTTTATATCTTCCCATCTTTTTATCTTTCCTGAATATTCTGTCTTTTCCCCCTCGTTCAATTTTAACCGCAAATCTGTATTTCTCACCTTTGACCCGTGTCCCATAAAGCCAGATCAGTATTGATTACATCCCTGGTGAAGTGAGGAAAACAAGAACAAAAAAGATAACAAAAAAAATATAATATAATAATAATAATAAAATACATTAAAAAAAAACAAAAAACAAAAAACAAAAAACAAACCAAAAATAGAACCCGTCTACATCACATAAATTAGGTTGCCGGTTCTTACGTAAGCTCTATTTATAGAACAAGAAGCGCTCTTTGGACACGGACAAGCTCATATACTGGTAATCTAAATAGAAAAAGGGGGTGAAAGAGATGCATGCATTACTACTCACATACGCTCGCGCAGAGGAATATATATATATATATATATATATATATATATATATTATATATATATATATATATATATATATATATATAGAGAGAGAGAGAGAGAGAGAGAGAGAGAGATTGTAAACCGTTGATAATGTCATGGGTTTGAAGATTAAATACAGTTAGCCTATTCCTTATCATTTCGTCCATGATCTTTTCTGCCGAAGTGTTGTTAGCAATAACAAATAACGTGGGGAAAGGGGATGCTATTTTAGCCGTTCTCTGAAAGGACATTTTAAATGTGGCCAGAATATTAGTCCTTGATATGTTGATCGATTTAAATGACCCAATTCTTGGCAAAAACTCCCAAACCTGGGACCTCGGCGAGATCCCCGATGAGGGTCATTTAATCGGTCGATATTCGAAGGACAACGGTCGTGTTTTCCAGCCATTTTAACCAAAATCAAATACGTGTCTTTCCAGAGTACTGCAGTTAAGATCTTAAGCATATAGATAGAATGAAGTTAACGTCACTCAGGTCTTTGTTATTGTTTTTTTTTTTGTCGTCTATCTTTATGAGTAATTCTCACTAAATTGTAATATCCAGACTTTCCATATCCAGTAAAACAAAGCCATAGATTTGAGAGCTTTTGCCAAGACCTGGGCCCTTTTCATCGATCAATAATATTAATTATTGAAGGACGAGTTTCCTGGCCATAACTTTTAAAAATGCTTTTTTTTTTATCAGATTACGACAGTATATCTTATCTTAGCTTACTAAAGGTTTAACAGGAATTATCCTTTAAATGCCTTATACAATAGTTTATAATTACAGAATCTCATATAGCTTGCATTGTATCATTCACAAACAGTTTTACACAACTTTGAATGTCAGGAAAAATGTATCAATACGGCAATGTAAAATCGAAAATTACTATAATAGAATATTGGTAATTGAAAATGGGTCATGATCGAATGAATCATAAATGTACAAAGTTCATAGTACAATGAAATATTAATGACAAAATAATCATGAAAGCAACAACGATAATAATCATACATAAGTCTCTGATAAATTATTATTTTACATTGTTTCAGATGTCATGCATTTTACTTGCCCACATTGACAAACCCGTCTACAAAATCATGAAATTAATGGAAACAATTATATCCACATGACAATTTAAAGTTTAAAAGATATAAGTATAATCATGATCTTTTGTTTAATATTTATAACACGTATTTATTTAGATGAAACAAGATAAAGAAATTGAGGTGACAGAAATGAGGATGTTGAGATGGTCACTGGGATGGTCAAGAAAAAATAAAGTGAGAAATGAACGAACTCGGAGGTTGACTGAGGTGAAGAATGTATCAATAAACACGAGAGAAGATAGATTGAAATGGTTTGGACATGACGTAAAGAGATGAGAGAGGGAGTACGTGGGACATAAAATATTGGAGATACAATTAGCGGGAAAGATAAAAAAGGGACGCCCAAAGACTAGATGGTTGGATAGGACGATAATATGAAAGAACTGGGCCTGGAGGAAGATGATGCTATGAACCCATATGTTTTGAGATGTGGCATTCATTATGGCAACCCTGCGCATAGTCGAGTCCTTGGAAAAGGATCTTTGTTCACATTCTTTCACCCTACTCAGGTGTAAATTGAGTACCTGGCCGTTAAGCAGCGTTGTCTCCATCGAAAAAAATGTACCATCGCCGAACAGACTTCATGTCTCGTCTTATATGTTTAAGTTTTGCTGTTGGCTAGGGATCCCACGTAAAGCGGTTTGAGCACGTTTAGTGGATATTGCGCTATATAAATGCTTAGGATTTTATTTTAGTCAAGACTTATTAGATCTGTAGGAAAGTGTTTTTCGGCACCCCATTCAAAGAGGAGTTACAAAACTGTTACTGGTAGTTATGTGCTAAACAAACATGTAATCATGTCTTGATGGAGTCTTGGAGTCTTGAGAGTGGTATTTTCTGTGTAAAATGCAATGTCTCGTGCCAGAGTTTAGTAATTTTTGTTACCCATCTGCACCTAAGCACGTGCAGTGTCGCTTGACTGTTTTACTCGAAGTAGCCATCGACACTTTTTGAGACATCGACGTCGTCTAAATACATTTGTGCCGTCTAAAGAGATTTGGGTGGTCTTAAAGGATTTGTATGGTGTCGGGCGATTGGTGCCTCCAGACAGAGACAAATTGAATTGTTGTGTCTATTTTTAGAAGTCGTTTTCTCTATGTTAAAGTAAGTGTATGTGTGTGTGTATCTGTATGTGTGTAGATGGATGGGTTTGGGTCGACGTGCACTTATCTGCAGGTCTGATAGCGCAATTCCTTATGGGCTCATTGTTGTAATGGAAATCTAAAATAAATGACACAAGATATTGTCCATTACAACAATGTTAATCTAGGCCCATAAGTGGATTCGGATGTCAGACCTGTATAAACATGTACACGTCGGTTTGGGTGTATTTGTGTGTGTTTTGTGCGTGCAAGTGTATAATTTGGACAAAAGCAGATAGATGTATCTGTGAGCATTTATTGTATGAATTTATAGAGAAAAAGAGAAGAGAAAAGCAAGAGATGGATATATCAACATTTAACAATGCTGCTAGGTGGTCTTGTGGTATGACACTAGTTTTCGGATCCGAAGGTCCTGGGTTCGAGCCTCGCTCGGCGCATAGTTGAGTTCTTGGAAAAAGCTCTTTACTCACATTCTCTCATCGTACTCAGGTGTAAAATGAGTACCTGGCCGTCAACAGCGTTGTGTCTGTCGGAAGAAATTGTAATATCGTCTAACAGGCGTCATGTCCTGTACTACATGTTAAGTGGTGCTGTTGGTCAGGGACCCCTTGTAAAGCGCTTTGAGCACGTTTAGTGGATATTGCGCTATATAAAAGCTCAAAGCTCAAGTTTAAATAGATAGAAAGATAGATAGATAGTTATATATATATATATATATATATATATATATATATATATATATATATATATATATTTATATATATATATATATAGAGAGAGAGAGAAAGATAGAGATAGAGAGAGAGAGAGAGAGAGAGAGAGAGAGAGAGAGAGAGAGAGAGAGAGAGAGTATTTAGAGAGGGACGGGTAAAGATGGCATGGAAATTGTGTAAATCTCCAAACCAGTACTTGTACTGACTTTGCCAAAACATTGGTTACTACTGGATTTTACGAAGGCCTTTAACAAAGTACACCAAAAAACCCTGCTGCCAAAACTCAACCAGCACTTAATTTCCAATGATTTCCTATCACGGGTAGCCTCAAATCATACACAAAAAGTTATGGTTGATTGAATTGTCAACACATGGGCAAATCCACAGGGAAGAAGAAGAAGAAATTATAAAATGAAGAAAAGTTGTCAAATCTAATGGAACAAAATGGATGGAAATCCTTGACAGAAAGAAAAAAGCAAGAAAATTTCACTCACTCACTCACTCACTCCCATGATCGTTGGGGGGGGGGGGGGGGGGGGGGGGGGGGGGCATGCGGGATGCAGACTTCACACCTCACGCCATTCGTCACGGTCTCTGGCCTTTTCCAGTAGACTATTGAGATTCAGGCCTCTCCGCTCTTTGATGTTGTCATGCCGTCGTTTTCCTCTTCTCCTCTGTCCCTCTACACTGCCCCCTGCATGACAGTCTTGCACGTATTATCATGGCGGACAATGTGTCCGAACCATGACAACATCCTTTTTTTGCCCATTGACAATAATGGTTCCTGTCCTCCTGCTCGATCCTCTACATCTTCTAAGATATCTTTATGAAAAAGGATCAAGCTACAGATAC
Organism: Berghia stephanieae; assembly: GCF_034508935.2. NCBI lineage: Eukaryota > Metazoa > Mollusca > Gastropoda > Nudibranchia > Aeolidiidae > Berghia > Berghia stephanieae. The sequence continues at coordinate 11,557,115 of NC_088368.1, read as the reverse complement.
CAGAATTCCAAGTGGCTATATAAAGAAAAACCTCGGAGAGGAAAATGCATCAAGAGTATAGCATTCTCCGGGACAAACACATAGATATGTGCACTTACTCTAGCTTGTAATTCGGACTTAGAATTCACTTCCTTGTGAACTGAAGAATTCGTTCCCTAATGGTTTACCTCCAATAATGAAATTGCGATCGGATCAGATTGGGTGATAGATTGAGAGAATGAGAAATAGGCAGATAGACGTGAATGAAGAAGAAAAACAAAATGTTGATGCAGATATATGCGATGGAGGAAAATTAGAGCCAGAGAAAGAAGAACAATAAACAGAGAAAGAATGGTTTGATTTGTATTTTCAGTTAGTCTTAACACGAAATTCCGCTGATACAAGAAATTATAAAAATGAATATTGAGTAGCTCACAGCATTTATTGTTTTGTTCTACGCTTTTTATCAATATGTGGCGTTCATCCCCATCATCATCATCATCATCATCTTCATCATCATCATAATCATCATTATCATCATCATCATCATCATCATCATAATCATCATCATCATTATCATCATCATCATCATCATCATCATCATCATCATCATCATCATCATCATCATCATCATCATCATCATCATCATCGTCATCATCATCATCATCATCATCGTCATCAGAAGCAGCAGCGGCATCAGCACCATATCATCATCATTCTTCATCCTCACCCCCATCATCACAGTTAACTCCAACATGAAAAATCAAACCTTATTGTCATGAAATAATATTCAAACCACCATTACCATCAACATTTTTTGTTTTCACCGTCACGATTACTTGTGTTACTAGCACTCCACGTAGTATAGATAGTATGCAGATGACGTCACTCAGGCCTTTGTTATTGTTTTTGCCATCCGCGTTTGTGAGTTGTTCTCACTAAACTGTATTAACCAGACTATAGAAGTTCATGGTTACACAGAGTTTGTGTGTTGGTCCGTTATACTTCCGGATGGCAATGTTGTGAACTCCTCGGCCAAGCGCATTCTATCTATAGAAAATACCCCAAAAATACCCCCCCCCCCCCAAAAAAAAAAAACCAAAAAAAACAAACAAACAAAACAAAACAAACAAATACCCAAGCATGTCAACGAACTCCTCCTCACTTTTCCTATGAACTAACAAGGTATCCTACTACAAAGCTTCACAGATAATGGTGCAGTAGTCCTATTACGGAGCAAACGACCTACATGAGGACTTGATTCGAGAACCGTCATAGGGGAGGCAAACGTCATGACGACGTAGAGAGAACGTCATGGGAGCATACTATCCTGACCTAAAATTATGAGATCTCTATATCTATCCTACTATCATATCTATCTATCTATCTATCTATCTATCTATCTATCTATCTATCTATCTATCTATCTATCTATCTATCTATCTATCTATCTATCTATCTATCTATCTATCTATCTATCTATCTATCTATCTATCTATCTATCTATCTATCTATCTATCTATCTATCTATCTATCTATCTATCTATCTATCTATCTATCATATCTATCTATCTATCTATCTATCTATCTATCTATCTATCTATCTATCTATCTATCTATCTATCTATCTATCTATCTATCTATCTATCTATCTATCTATCTATCTATCATATATTATATTTATATATATATATATATATATATATATATATATATATATATATATACGGAATTGCCGCGGTTAAAGTGCCAGAAAAGCAGGCAGATCCAAAATACATGTTACTACCATTCCAGTAAGTTTTATTATTTCTAAAATATTTAGTAATAAAAGTGAGCTTGTCTAGAGTAGTGACTGGTCGATATGTATGGTTATTGGAAGCAAAAGGATTCGATTATTACATTATGAATGCAGAAGAGGTCCAAATAAAATAAAACAAAACAAACAAACAGAAAAAAATATAGAGCTTTTATATAGCGCAATATCCACTAAACGTGCTCAAAGCAACTTACAAGGGGTCCCTATCCAACCTCAACACATTAACATGTAGGACGAAACACGACTCTTGTTAGGCGATATTACAATTTTGCCGGACAGAGACAATGCTGTTAATGGCCAGGAACTCATTTTACACCTGAGTATGGTGAGAGATTGTGAGTAAAGAGCCTTTTCCAAGGACTAACTATGCGTCGATCGAGGCTCGAACCCAGAATCCTTCAGATCTGAAAGCGAATGCCATACCACAAGACCACATAGTCGCACACTTTGCAGCACTACATGACATCGATAAAGTTTGTAAAAAGGTCAAAGGTCAATAACAAACTTGGATTCTTACGAAAAATGTACCAAGTTGTCCAAGGAACACCAGGGAAACCTGCTGTAAAGTCTTTGTACGGCTTATTTTTGATTATAGTGCACACGCTATTGTGCACATCTCACGAGCAAAAAGAAGATAGAACAGCCCGAGAACGTTCAAAATAGATAATATAGATGTGTTTGTAACAACTACAGGAGGACTGAAAGAATAACTGAATAGCCTCCTATTTGCATCAGTGAGATGCGCAACAGTCTAAACTGGTTGTCATTACATGAATGATGCACAATCCAAAAAGCCAAGGTCCTCTTTAGGGCCCGCCGCCAGTGACTTACAACGATTCAGATCTATAAGCCTCATTCCAAACAAAAGAAAAAGCACTCATACCAGGTCCCGCGGTCACGAGTTAATACTTATCTCAACTCGTTTTCCAAAGCACCATCTGAATATAGAAGTCTCTGCCTGACAGCAGTGGCGTGGCGTGCTTACAGTATAGGGTGGTGCCAGCATCAGAAACAGAAAATGACTTACACATGCTATAATATGTGTAAATACAAAATAAAGAAAAAAAATAAAGAAAAGACTTTCTCAAATAAGTAAGAGACGGTATATATAATTTCTCAGTTTTATTATTTTTTAAATTCTGTAATCCATTTTTAAAAGATGGATGCGGTGCCAGGCACCAAATCGACCAATATAGCCACGCCTCTGCCTGACAGTATCTAACAGATTAATGGGCAAATTTGATTTGACAGAGAAATCGATAAAATCAAAATGAAGGCTCAGGCACGTCCATTTATTCTAACAGTCGCAATATCTTGCACGATGGACTTATGACAAGACTAGATCTACATACTGGCAACCCAGACACCGTACACTAGGTTATCCAGTCTTCTGTGGTTTCTATTTAGTCTGTTTCCGTTTCTTTGCCAAACACCAAAAATAATTTTCGGTTTTTTAAAAACAACAATTTTTACTTATTTTTGTTGGTTCTTTTCATGGTCAAATAATATAGATATTGTCATAAATAACCAATTTGACTTATTATAATTTTCTCCTGATATTCGAGAGATTGTCCACAAAACCATTTATTAAGACTATTTGTTTCGTACAATACAAACACACACACTTACACAAATATACACGTACAGACATATTTACACCCATTCCCGCGTATATACACCACAAACAGAAATATAACACGAATAATCCGAATTTTTAAAAGAGATTTTTGTTATCATTAAACAGTTATAGTCATCGCCATTAACTTTGTTTTACCGAATGATCTACCACCTGATCCCACCGCAGGGAAGCAAGGGACTCACTTGCTCTCTAATTGGAGTAATGTTTGGGTCTTAAAAGATACAAACGAAAACATTTGGACGTGATCGGGGATGATTTTTGTGACGTCCATGTAGCAATGGAGGTCGTTGATTCCCTTCTGTCTGTGTTGATAGATAGATCCCATTGCCTAATACTGTCAATCTGCCCGTGCCAAGAATAACTGAATAGCCTCCTATTTGTATTGGTCAAAGTGCGCTTTTTTGCAGGTCTCATAACTAAACGCAATAGGCTTCAATAGTTGTGACGTCACTTCCCTCGTAATGACGCATAGTAACTTAGTAACTTGTTCTGAACTATCGGAACAATGGTGGACGCCCTTATGAAATACTTCTCCTTCGAGCATAAAAGTGTATCAAGAGGGGAAAAACATTATAAATCTGATCATGGTTTGACTTTTATACATTCTGATCACATGCCATGTGAAAAAGTTCTAGCCAGCTTGAAGAACAAAACTACCGATTTTCTTTGTTAAGAACCGAGCTGCTCGTTTCTAGGCGGACGTGTCATCAGACTATTGAATCCAATTGTAGGCTTGTGTTGACATTGTTGTATTGAACAATATTCTGCGTTGATTTGAGAGTATTTCCATTACGACAATGTTCATATAGCAATTAAGGTTATCAGACGCGCAAATGGGTATACGTCTATATACTCTATATTAACCTTGTCAGGAAAAAAATAAATTAGAAACTTTGGCCGGAAATCTGTCCTTCAAATATCAATAGATTAAAATGACCCTCATCTTGACCCTTATCTTGTCAAAAACTCTCAAACCTTGTTGAAATCCGTCTCCACCATTAGAGTTTATTTTCTTGATAGATACAAGAAAGTTCCTGGGAATGTTTTTCATAGGGGGCAGCATGGATCAGCGGTAAGGTCTTTGGTTCGTACCCGAAAATTACCGGGTTCGATCACCCGCCGCTGCGCTGTATGGCCTTGAGCAAGTTACCTCGCCCTTGCTCAATTTGCGGCACTGCACTACAGCTGACGCCTGGGTTATTCCAGACTTCCATTGGAATAGACCTAGAGAAAAAATTACCCAATGAGATGAATAAAGGCAAATTTAAAAAGAATTATAACCATAAATTTTATTGGCGGCTTTCAATAATACATCATATAAAAGAGTATGAAATTTTTTTTACCTCCAAGCATTCTCTCACATTTTCTGACATTTATTTGGCTTCCTGGATGATGCCATGAAAACTGAAGCCATATTCAACTTCTTTTTTTAATCATTTTTATTTGGCGTCTATCAAAACAGAAAACCCACGATAAACCATGCTTTTACCGCAGTAATCACAAGAATAGCGGTAATTGCTTATGTCACCACAAGCTTATAATTTTATATATTTGTCAATGATAAAATTATGTCCATCAGAGTTCTTTATTTTCTTGTCACGCGCACAGTCAAAATAGCTGTCGTTATATTTTAAAAATAACTGTCATAATTCAAATTTAATTTCCGCAACGTTACGTTGGACAAGGTCGTTAGATAAATCTTCAAGGAAAAACAGATAGACAAAGAAGTGTGATCCACGCAACGAGAATATGGAAAACGCTCGAAGTTTTGTTGCCTTTCTGCTGTCAGGCTATGTGATCTAGTGGTACGACACTCGCTTTCGGATCGGAAGGTTCTGGGTTCGAGCCTGGCTCGGCGCATAGTTGAGTCTTTGGAAAAGGCTCTTTACTCACATTCTTTCACCGTACTTAGATGTAAAATGAATACCTGGTCGTTAAGCAGCGTTGTCTTTGTCGGAAAATTGTAATATCGCCTATCAGGCGTCATGTTACTTTCTATATATGTTGCTGTTGATCAAGGGAGCTTTGTAAGCGCTCTGAGAATGTTTAGTGAATATTGCGCCGTATAATAGCTCAAGTCAAAAAAAAATTAACTCTCTCCAAAACGACATTTTTCAATATGAAATGCCATAAAACATACAAATCAAATTATTAAACTTATCTTTAAAACTCTATATTTTTAAAGATCAAAACATCCTTTACAATAACAAACAGTTTTCCTTAAATGTTGTCATTTTAAAAACAAATCTGAATAAGAAAAATGCTGTTTGCACCGTAACCAATGTGACAATTTTCTTACAGTTGGTAAATAAAAAAAAAACAACAAAATTACTCCCTTCCGCCACGGCATCATAAGATACCGTCGCCTAGGCATTCCATGAATTAATATAGATAATCCATCAAACAGGGTGTCTGATGGCAACAGGAATCACCCATGTTGGCCAAGTGAGCAAATTGGGGCTTAAATTGGGGGCCAAGGAAAAAAATGAAAGTGCCTGAAGCGCCCCCCCCCCCCAACATTTCTTACAGTTGGAAAGGAGAGTTCAAAAAGTCTAAAAACACACATTCTTGTTCTTAAAGAACTATTCTCAAACCAACCCAAAATTAATATTGCCCATTACAACTATGTTTAAAAAGCCCATAATTGCGTTCGGTTATCGGAGCTAATGGGAACGTGCTCTCATTCCATTTTATAATTACAGTAATGTCATAATGCAATCTCAATGTTATTTTGGTCAAGGTCGTAGGGAGGGCATGTGGGAAAAGTGGTGTGTAAAATGCAGGGAGAACATGGACGAACACTGTCAAGGCGTGCTTCAACTTATATATATATATATATAATATATATATATATATATATATATATATATATATATATATATATATATATATATATATATATATATATTATATATATATATATATATATATATATATATATATATATATATATATATATATATATATATATATACCCTTTCGCAACGCACCATTAGATCCCGTCGTCTAGGCATTCCATGAAGGAATATAGATAATCCACCAAACAGGATGTCTGATGTCAACAGGAATCACCCATGTTCCTTGCTCAAGGAAAAAAAAGGAAAGTGCCTGAAACGTGGCTCGACCCCGGACCTTCCAGATCACAGTGCAATGCCTTAACAACTGTGCCACTTTGCATCCCCCCCCCCCCCCCCCGGGACTTGTCAAAGTGACAAATTAGGAAGTAGGTCTCAGTGTAAGATAAAGATTAGAAATAGTCTGTATTAAACAGTGCCAGACAAATTAGAGGGAAATATACAAGAAAAACAAAAACGAAAATCAAACAAAACAAACAAAAAAACTCCCAAAAACATCTCAAAAAGTCAGTCTCCATTGTCACTGTTGGCAACAGAGGAGGGCAGTAGGTAGATATGGCAACGCATAGGCAGTAGCGAATCACTTCAAGTCCAACTCTGCCTGAAGCCGGCCACTCACTAAGCAGTTAAGAGGTTGCTTCAATTTAACGAAAGAGACAGAAAGTGTGTGTGGGGGGGGGGGGGGGGGGGGGGGGGGCTATTTCTTTGTGCGTGTGTTTGTGATCAAGAGAGAGAGAGAGAGAGAGAGAGAGAGAGAGAGAGAAAGAGAGAGAGAGAAAGAGAGATAGATAGATAGATAGATAGAGAGAGAGAGAGAGAAAGAGAGAGAGAAAGAGAGAGAGAGAAAGAGAGAGAGATAGATAGATAGATAGATAGAGAGAGAGAGAGAGAGAGAGAGAGAGAGAGAGAGAGAGAGAGAGAGAGGACAAGCAAAACCCTTAACTTTTTCCTCACCGATCATTTTCAGTATTTTCCCCAAAAAAAAGTGGCAGGCTTACCCAGCAGAAAAATAGATTAAAAAAAAAAACTCAAACAATCTCTCTACAAAACGTTCTGTTCTTATTAATTAAACAAAGATCATAGTGATGTACAAAATAAATCTGAATAAGAACAAATGTATATTGTGTCGTAACAAATGTGGCGATTTTGCTGTAGGTGGCAAGGAGAGGGTTAAACACGAAACCATAGTAAATCCAAATTAATATTACAAAATACAATAACCCTTATCATAATATAACATTATTGTCAGAACCTTGCATGATGAAAACTATAAAAACCAACCATATCAGTTACCCTCACTGCGATTCTAAACCGGTTTGCGAGGCTGGCTGTCATTAAGGCTTCCTTCGCTTCATTAGGTATATTATATTATGAAAAGCCATTTTATCTGGACATTTAGAGTGTAATATTTATTTTATTTTTAAAAGAGAGATAGAATCAAACTCCGCATTTTGTCGCAATTGATATTATTTCGAGAGCTCCCTCGTGAAGATTTCATCATATATTTTGGCAATAAATAGCAAAGCTTTAGCCGGGTATCTTATTTAACTCTGTCCTTACCGATCATTTTCAGTATTTTCCCAAAATGGCAGGCAGAAAAATTGATTTTTTAAACTCAAACAATCTCTCTACAAAACAACTTTATGTTCTTATTAATTAAACAAAGATCATTCTTCAAAGTTTGTTATGTAGAAAATAAATCTGAATAAGAAAACTATATATTATTGTGTCGTAACAAATATGACGATTTTGCTGTAGGTGGTAAGGGTAGGGTTAAAAACAAAACCATAGTAAATCCAAATTAATATTACAAAGTTTGTGATGTACAAAATAAATCTGAATAAGAAAAAATGTATATTGTATCGTGAGAAATGTGACAGATTTTGCTGTAAGTGAT
>NC_088368.1:11538929-11543929 GCF_034508935.2 Berghia stephanieae | reverse complement strand
ACAATCTTACCGTAGCCATCATTAACTTATGGCCTGACACTACAACCCTCTAGGACTTACAGTTTGACTTCATTTTTTAAGTTTGTGCGGCGTCTAGTGAGTTGTCGTTAGTGGTTCTCAAGGAAACAAGAGATCCCATTGGTTGAACTATCGAATACAACTCACGATTTGTTTTCTTTTCTTTTTCGACGTCATTTTTTGACCAGTGTCAGGCTATACGTTAAAGATAGCTATGATCTGACTCGCCCTCAACCATGTCTTTTTCTGACCAACCTCGTGATGGTCACTCTTCCAGGCAGTGTCAACTCAGTGAATCAAATAAAGACAGAAGCATTTTGATCAGAGATCTGCCTTGAAGAACATCTCCTCAGGAGATCTTGAAATCAGTCCATCAACTCGTCAAATCCTTGTGATTCTCAAAGGTTTGTGCTCGTTGGATGCCCAGACAGTTGACTCCAGGTCACAAACATGAAAGGGTGAAATGCTGTGTTGAGCTTCTCTGGCTCAGTGGGAAAGACAACAGCTTTCTCAGAAGAGAGATAGCAAGAAAGAAAGAGAGAAAAAAAAAACAGAAAAAAAAACAAACAAAAAAACAAAAAAAAAACAAAAAAAAAAGAGAGAGAGAGAGAGAGAGAGAGAGAGAGAGAGAGAGAGAGAGAGAGAGAGAGTGGAAAGAGTGAATGAGAGAGACAAAGAGAAAGAGAGAGAGAAAGAAAGAAAGAGAGAGAGAGAGAGAGGGAGAGGGAGAGAGAGAGAGAGAGAGAGGGGGAGGGGGGGGGGGGAGGTAGAGAGAGAAGTGGAGGAAGAGCGGAGACAGAAAGATAGAATAGGCATTAACAAAAGCAACTCACACATACAAAGGCCAATAGAGAGAGAGAGAGAGAGAGAGAGAGAGAGAGAGAGAGAGAGAGAGAGAGGAAAGAGTGTGTATGAGAGAGAGAGAGAGACAAAGAGAAAGAGTGTATTTGAGAGAGAGAGAAAGAAAGAGAGAGAGAGAGAGACTGAGAGAGAGAGAGAGGAAAGAGTGTGTATGAGAGAGAGAGAGAGACAAAGAGAAAGAAAGAAAGAAAGAGAGAGAGAGAGAGAGAGAGAGAGAGAGAGAGAGAGGAAAGAGTGTGTATGAGAGAGACAAAGAGAAAGAGTGTGTATGAGAGAGAGAGAGAGACAAAGAGAAAGAGAGAGAGAGAGAGCGAGAGAGAGAGAGAGTGGAAAGAGTGAATGAGAGAGACAAAGAGAAAGAGATAGAGAAAGAAAGAAAGAAAGAGAGAGAGAGGAGAGAGAGAGAGGAGGGAGAGGAGAGAGTAGAGGAGAGGGAGACAGAAGTAGAATAGGCATACAAAAGATCAACTACACAGGCCAGAGAAGAGAGAGAGAGAGAGAGAGAGAGAGAGAGAGAGAGAGAGAGGGAGAGGGAGGTAGAGAGAGAAGTAGAGGAAGAGCGGAGACAGAAAGTTAGAATAGGCATTAACAAAAGCAACTCACACATACACAGGCCAAGAGAGAGAGAGAGAGAGAGAGAGAGAGAGAGAGAGAGAGAGAGAGAGAGGCGCGCGCTGGAGTGTGTGTTTGTGTATATGTGTGTATGTGCGTGAGAGAGAGAGAGAGAGAGAGAGAGAGAGAGGGAGAGAGAGAGAGAGAGAGAGAGAGAAGAGAGAATGGGATATGAGGGTGGGGGGGGGGGGGATGGAGTGAGACAGATATATCTCCGTCGCGTAATAATAGTAATAATCCTCGTCATTAGAGTGAGCACTGTCTGCCTCTAGCACTGAGTGACGTGCTCGCTCACTCTGAACTTTTGTAGAGGTCACCGGGTCATCGCCACCATTATCATCCCTGTCAATTTGGAGAATTCTAGAAATGTCACTACGACTGCCTATTGAGACCCGAGGAGACAGAAGAAAACAAACACACAAAATAACAACATTTTATTGGACAAGAAAACAAAAATAGATCACGTGATCGGATTTTGGCTCCTTCTGTAAGAGTTGAAGATGGAAGGCAGATTAATGAGGAAAAGAAGTGGAGGAGGAGGAGGAGGAGAACAAAATTACTTGGATATAAATAAGGAAAACTAGTGGGACGGAATCACATTATATAGAAACATCAAAATTAGATTGGGACAGTCACAGTACTTGAGAGGAAAACTGCCTACTCTGTGCGGCTATGTGCTCTAGTGGTATGACACTCGCTTTCAGATCGGAAGGTCCTGGATTTGAGCCTCGCTCGGCGCATAGTTGAGTCCTTGGAAAAGGCTCTTTACTCACATTCTGTCACCGTACTCAGGTGTAAAATGAGTGATATACGCTGGTCGTCAATAAAGACCATTCATTCTCGTCCTTTTTACGTCATGCAATTCTTAGAATCTGTCTATACATCTTACGACTTAAATAGATATGCCACCTTTTGATTCAATACGTAACCTATTCATTATTAGTCCTCCGAAGGACTGGTTACATAAACACTTCCAAAGATTTTGGAACCGAAAAAGTAGGAGGTGTGACGTCACGACTTTACGGAATCTTTAACAGATGCTAAAAATTCAGCTAACCAGGGACGGTACAAGTACAACTGAGATTAAGGCAAGAACAGGAAAATCAACACAACACTAACAAGACTGACAAAAATATGGAAAAGTCCAATCAGTTTCGAAATATAAATCAAACTGTACAAATCACTGGTACTTTCCATATTACTATACGGCTGCGAGGCATGGGTAGTAACTGCGGAATTAGAGCGCATAATCTCTGCTTTTGAGTTGAAAAGTTATCAAAAACTCCTGCGGGTGGAATATACAGAACACAGAACCAATAAAGACGTACTGGAAGAGGTGCTAGTGCAGGACGACAGGAACCCCTCATCACCACAGTTAGAAGGAGGAAACTGTCATGGTTTGGCCACAATGCGAGGCATGAAGCTTTGTGCAGAACGGTGATGGAGGGTACCCTTGAAGTAGGAAGAGGAAGATAAACGAAAGTTTGGACGGACAATATCAAGGAATGGACAGGAATGAAGATGAAGGAACTCTTGGAGAAGACCAACAATAGAGAAGAATGACGGAAAGTGGTGAGATCTGCATCCCGTGTATCCCCCCCCCCCCCCCCCCCCCCCCCGCCCCCCGACGACGACCATGGGATTAATGAATGAATGAATGAATGAATGAATGAATGAATGAAAAAGTGAGCTTAATGTCAAAAATATATGCGACCTGGGTTAAGTTCTTATGTTTCTATAGAGGAGGTGAATGTATAGGACAATTTCTTCAACTGACAAAAGGCAATATTTTAGATTTCTCGTCACTTTAACTTTTTTAAAAACATCTTTCAGATATCTGGTTTACCCAGTCATAATACCGTTTCGAGGAAATGGGTCACAACCTACGTTCACATAATTACAGGTTTGTTGACTTAACGCAATTGTTATGGGTCTGATTTAACAATGTTGTAATGGACGATTTTTTTTTTGCGTCGGTTTGAAAGTATTTCAATTATAACAATGAGCTCATGAAAATTTGGGTTATCAGACCTGCAAAAAAATACACGTCGGGCGCAACATAAGCAATGAAATTACCAATAGCAATAAATTAGTTTTCAATATAAAAACTGCGAATATATCAAATAACATTGCTGAGTACATCACGATTAAAACGATTCATAGGGATGCCCGTATCGTTTTTATTTTAATAGTGATATTAGTGTTTTGATTATTGATATAATAATACTATAGAAGTTGTGTTTTATTGTAAGTGATCGAATTGAATGCAGTATTTTGTTTCGTTCCGTTTTCAGGTTTATTATTTCTTCCGAGTCTTTCGTGTTTTGTATCCTGATCCTAAGTTCTTTTTGTTGCCGCGATAGATCGTTAATAGCGATGTTAGGCGTTCTATTTGGTTTGTTCTTAGTTGTATTAATAGAGCCTGCACTTTCTTCCCCCGCATATTTCATTGCCGCTTGCGTCTCTTTCCATTCATTGTTTGGATTATGTTTTGCTTTATTTTCCATAGACTTGAGTTAAGTTCATATTGGTAATGAATGCGACATTCTCGCTCATTTACTATTTTTGCCGTGTTTATTTTGACTGCCGTTTTACCTTTCTGTCTTCGTTGTCTGTACACATTTATGTTGAAATTCGTTTTTTACAGTTTGTGATCGGATGTTGCAGTGTACCACCGTATGATCGCGAGTTGGTTGAGTAGTGTTTATGGCGGTGTCGACATATGATATAGTCTATTTGGTTGTGTATTGTTATCATTTTGTCTTGGGTTTGGTCTTTCCTTTGTCTACCATGTTGTTGGTGTCTTGATGGGTGGTTGAAAGCACTGTTTGTTATGAAAAGTTTTCTCTGTTCACAGAACTGGACTAATTTTTCTCCGTTATCGTTACGTTTTCCTTTTTGAGTATGATCCTAAACATAGTGTGTCACTGTCGAGACGTTTTCCTACTTTGGCATTAAAATCTCCAGCAATTATTAATATTGATTTGTTTCCTATTTTGTTCAGTGTATCGTCTAGGTCTTTGTAAAATTTATCAGTTTCCTCTGGGTATTGTTTTGCGCGTTGATTTGTTGGTGCGTAAACATTTACGATTGAGATAGTGAACGTCTTCTTACCGAGGAATTAGACAAAAAAGTGGAAGACATAGAAAAGTCCAAAAATAACGCATCGTCTATGTTCAAAGCGACGAAATCTCTGAACCGAAAACCATTCGAGAACCCAAAACTACAGGATAATTTGGCAAACAGACAACAAATCCCCAACGATATCCTTGACATTGTAACTGACCACTTCCAGCAGAAATTTCACAAACAAGTCTCACAAATATCGCCCTTCTCAGGAAACCCTAGAGATCTAAAACAACCGCATCACAACAAACTGAAGTTAGAAATAGCATAAAGTGCCTAAACAATAACAGATCCCAGGCGAAGATGAAATTCCCGCTGAATTGCTGAAATGCGGTACCCTCTCCTGGATTGAGCATTGCAAACATAATGAACAAAAACATTTC
>NC_088368.1:11518929-11523929 GCF_034508935.2 Berghia stephanieae | reverse complement strand
ATGGATCTGAAAGACTATTTCTTTTGTACAATTTTCATTATCATTAGATAGACTTGTAACACAAGACTGATAAAAAAAAAAAAGAAAAAAGAAAGAAAGAATAGGACTACGGAACTTTCTGCCACAGCGCCCAGTAGTCTGGAAGCAAGAAAAAGAAAGACATACAGTCAGATCGGGCACAGGGGCGGAATGCTTTATGGTACTAGATTAAAAGCCATTGAATTCAAGGTTTTATAATATTAGAATTTACCTTTGTATTCGTTATAGAGTGCTAGTATGTGAATTTGACAGAGAAATCAATAAAATCCAAATAAAAGCCTAGGCATGCCAATCTGTCCTCATCACATTCACAGCCGCGATTTTGTGCGGCTATGTGGTCTAGTGGTATGACAATCGCTTTCGGATCGGAAAGTCCTGGGTTCGAGCCTCGCTCGGCGCGTAGTTGAGTCCTTGGATAAGGCTCTTTACTCATATTATTCTCTCACCGTACTCAGGTGTAAAATGAGCATCTGGTCGTTAACAGCGTTGTTTCAGAATGTAATATCGCCTAACAGCCGTCATGTCTCGTCCTACATATTAAGTGTTGCTGTTGATCAGGGACCCCTTGTAAAGCGCTTTGAGCACGTTTCGTGGATATTGCGCTGTATAAAAAAGCTCCGAAATTATCTTCGATGCACAGAGTTGCGAATTAATTACAAGACAAGACAAGTGTTTGTTTATGCTATTAAACAATTAAATCTTTATCCTGTTATCCGTTTTATCGGTCCTACTCGTAGAGCGATTTAAACCAGACTTGTCTGCTTGGAATTTTTCTTTAATCGGAGTTTTTAGGAAATAAAAAAGTAGTCGCTATAGTTAACTTTATGATCAACAATTTACACTCAAAATGATTGAATAACACTTCCAAATCCATAATATTATAATATAGATAGAATAAAGTTGACGTCACTCGGGTCTTTGTATTGGTTGTTTTTTTTTTGTGGGTTTTTTTGGCGTTTTCTTTTTTTTTTTTGCCACTCATATTTTTAAGTAATTCTCACTAAGCTGTAATAACAACCAGGCTATAAACGTTTAAGGTTACATATACTCGTAGTTTTGTGTGTTGGTCCAATATACTTCCTGATGGCAATGTTGTGAGCTTCTAAGCCAAGCGCATACTATCTATACTCTAGCATCCACTTTCATTTTCAATAAGTTTTAATGAATTAGAATTCTTTTTTTTTTAAATTGATCTTTTATAGAGCGCAATATCCACTAAATGTGCTCAAAGCGCTTTACAAGGGGTCCCTGGTCAACAGCAACATTTAACATGTAGGACGGGACATAACGCCTGTTAGGCGATATTACAATTTTTCGGACAAAGACAACGCTGTTTACGGCCAGGTACTCATTTTACACCTGAGTTCGGTGAGAGAATGTGAATAAAGAGCCTTTTCCAAGGACTCAACTATGCGCCGAGCGCGAGGCTCGAACCCAGGACCTTCCGATCCGAAAGCGAGTGTCATACCACTAGACCACATAGCCGCACAGAAATGCTCTTGAAGTTCTGAAATTTGCACCGAAATTTTGTAATTTTACGATTTTTCCGTAGTAATAGGCATATCTGAATAAAACACATCGTGATTAGATACATCTTACCAAAATTTGAAAATACGAACTGAACATAAAATGTCATGAAATATGGAACTGTAGCCTTCATTGTCACGAATTGAGTTTGTCTTGTTCCCTTACCATTGAATTTCATTTTCAAAAACTTATTTACCCAATTTTTTTTAAATTTTAGCCATTTCTACCCTTTTTCATTGAATTTATGCATATATTATCCTGCTGCTTGATTTTGGAGTTTGCACAGATCGCTGGTACTATGCGGCTCTGTGGCCTTGTGATATGACACTCGCTTCCGGATCGGAAGGTTCCTGGGTTCGAGCCTCGCTAGGAGCATAGTTGAGTCCTTGGAAAAGGCGCTTTACTCACATTCTCTCATCGTATTCAAGTGTAAAATGAATACCTGGTGTTCTGGTTATACCAGAATTGTTTTTATTGGTTGTTTAGTATTGCTTGGTTCTGAGTTGATACTCTTTGTCAGTTTTCGTCAAACGTTATTTTATTTTTATCGTTTGCTGTTATTTATAATTCTGTCCACTGTCGTCATTGTTATTGTTATTTATAATGTGAACAAATGTAGGATTTTATGAGCATTAGTCGAATCATTCAACATTCTAGGTCAGTTTCTTGAAAGTGAAGGTTCTAACCCACTTCATAACTAACAACTATACAGTTTTAACTGTAGCTTTTTAAAAATCTTTTGTATATAATCCTTGGAAGTTTCGGGTTGTAGCCCACCGTATTTTCTCAACTGGATTGTCCTGGTTACACTTTCAACTTAACGCACCAGAAATGTAAGTTATTATTTTTAATTTTAGTTCTTATGACTCGTGTTTAAATTGTTTTAGAGCTGTAGCCACATATATCATATTGTAATACCCACCTGGTCGTTAACAGCGTTGTCTCTGTAAGAAACAAATGTAATATCGCCTAACAGGCGTCATGTCTCGTTCTACATGTTACCGGTTGCTGTTTGTCAGGGACCATTTGTAAAAAAAGCTTTGAACAATTTTAGTAGATATTACTCTATATAAAAGCTCAAGGTTTTTTTTTAACTATCCAACCTTCTCCATTGCTGTGAAACATGAGCTCTCACTGCTGCTAGTAAAACGAATCTGTGCTTTCAAAACTACAAGCTAGATACTATATTAGAAGAGGTAGAAGATCGAGCAGGAGGACAGGAACCACTGGTGTCAATAAAGAAAAGAAGGAAATTGTCATGGTTCGGACACACTGTCCGCCATGATAATCTGTGCAAGACAGTCATGCAGGGCACTGTAGAGGGACAGAGGAGAAGAGGATAATGATATGCACCAGTCTCTCTCTCTCTCTCTCTCTCTCTCTCTCTCTCTCTCTCTCTCTCTCTTTCTCGCTCTCTCTTTATGCAGATTATCTCACCGTAATCATTTGTAGAATGAGTACCTGGTCGTTAGCAGCTTAGTCTCTATCGGAAAAAAAAAGTAATATCGCGTAACAGGCGCCATGTCTCGTTCTACATGTTAAATGTTGCTGTTGGCAATGAACCCCTTTGAAAGCGCTTTGAGCACGTTTAGTGGATATTGCGCTTTATAAATTCTCATGTTAAATGCTCGCGTTAATGAGTAAGTGTGTGTGTGTGTGTGTGTGTGTGTGTGGGTGTGTGCGTGTGTATGTATGTGTGTTTTTTTTATTTTTGAGAGGAAGGAGGGTTTTAAGGGAGGGGGGTCGGGAGGCGAGGAGTGAATAAATATGCATTTGCATCATGTTTTTTGTTGTTGCATAAAATGAATAATAATGCGGTTGACTTAACTTGACTTAGATGCCTTTCGCGTCTCGACCGAAAGATCGGGTCGCCTTGGCTGTTTCCAGTATTTCCTGTGTGAGGTGTCTCCAATATTGCCGGTCCTCTGCTAGGGTTCTCAGATTTTCAAGGTCCCCTGCCGTTATGAGACTAATGCTTTGTCCAAGTGTTGTGAGGTTTTTGTTTAGGATTACAGGGAGTGTTGTGATCGGTCTTCCTCTGAAAAGGTTCCCGTGTTTTTGAAAGTATCCCGACATGGCTTGGTTAGCTGGTATGTTTTGGTCCCTGCGTAGTATGTGACCGAAAAGTTGCCATCGTTGTTGTAAAATGTCAAGGGAGATTGGTCTTTCTTTTGTGATCTTATAGAGTGATTCATTTGAGATCTTTTTTGGGTATTTGATGTCCAGTACCCTTCTTAGCTGTGTGCGATGGAAGGCATCCAGATGTTCTTCTTCGGATTTTGTCAACGCCCAAGTGCCGCAGTTATACAGAAGTACCGGTTTTGCAAGAGCACGGTACAGTTTCAGTTTGGTTTTTCTCTTTATTTTATCACCTCTAATCCATACATTGGTGAGTTTACTGAGTGCGGCGTTTGATAGCTGTTTTCTTCTTTGTACATCCTCGGTGTCTCCAATTAGTGAGCCTACTTTTTTTGTTCTTTTCCATTCCTCTTTGTTCCTCGATATTGTTGTAAATTCGGTTTTATTGGCATTGACTTGGAGGTTATATTTCATGAGGGTATTTTGTATGATGTCTATATTTGCTGGTGTTGATCCACTAAAATCGACATCATCTGCATAGGCGATTTCTCTAGGGATTGCATTCTCAATATGAGTCGTTGGTTTTGGAATGACTTTTCGAACTTCTTTCAGAGCGTGTTCTAAGTATATTGTGAACAGAATCGGGCTCAGACTATCTCCTTGGGGGGTCCCGATGTTACTTTCGAACTGCGTCTGTTTTGTGGCCCCGTATATCCTTGGTTGTATCTTTGTGTTGCTGAGGAGAAATCGGATTATTCGGAGCTCGTCTTCGTCTACTATGTCTGTTAATATCTCCAAAAGTTTTCCTCTGTCGATCGTATCAAAGGATGCGGACATATCGATTCCGGTTATTGTTATGGATATGTTTTCTTTGAGTGCCTTTGCTGCCAACCATTTATGTGTCCATACAACGTCCGATGTGCTTCGGTCTTGGCGAAACCCGCTTTGGCTATGTGATAGATATTTTTCTATTTTCGGTCTAATGCGGTTAGGAATTGATTATAAATTTAAGTTAGTGGGTTTGGCTGTGAAAGGAATGGGAGAGGGAAAGAGACCTTTTTATTGAAGATATTAATTGTATTCAATAGTCTGATGTCACGTCCGCCCAGCATCGAGTAGCTTGGTTCTAAACAAAGAAAATCGGTACTTTTTATTCTAGATGCTGGCAAGAACTTTTTCTCATGTCATGTGATCAGAATGTATAAAAGTCAAAACATGATCACATTTATAATGTCTTTCTCCCCTGGATACACTTCTATGCTCGTCGGATAAGTATTTCATAAGAGCGTCCGCCATTGTTCCGATAATTTAGAACCAGTTACTAAGTTACTATGCGTTATTACGAAGGAAGTGAC
>NC_088368.1:11486429-11513929 GCF_034508935.2 Berghia stephanieae | reverse complement strand
GAAGAAGAAGAAGAAGAAGAAGAAGAAGAAGAAGAAGAAGAAGAAGAAGAAGAAGAAGAAGAAGAGAAGAAGAAGAAGGAAGAGAAGAAGAAGAAGAAGAAGAAGAAGAAGAAAGAAGAAGAAGAAGAAGAGAAGAAGAAGGAAGAAGAAGAAGAAGAAGAGAAGAAGAAGAAGAAGAAGAAGAAGAAGAAGAAGAAGAGAAGAGAAGAAAGAAGAAGAAGGAAAGAAGAGAAGAAGAAGAAGAAGAAGAAGAAGAAGGAAGAAGAAGAAGAGAAGAAGAAGAAGAAGAAGAAAAGAAGAGAAGAAGGAAGAAGAAGAAGAAGAAGAAGAGAAGAAGAAGAAGAAGAAGAGAGAAGAAGAAGAGAAGAAAGAAGAAGAAGAAGAAAAGAAGAAGAAAAAGGGAAGAAGAAGAAGAAGAAGAAGAAGAAGAAGAAGAAGAAGAAGAAGAAGAAGAAGAAGAAGAAGAAGAAGAAGAAGAAGAAGAAAAAATATGAGAATGATTTTGGATTGTCCTAAGCAAAAGGGTGCTCTCAGCTTTAATCCCTTTATTTTGTGTACCACCTCGTTTGACGGAAATAAAATTATTATCTTGGATCAAGTGGTAATCCCTGAATATTTATACGCCTTTACAATATGATGACGGGCTCGGACAAAATATAGTGTCCGATGTCAGACTCAAATTACCTGCCACCTCAGGTAGAAATATTGTCTTGGCTTGATTCAATCTTAGAACTGTACGATCTCTGTCATAGAGAATAATTAATTGTTTAAATGCTGGTTCTTGTGTGATCAGCCGTATCAATTCGTAGCCTTCAGTGATGCTATGCTTTTAGATAAACTACTCATAACAACTGCCAGCCGAATATGACGTACCAACACACAAAACTATGTACCTTGAATGTTTAAAGTTTATAGTCTGATTGATATAATTTAGTGACAACTATTCATTATAGAACATTGAGCTTTAGAGAGATTCGAGACAATGCATTTATCTAAACAAAATGACGCAAGCATTAAAACAATTTTTAAAGCTTTTTTGTTTGTTTTGGATTTTAAATTTGGTCCTGAAATTTGTTAATAGGATTCAATAGTCGTACCGTCACTTCCTTCCTAATGACGCATGGTAACTTAGCAACACTGGCTCTAAACTATCGGAACAATGGCGGACGCCCGTATGAAATATTTCTCCGGCGAGCTTAAATGCGTATCCAGAGGAAAAAACCCAATCAATTTGATCATGTTTTGACTTTTACACATTCTGATCACAAGGCATATGAAAAAGGAATGAAAAGTTCTAGCCAGCATGAAGAATAAAGAGTAATGATTTTCTTTGTTTAGAACCAAGATGGCCGCCGTTGCCGGGCGCGTGACATCAGACTACTGAATACAATTGTTATTTATACCTTTTCTGTCAACGTTTTAAAGAACTGTGTTGGTAGGGAATTAGATTAAGGAATTAGATGACTTTAAGTTTGAATTCGATGAGTAATTATTGTTTGTTTTATAATTGATATCCTGTACTTTATGTCTTACTAATGCATATCCGTTTTTTATCACTATGATAAGGCACCAAAGGCCACATTATTGGTCTATTTTAGATCTTATTAGGTATTTTATTGTATTGTAATGGAGTTGAACAGGAATAAGATAAAAACGAAGTTATGCATATTACAAAGCTTGTGTAACTTTTTAGATAATATAATAATATATGAACGTACTTATATTTAATGCTATGAGTTCATTAGTGTCTGTGCCTTTGTCTTTTTTTATAAATGTAATAATCCAAGATGGCCGCCAAATATTTTCCATTTCCATGGCAACGGTTGAATGTTTTAAAAAAAATCTTCCTGTATCACTAGCTATTATCGTTATCATTTTGCTTCTGCACATTCCCTTTAGATCTTTACGTTATATATTAAGTATGAATAGCCTTGACCTTGGTTATTGTTTAAACTACTTTGTATGGAACCAAAACGCCCTGTTTTATACTAATATTATTATAATATTTATACTGGATTAACACGATAAATGCAGGCTACCACCATATAAATGCCTATTGTGCTATGGCCTTGATAAGTCTTGAGAAGTCAATGGCGTCTCGTAGAATGATTTAGAGTCAGTGGATTTGGAGCGTCACCTTCCTTAACTTGTGCGGCTATGTGGTCTAGTGGTATGACACTCGCTTTCGGATCGGAAGGTCCTGGGTTCGAGCCTCGCGCTCGGCGCATAGTTGAGTCCTTGGAAATGGCTCTTTACTCACATTCTCTCACCGTACTCAGGTGTAAAATGAGTACCAGGCCGTTAACAGCGTTGTCTTTGTCCGAAAAATTGTAATATCGCCTAACAGGCGTCATGTCCCGTTCTACATGTTAAATGTTGCTGTTGACCAGGGACCCCTTGTAAAGCGCTTTGAACACATTTCAGTGGATATTGCGCTATATAAAGCTCAATTTAATTTAATTTTTTTTTTAACTTACTGATTTTCCTTAAATATTTTGCAACAAAACAAAGCGACGTATCACTAAGAGAAAACACCGTGAGCTTTTATTTCATGCAAATATCCACTAAACACACTGAAAGCGTTTTACAAGGGGTCCCAAGACATAATATATATATATATATATACAACGCAGTTCACGGCCAGTTATTCATTTTACACCTGGGTACGGTGAGAGAGTGTGAGTAAAGAGCTTATTGCAAGAACTCAACTATGCGCCATTCACAGCGGGATCCGAACCCAAGACCTTCCGGTCCGAAGATGAGTGTCATACTACTAGACCATATTATAGCCGCACAAAGTAAATAGTGAGTTGTCGTTAGCAGACCTGACTATTTGAAACATTTTTAATTCGTAAATTTTAGGAGATGCAAATAGTAGACGCTATAGTTAACTTTATAGATGAACAATTAAATATAACACTTTAAAATCCTCAACATTCTATAAATAGAATGAATTTGACGTCACTCTGGTCTTTGTTATTGTTTTTTTTTTTTTTTTGCGATCCACGTTTATGACTAATTCTTACTAAACTGTATTAACCAGACTATAAACGTTCATGGTGACGCAGAGTTTTGTGTGTTGGTCCGTTATACTTCTGGGTGGTAATGTTGTGAGCTTCTTAGCCAAGCGCATACTGCCTATAGCCTGGAGCCAACCTTTCATTTTCACTGTTTTAATGACTTGGAGATGTTCATTCATTTCTGAAATTGGATCCAAAAATTCGCAATTCTACGAATTTTTCGTAATTATAGACAGGTCTGCGTTAGTAGTGTCCATATAAACAAATTATGATCTCGTTGGTCGAACTGTTGAATTCAACACAATGCTCACGTTCTGTAGGGGATTGTCGCCATCGTATCTTGGCGTTTTCGTTCGGTCAAAACCAAATGGATGTCGTTGCAACTGTTCTCGAGTTATTCCAACCTGAAATGTGTCAAGGATTCAAAACAAACACACTGTGAATACTCTTCACCAGTCGTAACGTCACTTCCTTCCTAATGACGTATGGTAACTTAGTAACACTGGCTCTAAACTATCGGAACAATGGCGGACGCCGTATGAAATATTTCTCCGGCGAACTTAAACGCGTATCCAGAGGGAAAAAAACCCCATGAATTTGATCATGTTTTGACTTTTACACATTCTGATCACACGGCATATGAAAAGGAAATGAAAAGTTCTAGCCAGCATGAAGAATAAAAAGTAATGATTTTCTTTGTTTAGAACCAAGATGGCCGCCGTTGCCGGGCGTGTGACATAGACTACTGAATCCAATTACGGTTTATTTCAAAATTACTCTTTTTTTTTAAACTGATGACGTCATAGCTCAGATACCAAAGGGCGCACAGTGTTAAAACTTATATCAATCAAAATTTAGATAAATTTTGCACCTGTGGCAAAACCAAACAAAAAAAAAACAAAAAAAAAAAAATAAAAAAAAAAGTTTGATGAAATCTTACATAGCTTTGGAGTTCTTAAATCTGAAATGTGTCAATAATAAAACAAAATCCACTGTATACTTTAATATTTTTGTTTTGATTTTTAAATAGTCATAATTTAAAAATTCAAAACAATGATGACAGAAAAATGATGAATAAATAAAATGTTTCTTTCAACGCTAAGCAGGTTTTCAACTTATTAGTAATGCTCCAAGAGGGGACTGTATCTCGGCGGCTCAACTTTAGGAACCGCTACTGTGTCGGCATGCTTGGTACATGACCTGCATGAGTAAAATTGGGAAGAAATTAAAAAGTTATATAGAAGAAATAGAATGGAAAAAGAGAGAAAACACAGGGAACGGGGCTCGGAGAAGACTAAAACCCATGGTTTCTTAAAGTATTTTAAAACGAGGTTTGATGAGCTTGTCTAAACAAAAGATGGGTGGTTGGTCGTGCTTTAAAAGGGAATGAGAAATATAAGACATTTTATTCTTTTAAAATGGTTTCAAAATACCTGTTTACCTTAAAATGCCTTTTGGCAAATTCTTCCGTTGGATATTTTATAATAAAGGGTCCACCAACTGATTTTTCCTCTACTTGCTCAACCAGTTTCATTAAAACCCCAGTGCACAGTAGGAGTTTTGTCCCTTTTGTCCAAGGAGAGATATGGATGATGTTTTGAATCTCTACGCAAACGTACTTTTGAATGAAGGAAAATAACGATAATGCTTTACCAATATGGAATATGGAAAAATAGCTTATTCACTCGTCTGCTTTTGAATTCAGACTGCCCAAAGCGAGTATCCCCAAGCTTTCTCGTTCGCTGTCCCTCATTGTCCAAAATAATAACAGGGTTGAATATAATATCTTTTGTATAATCTCCAGAGAAAAACAACTCTTTTTTCGAAGGATAAAATCCTGACGGTTCATTTCAAAGAAACGTCATGTTTGAAAATATAATAGATAATAACATATTTGTATTCAACAAGCTAAGAGGATCAGGTTCACTATCAAAGTAATAAGTTAGAACTGTGCAAAAAGTGTCTTTGAGAAGAAATTAGTAAAGAGTAGAGGAGAGGAGAGAAGGGGAGAGGAGATGAGAAGAAAGAAAAGATAAGAAAAAAGAAGAAGAAGAAGAGAGAGAAGAAGAAGAGAAGAAGAAGAGAGAGAGAGAGAGAAAGAAGAGAAGAAGAAGAAGAGAAGAAGAAGAGAAGAGAAGAAGAAGAAGAAGAAGAAGAGAAGAGAAAGAAGAAGAGAAGAAGAAGAAGAAGAAGAAGAAGAAGAAGAAAAGAAGAAGGAAGAAGAAGAAAAGAAGAGAGAAGAAGAGAAGAGAGAAGAAGAAGAAGAAGAAGGAAGAAGAAGAAGAAGAAGAAAGAAGAAGAAGAAGAAGAAGAAGAAGAGAAGAAGAAGAAAGAAGAAAGAAGAAGAAGAAGAGAAGAAGAAGAAGAAGAAGAAGAAGAAGAAGAAGAAGAAGAAGAAGAAGAAGAAGAAGAAGAAGAAGAAGAAGAAGAAGAAGAAGAAGAAGAAGAAAGAAGAAAAGAAGAAGAAGAAGAAGAAGAGAAGAAGAAGAGAAGAAGAAAGAAGAAGAAGAAGAAGAAGAAGAGAAGAAGAAAGAAGAAGAAGAAGAAGAAGAAGAAGAAGAAGAAGAAAAGAAGAAGAAGAAGAAGAAGAAAGAAGAAGAAGAAGAAGAAGAAGAAGAAGAAGAAGAAGAAGAAGAAAGAAGAAGAAGAAGAAGAAGAAGAAGAAAGAAGAAGAAGAGAAGAAGAAGAGAAGAGAAGAAGAAGAAGAAAAAAGAAGAAGAAGAAGAAGAAGAAGAAGAAGAAGAAGAAGAAGAAAGAAGAAGAAGAAGAAGAAGAAGAAGAAGAAGAAGAAGAAGAAGAAGAAGAAGAAGAAGAGAAGAAGAAGAAGAAGAAGAAGAAGAAGAAGAAGAAGAAGAAGAAGAAGAAGAAGAAGAAGAAGAAGAAAAAGAAGAAGAAGAAACGCAAATTCAATCAATTCAGTTTAACTATTCTTTTCTCACTGTTTTGTTTGGAAAAAAAATGATTGTTGAAATGAGCATCTATGCACAAAATAATTAAACATCCACTACACAGCAATAGGGAAGAAACACCTGATACGTTTCTGATTCCTAAATCATCGGAAGTGTGTATGGAACCAGTCCATCGGATAGCTAATAATGAATAGGTTACATATTGAATCATTTTACTCACAGGATGTATAGATAGAATGCGCTTGGCCAAGGAGTTCACAACATTGCCATCCGGAAGTATAACGGACCAACACACAAACTCTGTGTAACCATGAACTTTTATAGTCTGGTTAATACAGTTTAGTGAGAACAACTCACAAACGCGGATGGCAAAAACAATAACAAAGGCCTGAGTGACGTCATCTGCATACTATCTATAGGCGGATTCTAAGAATTACGGGACGTAAAACAGCGACGATGGATAGTCTTTATAGACGACCAGCATAATATATTTAGACTAGAAAATAAGATGGCACCACTCTGAAACCAGAAGATCATTTAGATAAGGTATGTATTCCGTCCTCCAATGGAGAGTGACACTTCCAAGGAAATAGGAACCAGTTTCTTGACATCACACTTTTCTTCCCTATAGATAGTATGCGCTTGGCTAAGAAGCTCAAAACATTGCCATCCGGAAGTATAACGGACCAACACACAAAACTATGTGTAATCTTGAACGTTTATATTTTGGTTAATGCAGTTTAGTGAGAATTACTCATAAACGCGGATGGCAAAACGCAATAGCAAAGACTTGAGTGACGTCAACTTCATACTATCTATTGGATGCTTTGAAAAACATAACACACAGTACGAGAATCCATTAACCTCATTTTACTACTATTCAGATTGATAACAAATTTAAATATTCCCCACAAGACGCTTTGGACGCTTGATGGCTCGTCTATTCAGATGGTCCACTGTCCCGATTCTCCACACCCCCCCCCCTTCCCTTTCTTTCTCTCTCTCTCTCTCTCTCTCTCTCTCTCTCTCTCTCTCTCTCTCTCTCTCTCTCTCTCTCTCCTCTCTCTCCTCTATTAAAATATTGTCCATTAAAACAATGTTAAACTAGGCCCAAAGTAGGTTCGGATGTCAAACCTGCATATATGTACACGTCGATAGCAAATCCTCACTTCCTCATCCCCCACCCCCCTCCATTCATAACTCCCATCACATTAATAGACGAGTTCCAACCCTACCAGCTATTTTGTCACCTATACAAATGATAACAATTTCTACTTGAAGCTACTGAACAATAGCTTAGTTCAAGAAGGTCACCGCTAATTCAAAGTGGGAGGACCTCAACTGGTGTGAATAAAAACGGACTTTTTTTCTTCTTTTACCCAAAAAAGACTAAAAAGGTTTTGTGTTCAATTTCAGGGTTGTCAAGGTAACCAGCCCTGATCTTATATATATATTAAATTCAAAATATATTTTTATATAAATTCAACAATATTGCCTCTCGCATTCATAATCCTCAGGAAGTCTCATTTAGGGTTTTTGTTTTTATAATTATATTTACATACTAACAAATAAAGAAATAACACACACACACAGGCATACATATACATTCTTTGACAGCATTTCTTAAAAGTATTTCAGTCACCAAACGTGCTCAAAGCGCTTTACAAGGGGTCCCTGGCCAACAGCAACACTTAACATGTAGGACGGGACATGACACCTGTTAGGCTATATTACAATTTATTCGGACAGAGACAACGCTGTTAATGACAAGGTACTCATTTTACATCTGAGTACGGTGAGAGAAAATGAGAAAAGAGCCTTTTCCAAGGGCTCAACTATGCGCCGAGCGAGGCTCGAACCCAGGACCTTCCGGTCCGAAAGCGCGTATCATACCACTAGACCACACAGCTAGCCGCACCATTATCACTATACATATTATGCCAATTATACGGCGAGAGACAGAATTCAGGTCAATGTAACCCGACGTAGGTCAAGGATCGAAACGTTTATTATGTGTATTGTCAATCTGTTGGTCATACGTACCTGATTACAACAACCGTATTTATCTGAGAAATACATTTTTTCTACATAGCATAAAAATCTAGCACCTGTGATAAGAGCGTGTTAGTAAATACTATTATTAATTGTGTCCACGTTATAGTGAGATCAATCAAGAGTTGTGAATGGATATGTCCAATGGTCATCTACATACCTCGTGAAATGTCAATATTTTTGTTGCAATCAAAGTCAGTATAGATAGTTCGAAGATGACGTCACTCAGGTCTTTGTTATTGTTTTTTGCCATCCGCGTTTATGAGTAATGTTCACTGAACTGTATTAACCTGACTATAAACGTCCATGGATACACACAGTTTTGTGTGTTTTTCCGCTATACTTCCGGATGGCAATGTTATGAGCTTCTAAACCAAGCGCATACTATCTATATGTATAGATAGAATGCGCTTGGCCAAGGAGTTCACAACATTGCCATCCGGAAGTATAACGGACCAACACACAAACTCTGTGTAACCATGAACTTTTATAGTCAGGTTAATACAGTTTAGTGAGAACAACTCACAAACGCGGATGGCAAAATCAATAACAAAGGCCTGAGTGACGTCATCTGCATACTATCTATATCAGTACCATATAAAATAGAGAAAGAAAAATATATCATATAGAAGAGAAATCTCAGTTCTGCCATACTTATTTACTTAGGCCCCCTCACTCGGGCTGGAGCATGGTCCATTCATTGCCAAATTCCATCAACCTTCAACACTTTGGTTGACTTTCCATGAGTACGGAAACACGTACAAGTGACGTCACAATTTCTTGGAACCGTCTGTCACCTTTAACATATTATTATAGCTTGACACAAGAACCCTCTAGGACTTATAGTTTGACGTCCTTTTTTAAAGGTTTTTACACCGTCTAGTGAGTTGTCATTAGTAGAGCTCAAGGAAAAAAGGATTTCCATTGGTTGAATACAACTCAAAATGAATACAATTTGTATTCTTTTGTGACCAAAGACTTGTCTTTTGACGTATTTTTTTGGTCAGTTTCAGACTATAGATAGTATGCGCTTGGCTTAGAAGTTCATAACATTGCCATCCGGAAGTATAACGGACCAACACACAAAACTGTGTGTATCCATGAAGGGTTATAGTCGAGTTAATACAGTTCAGTGAGTATTACTCATAAACGCGGATGGCAAAAAACAATAACAAAGACCAGAGTGACGTCATCTTCGAACTATCTATAAATTTGCGATGGCTACGATGTGACTCAGTTCGATAAGCGAATATTCACATATAAATTCTTATTTTATTACATCGTGGAATACTATGATTGGTTGGTATTAGGATTCCATATTGTCCTGTTTCCTGTCATCTTCTCGTTTTTTCTCCATTTCAAGTCTTCAGGTTTTTTTTATCCTCCATCAATGACAGCCTCCAGTCGTTCCTATGTCGCCCTCTTTTCCTCGTATGTTCCGACAAAATTCAATTTTTATTTATGTCTTTATTCATTTTGACCAGATTTTGTTTCTATATATCGATCGATCAACGTGAGACCCCAGCTTTACGATTTTTCGATATGATTGGGGAGAACCAAATTGCTAAAAATCAAATATATAGTGCAAAATTGGAAACTTGAGCTTAAAAACCTGAACTTTTATATAGAGCAATATCCATTAAACGTGCTCAAAGCGTTTTACAAGGGGTCCTTAACCAAAAGCAGAAATGTAAGATGTAGGACAGGACATGACGCCTCTTAGGCGATATTATTTTTTTCCGACAGAGACAGCACTGTAAACCAGGTACTCGGTGAGTGTTAGTCAGTTTGCAGTATCCGAGCAAATAACCACATTGAGATCTAACAGACCCAATAACCCTATTGTTGCTGGGTGGACAGAAAAGTTAGATTAAAACCTTGAGGAAAAGCAGGATCTCTACCGATCTATCTCTTTGCCAGTCAAGTGCCCTACTAAATGAACACGACAGGAATCAACATAACACATTGGAGGTTGGACGCGGAAGATGAGAATGGACTTGAAATACTGCCATTTTGAATTTTTTTAAAATGATTTCGTTTTCATCAGTTTCTTTGGATTTTTGAGAATGAAAAATAACTTTAGAGACGATAGTCTAGCACCAAAAGAATATCAGAAATAGCTTCTCAAAAGGACGAAATCGAGAATAAAAATCTGATGATTTATCCATACTTCTTTAACATTTTAAACAGCTAATATTATTGCTATATAAACATCAACATACCAAACATGGAAGGTCTCGGGCTCAAACCCCATTTTCATCCAATAACAAAAACAACAAAGACATGATTTCATCACTTAAAATCGAGACAATTTTGCTTTTAAATGATGTGTTAATCTTTTCATTATTTTTGTTATTGGCTGAAGAGGGGTTTTGATCCCGAAACCTTCCGTGTTTGGTATTTTGATTTTTTTTCAGATTTGTTATATTCATTTTTCTTGATTCCTTTTTACAACTCACAGTCTTCTAGAAACTTAGTATAACCAACGATGGAATCTTTTTTGGTATAACTTACCCACTTTTATGGATTCTATTTTGTTTTTCATCCCAAAGGAAAGATGATCAATATGAAATCTTTACTGGTTTTTCCAAGATGACGTGGATGGTATTCGTGACTTTTGTGTGTCAAGTGTTACAAAATGACCTTTTTTGCTACATCTTCAATGATCATAAATGTGTGTCCTCAATGCAAACAGTGAAATGTGAATAGGGAAAGTCTAACCTTTATCAATTATTGATCTCAATTTTTTTTTAAAATTACTCCCTTCCACTACGGCATCATAAGATACCGTCGCCTAGGCATTCAGGATGTCTGATGTCAACAGGAATCGCCCATGTTGTCCAAGTGAGCAAGTTGGGGGCTAATAATCTTGCCCAACGAAAAAAAAACCCGAAAGGACTTGGAGCGGGGCTCGAACCCAGGACCTTCCAGATCACAGTACAATGCCTTAACCATTCGGCCACTTCGCCTCCCCCCACCCACCCCCTATTAATTTTTGATTTATCAAGTGACTACAAATCTCTTGATATGTAATTTTTGACAACAGGAGCGGTTTAAAGCATAGACCAGTGCCAACAAAGAAGTGGGTTGTCTTTACAAAGAGCAAACAATGTAAGGTCTTGTTAAACAAAGCCCTTTAGTCGAGCGCTAATATCACAGAACATTAACTTGCGGAAGAATCAGATTGTACAATCACCCGTTCTACTTTTCCGGTTCCAAAATCCTTGGAAGTGTGTTTGTAACCAAGTATTTTGGAGGACTAATAAGGAATAATTTACATATTGAATCATAAGGTGGAAAAGCTATTTTAATACTCACATTATTCCACCGTACTTAGGTAAACATGAGTACCTGGCCGTTTACACAGGGTTGTCTCTGTCGAAAGAAAATAATATCGCCTAAGACTAGGGAATCCTTGTGAAACGCTTTGAGCATGTTTAAAGGATATAGCTCTATATAAAAGTTCAGATTTTAAAGCTCAAGGTTCTTATTTTGCACTATATATTTGATTTTTAGCAATTTGGTTCTCTCCCGACATAATACCGGTTCGAGACAGATGGTCACATACTACCATTGACTTATATATATATATGTATACACATACATATATATGCGTACGTTAAATAACAATATTCTTATGTAAGACAATCTCTGATTTCTTTCGCCGGGACTTAACTCAGTTCTTTTAATACGATAAAGACATAAATAGCCTGACACCGGGTTTTTGTTGAGTAATCCTAAGACTGAAAGAGTAATGCATAAGTATAAGCCTTTTGACACAGAAAACAATGAAGATTTTCCTATTGTTCCACCAATTGGTATAAATAGAAATGCATTGCACAAGCTTAAATTACTTAGTGTATTGAATATTAGGTCCGCTTTGCCTTGACCTCCAGACGAAGTCATAGAAAATTACTTAGTGTATTGAATATTAGGTCCGCTTTGCCTTGACCTTCAGACGAAGTCACTGAGTTTGAACACCGTCCTGTGATTTAGTCAGCGTAAATATTATTTCATCGTACATGGACATAAAAGAGCAGCTATTTTATAATTGGGAAGATGCAATTAACCAGTCAATGCTGTACTCTAGAAAGAGACGTATTTGAAAATTTGGCCAGAAGTCCTAGATTAGAGAGTTTTTGCAAAGATGAGGGTCATTTTAATCGATCGATATTTGGAGGACGAGTTTTCTGGCCAAATTTTTAAATACGTGTATTTTCAGAGAACGGTAGTATTGAATTTTGTTGTCTTTTAGGGTTTATTTTCTTCCACACGTATTGTCAAAGTTCCCAATTCGGTCACATGTATCATGCTAAGTCATCTAAATGGAAAAAGTCTGACATTCCAGCAGGTAGAAAAATTATAATAGTTTTAGATTCTTGCACATTCTTCTACTATTTTACAATGCTCAATGCACGATACTTCATTTATAACACTATAATATGTCATTGCTTTCAGGCGGTTATTCATTCAAAGGAGAGCTCATCGAAAGATATTTGTTAAATGATGTCATCAAGGACATAGAACAAATAATAGTTTGCGATCAGTGTCTCCCATACGACCACTGTTCAAGCTTTCTCTTCAATTTGTTACAATAAAATATCTCTTTTCGCTCGATTACCAACACCCAAGAGCTCAAACTATAGGGATCGCCATTATAATCCTTATATTTAATGAGATTATTATAATATTATTATCAACATGATTCCTAAGTCTCTGAGAGCGAATGGTCGGTCACCTGACAGCAATCTGTTAGACACTTGTCTTCGATTCACACCAACGTTAGTAATTTCCATAATTTCCTTTGCCCCATTTTCCCGATGACTTAAGTCTACAGAACAATACCACGATTGGAAACTCATTGGTTGCTTTGTCCGTATTTTCTGTCTTCATTAGAGACCGGTTTTGTGATTCTGAATTATTTGAATGTGTACAGTACTAGGACATCTATCAGTAGACTCTGGTACAGTATCATATTATTTTGATTGGTTTGAAAGAAACGAAAAAAAATGAATAGTGTCTACAGCCGAACACTTTCAGGCCCTCTATTGAAGACCTTCTCAAACGCAAGGTCTACGTGTTTGTATCACCTTTAGATTGCAGTTCTAGCCATAACATTTCTATCTCGCTGTAAGAAAACTCCCTGAAAATTAGATTAGATTCCCCTTCATTGATCGTCAGGGAAATTTTTCTTCATAGTTTATCGAGAGAAAAGACTGAGCTAATCCTCGCATGAGCGCAATGAAGAACTGCAGATTCTGTTATAATTTTCAATCGCTATTTGTCCGCATTACATTCCATTTCTTTACTACTAGATGAGGGCTACAAAATATCACTGTCATCTATCTGGTTTTGTTGTTGTTGTTGTTGTTGTTGTTGTTGTTGTTGTTGTTGTTGTTGTTGTTGTTGTTGTTGTTGTTGTTGTTGTTGTTGTTGTTGTTGTTGGCTGAAAAAGGGTATTTTGGTCATTTTTGCAATTGTTATATTCATTTTTGTTTACAACTTGTTACATTCCACAGCTTCTATCAGCCAAGTGTCACGTTACTACAAGGTACCGTTCTTGAAATTGTATGTCTATTTTATTTGAATTGATTTTCTCATTCCCTATCATTTTTTTTTTTTTTGTTCTGAAAGAAACTCGCTATTTTAAGAATTTTGAGCTCCATATCAACCACTATAGAATTAATAATGGTCAAACATATGTCAAGGTCATTTCTACACTAACCAAAGGTCAGATCTTATATTTTGAACACGTCGAAACACGTGATCTTTTTGACGGTCATGATTGGAAAATGGAGGGTATGGAATTTAGACATTGAGTGGTTTCTATAAAATGATTCCCCTTGCCTTCTCACATCTACTCAATGAAGCCTTTACAATCGGACACATTGTAGTATTCATATTTCATTCATATTCGGTTTGGGATCAGTGAATGTATGAATATATGAGAGAAAGTTGCTGGGTGAAGAGGGGATGTTGTGTGGACAGTGGTTCATTCTAATTCTGTAAGATTTGGTAGGACCTGCGTGAGACCACGCCCACACTTAGCCACTCTCATCTCATCGTGATTTAGTGTAAATATAATATGGTGGTTTTTCTTTCTCAAACTGGTTACTAGATATTATCTAAATTGTAAAGCGCATTGATCATAATGTAAACCGGTAAATGCGCTATATTATTATTATTATTATTATTATTATTATTATTATTATTATTATTATTATTATTATTATTATTATTATTATTATTATTATTATATCATTATTATTATAATTATGGTGACGATTTGGTAAGATTTATCATTAATTTTATATCCCGCATGACTGTGATGTGATTTAGATTAATGCATATCAATTGTCATGTTTATTTGTTTTTATTTTCCACCAGGCGATATACAGTTGGATTTATACTTTGACAACGCAAGAAGCCTGCACAAGCATTTTTACTGTATCTTTTTTCTGAAAAACAAATATCCAGGCCACACCAAATCATTATCTAAACCACGTCTTCGCAGCACCATCGGTTCTGATGGTCACACTAAAATTGAAGGCTGGTATTCTAGAACTCCTTAACTCGAGTTTTCTACTGTTTGTGATTTTCGATCCATGAGATAAATTTAAATGAAAATTATATTTTAAGCATCAAATGAACAAGAATTTCCTTAGATTTATGCGATTTTGGAGTTTAAAAATGATAATATAATATAAAGAATGAGAAATTTAAGGGGAAATAATCCTCGATATCTCCAAATGGGAAAAATGGAGTTAGGGAGTTTTGGAAAACCACTCTTCAATTGTATCGAGCCATTTGGCCTGGGAGGACAACACTGAGATCGAAGCTATATGGATCTCAGCACGGGCTTGGGAAGACAACAGTATTCCTGCATCTTGTTGACTTTCGGTGATAAAGACAGCATGAGGAAGAGCGGAGAGAGAGAGAGAGAGAGAGAGAGAGAGAGAGAGAGAGAGAGAGAGAGAGAGAGAGAGAGAATATCTAACCATTCTACAAGCTTTCCTCACTCACGAACTGCTGATGTCACGTCCGCCCAGCAATCAGCGGCTTAGTTCTAAACAAAGAAAATCGGTACTTTTTATTCTTCATGCTGGCTATAACTTTTTAGATTGTCATGTGATCAGAATGTATAAAAGTCAAAACATGATCAGATTTATGTTTTTCTCCTCTGGATACACTCCTATGCTCGTCGGAGAAGTATTTCATAGGGGCGTCCGCCATTGTTCCGATAGTTTAGAACCAGTTACTAAGTTACTATGCGCTGAAAGTTAACTGCCCTGAAATCTGTGGCAAGTCACGTCTCGATTACACGATAGAATAGTTCTACACGATACCGGAACGTCTTCAGGACGGTTATTCTATAACTCTTCAACAGTCGTAACGTCACTTCCTTCCTAATGACGCATGGTAACTTAGTAACACTGGCTCTAAACTATCGGAACAATGGCGGACGCCCATATGAAATATTTCCCAGTCGAGCATAAAAACGTATCCAGAGGAAAACCCCCCATAAATTTGATCATGTTTTGACTTTTACACATTCTGATCACAAGATATATGAAAAGTTCTAGCCAGCATGAAGAATAAAAATTAATGATTTTCTTTGTTTAGAACCTAAATGGCCGCCGTTGCCGGGCGGCGTGACATCAGACTATGGAATCGTATTGCAAGTAGGCGACGTCGTCCGTTCCCATGGGTATAGAAGCGCCGCGGTGAAACAGGCATGCGGACTAATTATATAATATGGCTTAACTTTTTGGATAATCAGTCTTTTAAAAAGAAATCATTTTAATTTTCAATTAAATGATTTTCTCCTCTTTTATTTCAGATGAAAAATAACATGACTGATATCAAGGTACTATTTTATTAAGGAATAACATACTGGTGTACC
This sequence comes from Berghia stephanieae, assembly GCF_034508935.2. Lineage (NCBI taxonomy): Eukaryota > Metazoa > Mollusca > Gastropoda > Nudibranchia > Aeolidiidae > Berghia > Berghia stephanieae. The sequence continues at coordinate 11,498,045 of NC_088368.1, read as the reverse complement.
ATGATACTCTCTACATATGGGCAACAAAATGACGACTTTGTTGTATTTTTTAACGAAAGACATTTACTTGGAAGGTTCCCAATGTTTACTTTTTAAAAATATTATAATAGCCGACGGCCTAAAATGTTACTGTCATGTCAGCATATCCATGGCTCGGGTGTCCACCCCCCCCCCCCCACCCACCCCGCCTCCTCCCAGCCCCCTTCCCCATCCCTTTTCATGTCATGCACAACCCCTTCCTTATCTTTAGGTATAATCTTCACCAATTGATAGTCTACAGGGGTCCGAAAATACTATTATACTATTATTTTTGTACCTCATGCAGATATTCGAGAAATTTTTGAAGACTAAGCATAATACATATCTCCTTTCTAGCTGACCAAGCTACTACCGCAGTGTCCCCTTTTTCTCCCTATACAAAATTGACTGTAAAGAAATGAATATTCTACATGGTTGAATGAATAAATGAAGGAGTGAATGACGAATGACAGAAGGAATGAATAAATAAATAGGACGATTGATCGTATTTGTGAGGGGAGATTGGACAACCGTTTTATTGTTGCTTTTAAGTATAAAATAGCAGCACGCCTTGAAAACTAGTTTGGCGAGAATTTGGTGAGAAAGGCAGTAAGCTAAGCTTCATTATTGAACTTTGTTCTTGTTCCAGCTATCCTGTTGTGAATACTAGTCTGAACGGGCCAAAAATAAAACACTGTAAACATGCAATGGCCGCATAAATAATGCATTATTTAATTGCTAACCTTGGGAATTGCTGTCAAATTGTACATGTTTATGTGGTTATATTTTTTATTGTTCTTTTATTATTATTATTATTATTATTATTATTATTATTATTATTATTATTATTATTATTCTCTCACCCTCTTCCTTCTTCTCTTTCTTTCTTTTATTCTTTTTGACTTATTTCTGAAATATGTGATCTTGCCAGCGTTTTTGGAGGACGGTGACGTCCATAACTTTCTGGTCTATTAGGGTTTTTAAGCAAATTCTAAATATTCTTGTTATAACCTATAATAACTAACTTGAGCTTTTATATAGAGGAATATCCACCAAACGTGCTCAAGATGATCAATATGAAATCTTTAACGGTTTTTCCAAGATGACGTGGATGGTATTCGTGACTTTTGTGTGTCAAGTGTTACAAAATGACCTTTTTGCTACATCTTCAATAATAATAGACGTGTATCCTCAATGCAAACAGTGAATTGTGAATAGAGAAAGCATCATAAGATACCGTCGTCTAGGCAGTCCACGAAGGAATATAGATAATCCATCAAACAGGATGTCTGATGTCAACAGGAATCAAGCACACGTCGTCCAAGTGAGCAAATTGAGGGTTAATAATCTTGCCCAAGGCAAAAACAAAATGCAAAACGAAAGTGCCCGAAGCGGGGCCCGAACCCAGGGACCTTCTGGATCACAGTGTAATTCCTTAACCCTCTCGGCCACTTCCCCCCCCCCCCCCCCCCCCCATATTGATTTTTGATTCTTCAAGTGACTACAAATCTCTTGATATGTAATTTTTAATAACACAGTTAATACAGTTTAGTGAGAACAACTCACAAACGCGGATGACAAAAAACAATAACAAAGGCTTGAGTGACGTCAGCTCGTTCTATCAATAGATAGTATGCAGATGACGTCACTCAGGCCTTTGTTATTGTTTTTGCCATCCGCGTTTGTGAGTAGTTGTCACTAAACTGTATTAACCAGACTATAAAAGTTCATGGTTACACAGAGTTTGTGTGTTGGTCCGTTATACTTCCGGATGGCAATGTTGTGAACTCCTTGGCCAAGCGCATTCTATCTATACAATTCTGCAATTTACTCACAACAAACACATGAAACATTCCAGCAAATAAAACTATCTACTTGCAACCTAAAACGTTACTATTACTTTTCAAACATTTATTTAGTGGGAACTGATCATCCAAAGATTTTCTAAAAACAATAACAAAAAATCTCCATGTGTTGTTTCACTTTGTGGTAGGAAACTGAAAGAAACTTTAATTCTGAGATAAAACGTTCGGGTTCGGTTCCTGTTCGGTTGGGAAACTAAAAACGAGTGCGTTGCACTCACTTTGCTATGATAAAACAAGAGACTGACTGAGAGAAAATGTCAAAAGCAGGGCAAAACGGACAAGAGAGGAAAATGATTGCTTTCAGTTGGCAGCCCAAGGAACTCAATCGGTTGCCAAAGCATTAATAGACGTAATTGACCCAGTATTCTCACAACCGCAAATGTAATACAAAGCTCCCAACCAGCATCATTGTTTATTATTATAAAGAGAGAAAAAAAAAGGGATTTAAAACGGACGCGCATCGATTGCCGTGCAACATTTGGGAAAACCCAATCAAATAATCCTAAAAGGTTGGATTTGTGTGTCAGTGCGATTAATCACTATTGACACACCAAACGATTCAATGTTTTGTCTTGTTTAACACATAACACAATGCCCATGGCTTTTAGCCCTCTAAGGACACCATGAAATAGGAGATTACAACTGGTGATTTATGGATGTAACTGTAACTGTCGCGCATTTTTTAAATGTTATTTTTAAATGCAAATTCATAAACAAACTAAAAGCTGCTATTCGAAATGGGAATATAAATAGGAATAAATTAATTTGACCACGAAGTTGTGGGATTACAGTTTGGTAAATAAATTAAATATACTCCTTAAAATATAGTGCATTCACGGGGTTATGCCAAACATAAGTTTTTCTTATATATTTTGTAGATAAGGGGTTATTAATGATCACTTCAAAATGGGCGTGGTTTCTTACATAATTAAAATCTGTCCTACTTATACTTATTTGCAGTTCTCAAAACCCAAACTGTTCTAGGTCCATTGTTGTAAAGTTGGCTCATTGACTTTTGTCATGGAAATATTCCGTTAAGACTTTAACCAAACCAATAATTGTGTTCGGTTATCAGAACTGTAAATGCACATAGAATTCTGTTTGAACTTGGAACGAATTGTGTTCCTCTCTTTCTATTTTTCTCACCTCAAGCTATTAAAAATCTTGGAGTTTCAAGCCGATCAATAAATTAAATTAAGAGCACTAGCATTCCGTCACGTTTCTCTCTCTCTCTCTCTCTCTCTCTCTCTCTCTCTCTCTCTCTCTCTCTCTCTCTCTCTCTCTCAATCTATCGATCTGGAATCTAAAAAATAGTTTGGGATTGACGCCATATTGTTTCCATATTGGATTCCTGCATCCTCGTTCTCCAGCGGCAGTTCGATTTTTAGCCCATTAATAGCAAGGCTGAATTTGTGTCACCTCAAAATGGGCGAAAAGGGGACTTCGAAATGGGAGCGACCTATAGATAGTTCGAATATGACGTCATGATATATACTATCTATAGATAGTATGCGCTTGGCTAAGAAGCTCATAACATTGCCATCCGGAAGTATAACGGACCAACACACAAAACTGTGTGTAACCATGAACGTTTATAGTCTGGTTAATACAGTTCAATGAGCATTACTCATAAACGCGGATGGCAAAAAACAATAACCAGGACCTGAGTGATGTCATCTTCGAACTATCTATATTCATGTTTTCCTCCAACCAAGTCATCAATCACATGATTTATTGCTGTCAAACGATTGGCTAATTAATCACTACACTGTTCGTGAAAGTTGTAAATATACCCATGTGTCAAGTTGAACAAAATGACCTGTTGTGATGTTGGAAATTTCGAGAACTGTGAACAATTTTCACTATGTGGGTCACCTTGAGCATATTTTGCAATGTGACCAATGACCTCGAGCATATGGAAAGGCAACATAGATCATCCCCAATACTCTTCAACAGTCGTAACGTCACTTCCTTCCTAATGACGCACGGTAACTTAATAACACTGGCTCTAAACTATCGGAACAATGGCGGACGCCCGTATGAAATATTTCTCCGGCGAGCATAAAGGGCATCCAGAGGGGAAAAAAACATAAATTTGATCATGTTTTGACTTTTACACATTCTGATCACAAGGTATATGAAAATTTCATGCCAGCATGAAAAATAAAAAGTAATGATTTTCTTTGTTTAGAACCAAGATGGCCGCCGTTGCCGGGGGGCGTGACATCAGACTATTGAATCGTATTACGATTGACAGAAATTTCAGAATTTGATGCATTGCTTTTTGATAGAATACTCATAACATCCGTCAGCCGGATATAACCTACCCACACACGAAACTATGTGTAACCTTAAACATTTATTATAGTCCAATTGATAGAATTTAGTGATTTCTACTCTTTAAAATGGGTGCTAAATACAATAACAAAACCCGAGTGGCGTCAATATCGTTCAAAAAAATATCTATTGATCTCAAGAGAACAAATAAATGAAACTAACATTATTTCACATACTATAAAATTGAGTTATAACAGTTAGTAGGATTAGTTAACTTAATTTCTTGTTTATCGAATTTTATTTAAATCCCGTACATGACTGCTCTCACCAATATAGCATAAATACGGAAGTAATTGCGGTTTGATGAAGCTAGAGTCGCATTGATGTTGTTCTTTTCTTTGATGAAAGTGTGTTAAGACATGATTTCAGGCTTTGTGAATGATTTGTTGTTGTTTTTTCTTTGTTTCTTTTTTTGTATATTTTAAAAATTGATTTGTTTTGTTTTAATTGTCGTTTTTTTCTGGAAGAGGTGGGGTGGGGGATGATCTCCTTAGTACTTAATGAGGGTGGCTATGTAGTCTTGTAGTATGAATGATACTCACTCCGGACTGGAAGCTCCAGGGCTCGAGCCTCGCCCTGAACGACACATGGTTGTTTACTGGAAAAAAAAACAAACAAACAATGTACTCATGTTCCCTCACCATACGCAGGTGTAAAATGAGTATCTGGCCGTTAACAGCGCTGTCTCTGCCGGAAAAAAAATATAATAACGCTTAACAGTTAAGTGTTGCTGTTGGCTATGGACCCTTCGTAAAGCGAGTTGAGCAGGTTTAGTGAATATTGCTCAAGCTTTTATTTATATACATTCTCAAGGGCCCAATAGCATAGGTCAGTTGGTATATCATTCAACTCTCAAGGGACCGTATCTACCCCACGTTTTTCATTCTTTTTTTTTTGTCTGACAACCTCGTCTTCCCAAAAGTAATTGAGTTGCTGGGTTTCTCACGTATGGCGGACAGTCTTTTGCTTTTGATTTTCAGAGTGTCAAATGGCAGAGCAACTATTATCGCTATCCGCTTAACGCAATAGAAAGCGGGATGTACTTCGAAAACAATATGTTTTCAAAATATAAGGGGAAATAAATTTGTCTTTAGGGTCTTTTCCAAGGGAGGACGGAATTAACCTATGCGTTCACCGCAGTGCAGCGCCACAAACTGAGCTAGGGCGAGGGTGACTTGCTCAAGGCCTTACAGCGCAGCGGGTACTCGAACTCATTTCAGATACGAAGCAAAGACCGTAACGCTGAGCCACCTTGGCCCATTATGGCTAAAATTTAAATTAAGTTATTTATGTCGTGATCATTAATTTGATTGGATTTAAACCGAACCCCGTCAGTAGAGGGTTTTCATTGAATGCCTGGATATTATTGATTTAAAACTGGAGCTGATTGAGTTTGAGTTTGGTGTCAGTCGGGAAGGTGATCAAATAACGAGCTGCCTAGATGACGTCATTACATTTGTGATCCGTGTTCTCAAAACGGTATTGTATTCAAGTGAACTTGATGCATAAATAATGACTTTTAGGCTTAAACTGTACAACTCAAGCTTCAACAAAAATGACTTGGACATGAGGTTTTATGTATCGTAGTATCCCCTAAAAGTGTTCAAAACGCTTTACAAGGGGTCCCTAGCCAACATCAACACTTAACATAAACGACAAGACATTTGGCACGTTACTCGGTATTATAATAGTTTAGGACAGAGACAACGTTGTTAACGGCCAGGTACTCATTTTACACATGAATACGGTAAGAGAACGTGAGTAAAGAACCTTTTCCAAGGAGTCAACTATGCACCGTCCAGAACGGAACTCAAATTCAGGACTTTCCGATCCGAAAGCGAGTGTTATACTACTAGACCAAGTAGTCACACTTAATTAAATAGTAGTAGATAAAGAGGCTTTGCCTAAAGTTTGTTATTTTTTGTGTGATGTTCGTCTCAAGAATTCTCCATAATGTGCGGCTCTGTGGTCTTGTGGTATGACACTCGCTTTCAGATCGGAAGGTCCTATGTTTGAGCCTAGCTCGGCGCATAGTTAAGTCCTTGGAAAAGGCTATTTACTCACATTCTCTCACCGTATTAAGGTGTAAAATGAGTACCTGGCCGTTAACAGCGTTGCCTCTGTCAGAAATAATTCTCGACTGCACAATTCCTTTGCGTCTGAAGCCTTCGCTCTCCCATAAGGCCCTTCTATATTAAATGGAGTGAGTTTTATTTAATATACTTCAAAAACTAAAAACTTTCTAATTTTCCTCAATTTGATTTGAATCTCAAGATTCTTCGTCTACTTCAGGCTGGCAGATTGCCGGATTGACACGGCGGGTGATTGTTTATTGATACCCGTTGCTTCCCTGAGATTGAAATTGAAATGACAGGCGTTTTTACGACTTGCAAGGTAACCAGAGATTCACATTATATATGCAACACACTGTCTCAAAACAGTAAGATGTCGGAGAAACATTGGGTCTGGAAATTTAATTATTGATACTAAAACATTGTGAAATTTATGTTAAATTAATGTATTTTGTGCAGCTATGTGGACTTGTGGTGTATGACACTTAGGATCGGAATGTTCCGGGGTTCGAATCCCGCTTGAGCGTCGCATAGTTGAGTCCTTGGAAAAGGCTCTTTAATCACATTCTCTCAACGTACTCAGATGTAAAATGAGTACAAGGCCGTTAACAGATATTATAATATCGTTTAACAGGCGTCATGTCTTGTTCTACATGTTACGTGTTGCTGTTGGTCAGGCACCCTTTGTAAATTGCTTTGAGCACGTTTAGTGGATATTGCCCTATAATATAACATTTCGAGGATTTTTAAAAATTCATTCCTGCACATTTCCCGAATCACGTGAGCGTTTCGTCACAGTTTTTTTTTAAAGCTTAAATAAAAACTAAATTGAAGGGGGGTTTACGACTTGCAAGGTAACCAGTGATTAACATTATGTATATGCCACCCACCGCCTAAAAACAATAAAAAAGTCGGAGAGACATTGCTTATGGAATTTGAATTAAACGTTTAAAAAAATATTATGAATTCTGGATTAAATTGATGTGTTTTGTTTGGTGGATAAATATGTAACCCAGCGCTTCAAAACGGTATTATGTTAGTTGGTTTAGGTACTGAAAGAGGAGCATGACAGATGTGTTAAGCTTTTATAGTAGGAGAGAGATTGACGTCACTCAGCTCTTTGTTATTGTTTTTTGCCAACCCTTTTTATGAGTAGTTCTAACTAAATTCTATAAATTACACTACAAATGTTCAAGGTGTGTGTTTGTACGTTATATCTGGCTGGCAGATATTGTGAGTTTTTTGACTAAATGCATAGCATCCATAGCGTATTAAGAGTGACGTCAGTGAGAACTAATCACCAAACTACTGTGGTCTTTATACAATAACTAAGAGCCGAGTGATGTCAACTTCATTTCTTTTACTGTTATCGATATATCAAGCACAATGACTAAAAATCAATTTCACTCAACCACATGCGGTTATTGATAAATTTCAACTCGAATCACTGACCTAAATTAGAGATCAGTTCGAATTCCATCACGGCTCTATTATTAACCTGTAAACTGCCGAAGTCTGGTTAGACACGTATTTAAAAAATTGGCCAGAAAAGTCGTCCTTCAAATATCGATCGATTTAAACGCCCCTCTTCATGGCAAAAATTCTCAAATCTGAGACTTTGGAAGTCCCAAGTTTGAGAGTTTTTGATGAGGGTCATTTAAATCTATCGATATTTGAGTTTTCTGGCCAAAGTTTTGAATACGTGTTTTTTTCCCTCCAAAATACGGCAGTTAACAGGTTAAATCAATTTGGGTCACAGTGGCCTTTTGTTGTTTCAGGGATCAATCATCGTGTTTCCATATTTGGACATCCATCTTACTTGCGACAACTAGAATAGAATCCATCGTATCGACATTACCTAAATGGGTTTGTGCGGCTTTGTTCGTCTTGTGGTATAACACTCGCCTTAGGTTCTTGGTTCGAATCCCCTCTGTTTAAGTCACACATTTGAGTTCTTACATGTTTTCATCGCACTTAGGTGTAAAATGAGTACATACTGATTGTATCAGTTTATATTTTGAAAAAGTTCTATTAAGGAGTCTTGCGGGATATAACTTTTATAATTCGGTGCCACGCACTCGGTCAATGAACTTGTCTATCAACTAGCATCAAACATGCCTATTCTTTGATGTTGTCCTGACACATTTTCTTTTGTCTTCCTCTTCTCCATTGACATTTTACCTTGCCTTCTTTAACTGTCTTGCACAAGTTGTCACGTCTGACCGGATGTTAAACCATTGTAATTTCAGTTTTTTAATCATTGGAAGGAGTGGTTCATGTCTTCCCGCAAGCTTTTCCACATCTTCAAGAACATCCTTGTTAGATTTATGCTCCAGGTATGACTGAACAGATGTCTAAACCATGACATTTTCTTACATTACATCCCCGCAAGCTTTTCCACATCTTCAAGAACATCCTTGTTAGATTTATGCTCCAGGTATGACTGAACAGATAACTAAACTATGAAAGTTGCAGTCTTTTAACCATTGCAGTCAGTGGTTCATGCCTTCCCGCAAGCTTTTTCAAATCCTCAAGAACTCCCTGGTTACATCTATGCTCCAGGTTCAAACATTCGTAGGATCTCCTGGTATCTCTTCCTCTGAAATACATTGATTCGCCATTCAAGTTCCGTATCGCCTCCGTCGTCCAGGGCTCACAAACATAAAGTAACTCGAACAACATAAATGACTGGAAACCCATCTGACTTTTCCAAATATTGTTGAGTCTAGCCATTACCGCATATATTTTATTTTATTCCAAATTTTAAACATGGTAAATCACCCCGACATAATATCAGTTTTGACGGGTGGGTAGTCTGATAGGACTACACTGAATTCGAATCTCGATGGATCTCAGCACGAATTTGGGAAGACCACAGGATTCTTGCATCTTGTTGGCGTTCAGTCATAAAGGCCGCATAAAGGGGGGAAAGAAGAATAAGAAGAATATAGGAAAATAAACGTTTTTGTCCAAAATGGTGAGAAAAAAAAGCATTTTCTCAGCGTACAGCAGAATCAGCTTTGCATCAAACTCCAGAATCAACTCCCATTTTATTACCTAGTATTGATCTTTATCAAATGAGTGAATAGGTTAATTGATATGACTAACCCGGTAACGATCCGTATCGGTGCGAGCGCATCCACCAGACCAGGTCCCAATGTTTGTTTAAACTCATCGATGTGGAAGAATCCATTGTGCAAGTGTTGGAAACACACACACACACACACACACACACACACACACACACACACCGACGCACGCGCGCGCATATACACTCATTCACAAATGCATTAAATGCAGACACAACATACACATACACATACACAAAAAATAAACACAACTAGAAATGGAATTCTATTGGGATGCCTATTGAAACGAACCTAACACAGCTAGGTTTAAAATAACCTCCGATCATATCGTAACGAGTACTAAATACTAAATAATATATGTATATAGAGCATATTGCAAAATAATGATGATGATGATGATGATGATGATGATGATGATGATGATGATGATGATGATGATGATGATGATGTGATAATAATAATAATAATAATAATAATAATAATAATAATAATAATAATAATAATAATAATAATAATAATAATAATAATAATAATAATAATAAAAAATAATAATAATAATAATAATAATAATAATAATAATAATAATAATAATAATAATAATAATAATAATAATAATAATAATAATAATAATAATAATAATAAATAATAATAATAATATAATAATAATAATAATAATAATAATAATAATAATAATAATAATAAATGATAATAATAATGTAGATGGTGATGATGATGATGATGATGATGAGATGATGATGATGATGATGATGATGATGATAATAATAATAATAATAATAAAATAATAATAATAATAATAATAATAATAATAATAATAATATATAATAATAATAATAATAATAATAATAATAATAATAATAATAATAATAATAGTAGTAGTAGTAGTAGTAGTAGTAGTAGTAGTAGTAGTAGTAGTAGTAGTAGTAGTATTGGTGGTGGTTCTGGTGGTAGTAGCAATAGCAATAATGACGAGAGGTATATTTATATTGAGCATTCCCTTTGAAGAGCTGAAATCGCAGGTTTACAACAGTATACTCTCTATAATTTTTACTACAACGCAACATGCACTAATGGTGGTCACGATAGTAAAAATTCCAAACAACAGTTATTCGCTTTGAAGAATCTAAACAGCCGCATATTATGTCCATTCAAGCCTATTGTAATAAACTGGCCGGTGAGTGCAGGAAACTTAACATTATTTATTTTTCGGCTGTTTATCTTTTTTTTTATCTTTTGAAGTCTGTCCATAATTGTTAGAATCATTATCACTGGCTATTTACAGAACACTTTCAGTAACCTTGACCCCTTAATAATCCCAGGTCACCGACCGTCCAGCCCCAACTCTGTCTAGATGTAAACAAACTCATAAAACAGTTGATTTCCTTTTATCCCATGCTCAAAGAATAGAATTTGTCACCTTAACACCTTAAACCTTCTTTCATGCAGACAATAGAGCGATAGAAACCAGCCGTACTCTGAAGGGGAAAAAAAACACATTAAAGATATTTGGCCAGAAAACTTGTATTTCAAATATCGATCGATTAAAATGGCTTCATCTCGTCAAAATCTTACAAACCTGAGACTTCAGGGTAAGAATTCTCAGGTTTGTATGTTTGAATTTTTTTTGGTGGAGAAAATGGGGGTTATTTCATTCGATCAATATTCGAAGGATGTGTAATCTGGCCAAATTTTTAAAATGTGTATTTTTTTCCCAGAGTACAACAGAAGGGTGGTATGGTGGAAAGCTTTGTAAAGAGGCATTTGAGTATTCGGATTTCTCTGCTGCAAAGGGCATTTAATGGAGTGGCTAAATTAACAATTTAAAGAGAAAAAATAGGGAGCAGGCACTGGTATAAAGATCTGAAGATGTTTGTATGAAACAGAGCCAGACAAAAAAAAAAAAACAGTGAGAGAAATGCAAGAAAAAAAAAATATATATCCCAAATATCAACCGTCGAACTTGATAAATATTATTATAATAATGTTGATAAAAGAGCAATAAATTGGGCATGTCTGTGTTACTAAAAATATTAATATTAATATATTCTTAATTTCTTAATTTCTAGCTATATTTCTTAATTTGATCTTTTCTATAAAATATTTATTACATGACTACATTTCAATAATTTTTCGAAAGAAAGATACAGATGGGTTGTTTATTTAGAGAAAAAGAATCAATATATTATTGTCAACATTTTGATCTTGACCTTCGCCAGA
>NC_088368.1:11476429-11481429 GCF_034508935.2 Berghia stephanieae | reverse complement strand
ACGACTCTCAAGTTTGGCCATAAAGAAAAGGTCTGATAATTCCATTTTGGTCAATGGGTAATTCCTTCAGCCTTCGTCACCATAGACCACAATAGGTATAAAATAAAGTAATCGCCTATAGAGGAAGGACCCAAGCCACTGAAATCTCTTAATGTTCGACCGGCAAAGCTTCTCACATTGGTCCTGTCTTGTTTGTTGTAATGTTATTATGGGCGTTATTGAAAGATAAAATAATATATTTCATGAATCAGCATTTTCAACATGGCTTTTGCAAAGCAAAACGCGTGGAGCTTGCGATTGCCCGATAGTCGGAACGTGTCATCTTCAGCAAAACACTTTTAACTTGGTCCAAAAAGAGGCAACGCCAAATTATTGGGGAATCTAGTGGCAGGGGTAAATTATCTGAGTTGAATCTTGGACAGTCAGGTGGTTTTGGTCAACGTGTAGGTGTGGTTTGTATGGGCTCCAAGTTTTTCCATCCTCTAGTCTGTTTTATATTTCATTTTAGTTACGATTTTATTATTTTGGCATGTCTTCATAACTGATTACTAATTAACAGAACCACCATAATCATATTATTGCAAAAGATAAACAAGAATTAACAAGAATTAGGGGTCATGGCAGCATCGAGAGGATGCCCGGATGTGCGTTACGGGGTATCCAAACTTTAATGTTCTTCCATCGAATGTTGACAGTCATCTTTACCTACTTTCCCGAAACATGGACCGCTTATGCGGCTATGTGGTCTAGAGATATGGCATTCGTCTTTAGGATCGGAAAGTAGTAGGTTCGAGTCCCCATCTGAGTGGCGCATGCTGGAGTCCTTGGAAAAGGCTCATTAGTCACATTCTCTCACCGAACTCAGGTTAAAATGAATACCATGCCATTAACACAGTTGTCTTTGTCCGAAAGAATTGTAATATCGCCTAAAGGCGTTATGTTTCCTCCTACATGTTAAATGTAGTTGCTGGATAGGGACCCCTTGTAAAGCGCATTGAGCACGTTTAGTGGATATTACGCTACATAAAAGCTCAAGCGATTTTGTTCTGTTTTCTTGTTTTTGTTTTGTTTGGTTGATTTTTTATGGATCAACCCATCTGCTGGTACCACCCTTTTTGTCTCAAAGGATGACTTTGCCTCTACCAATTTGGAGCATTTTGAGTATTCTCAGGCTTGTTGCAGTTATTTCCGTTTTAAGAGAACTTTATTTTAATAAATATTTTTTATCAAAGCAGATAACTGTCACAAAACTAAATGCAATCTAATTGTCCAAATCTTTAGAGGAAAAGTCGCCCTTGAGGCAAAGTCACCATATTTTACGGTAATATTAAGACCTTTAATATAATGTCAAATGGGGCGACTTTCATCTAAAGATTTTGGACAAATTAGATAACATTCAGTATTGTTACAGTTATTTCTTTTGATAAAAAACATTTAAAAAAAAAATAAAGTCATAAGGGCAGTTAACTGGTTAAAGATGGACGACAGACGGGAATGTCCCGTGATTTTGCTTTCTAGAATCTGCCTCATCGGCAGTAATGCTCAGTAGGAGTCACTCGATTATAATAAGAAGTCTGAAATGTCGTTTATCACGTAACCGAAATAGCTTTGCTCTCAACAAGTTATTTCATCAGCAGGTTATAGATTGACATGTGAACTATGACCTTTTGTCAATGCTAATGCGATTTTTAAGTCTGAGAATCCAGTAATGCTAAAACACGCCCCCTCTCTCTCACCCCGTCTCTCTCTCTCATCCCCCCCCCCCTCTCTCTCTCTCTCTCCCTCTCTCTCTCTCTCTCATCCCGTCTCTCTCTCTCTAACCCCGTCTCTCTCTCTCTCTCTCTCTCTCTCTCTCTCTCTCTCTGGGTGTGTGTGTCTCTCTCTCTCTCTCGCTCATCTCTCCCCCCCCTCTCTCTCTCTCTATCCCCCTCTCTCTCTGTCTGTCTGTCTGTCTGTCTCTCTCTCTCTCTCTCTCTCTCTTATATATATATATATATATATATATATGTATATATATATATATATAATATATATATATATTACATATATTGTATATGTATATATATATATATATATATATATATATATATATATATATATATATATATATATATATATATATATATGAGAGAGAGAGAGAGAATAGGGCATAATTGAATCCTTGGAAAAGGCTCTTTACTCAAATTGTCTCATCGTACTTGGGTGTGAATTGACCGTTAACCGCGTTGTCTCTTTCAGAAAAAATAATAGTAGTAATACCTCTTAGTCGGCATCATGCCCCGTCCCACATGTTTAGTGTTGCTGGTGACTAAGGAGCCATTGTAAAGCGCGTTTCAGCACGTATATTTGATATTGCCCTCTATAACTCCTCAAGCTTTTATCTCCAAAGATGCTCATCCTAAGGACTACCTTTTTTTCACTGTGTTCCGTCGTAAAAGTGAATCTATTAGATTTCCAGCAATGTCCAGGTTGCTACAAAGGCGAGGTCACCCATCATAAAGCTTCGGTGTTATTTTGGCTTTTTAGCCAGTTAACTGCTGTACTCCACAAAAATTCGTATTTAGAAATTTGGCCAGAAAACTTGTGTTTCACATACCGATTGATTTAAACAACACTTGTCTTGGAAAAATCTCTTAAACTTAAGACTTCGCGAAGTCCCAGGTTTGAGAGTGTTTGCCAAGATGAGGGTCGTTTAAATCATTCGATATTTGAATGACGAGTTTTCTGGCCAAATTTTTAAAACAAGTTTTTTTCTGGAGTAATGCATTTAACTGGTTAAATATACCCTCAATAACGTCTGTCTGACCCCAATGACCCTAAATTATAGAAGATTCTTGTCCTAACGGAAATGGAATAGCAATGAGAGGTCGCTGCAAAGCGTTGGGTCATGCATAGGTCAAGGACGTCGAAAATGAACCCGACTTCTTTTCCAAACATATATAGCTGAACAATCAAGTTTGGTGGAGCATGATTATGATTTCTAAACTTTGCATTTATATAGCGACTCCCTGTTGCAGTAATCATTTTTCTGTTTATTTAGCATATATTATGACGATACGCGTAGCGCATTATGGGCTTTTAACATTTGTTTAGACAAGCATAGCATTCAAGCTCCGATTTCATCCATCGTCATTCATCATCACCATCATCCTGGGTATGGCCTCCGCAACTTCAAACCGAAACAATCTTCTGTCCTGCGCCATCCTTCCACACCCAGTCACTGGCTTTTTCATCCATTCACTGATAATGTCTTGTGACCATTTACATCGAAATTCGTCTCCATCTCCTCCACAATACCCTCTAGAAAAAAAAAAAAACAAACCGTCATTTTGGCGTTTAAAATGCGTGGAAAAAATTCCAATGGGCTCATTGCAAACTGAGAGGTCTTTAAATGTTTCGTTTACAAAGGTATTATTTTGTGGCTTCCTCAATATGAACTCGTATTATTCGGGACACATCTTAGCAATTTTAAAACGACATTTTAAAAAACTGTTGTGAAGTTGCCGTTACTGAAGTTTTGGTCAAGTCAAGTAACATTTATCATGGACAATAATCGTCTAATTGACAATAATCAAAATTTTACAGATTTGAAGTATGTGTTATGAATAGATAACAGGGTCTACATTATTTTTAAACGACAAGTAATTTTGCAATATATATATATATATATATATATATATATATATATATATATATATATATATATATATATAATGCGTCCTTTTCCAGGGGTAAAAACCATCTACATAATCTACACTACAACACTTCTAATAAATTTCCAACTATCTTGGCTTCAAATTAAATATTCAAAAAACTACTTTTCCTCAACTCATTCAACATAATATGCATTGTTATTTCTTTAAAATCCCAACAAGACTTAACGTGTTATTTTTGTTATGATCCCCTACCGGCCACATCCCGTTTTGAACGAAAACATTAACGCTACCCTCGCTTTTGTTCAATCCCCTGACTCCACTGCTTATAATGGTCACTCCTGGGGTTTCTTCCCGACTGCGACACGGTCGACTGATTCAGAACACTATGTCAAAAATAGTCTCTGAAAATCCAACAAGTCCACCTCTCCTTCAATCAAAATGATGACTATTAATAGTAAGCCGGTATAACCCAGAACGCCCACTGAAAAGGGGTTGACCCTTCTGTACCCCGAAAGTAAAAAATAAAGTAATGTTAACTCACTCAACCCTAACACCGACTTTTTCCGTAGTTTACCCAGGGTTACTTTTACCCCATGTCAATTTATTACATTTTTCTGAGATATATTATGGATGTAATATCAAAGCTTATGTTTTTAGTTTTTACATGTTAATGGTAGTTGAATAAAACTATCTATGTACACGCTCATTTTTAATGCAACTTTTCCAATTTTGAAAAGTAGCAAAAATCTCTAGGATTGAATGAGTTAAGCGCATGTTCCAGATAACAGTTGTTTATGCTAGTCTCTGTCGCATAAAAAACTTGATCTTTTATAATATCATAGTTCGATATTCACTAAAGGTACTCAAAGCATTCGATCTATCTATCTATCTATCTATCTATCTATCTATCTATCTATCTATCTATCTATCTATCTATCTATCTATCTATCTATGTATCTATCTATATCTATCTATATATATCTACCTATCTATCTGTCTATATATCTATATCTATCTATCTACGAGTATCTATCTATATCTATCTATCTATCTATCTATCTATCTATCTATCTATCTATCTATCTATCTATCTATCTTTCTTTCTATCTATATATCTATCTATCGATCAATCTATCTAAATAAATAACTACGATAAGATAGATATGAAGATATGTTGTGCATTCACACTAATTTACCATACTCAATGCGCTTCATAATGTTGTTTTTATTCCTCCATCAAGCCATATGGAACCATATTTCTATGTCACGCAGTGCCAGTTGCCTGTTAGGCGTCCTCTTTTGTACTTACATTCTAACAATAGCCAGGTACTCATTCACACTTGA
>NC_088368.1:11436429-11471429 GCF_034508935.2 Berghia stephanieae | reverse complement strand
TCACAACATTGCCATCCGGAAGTATAACGGACCAACACACAAACTCTGTGTAACCATGAACTTTTATAGTCTGGTTCATACAGTTTAGTGAGAACAACTCACAAACGCGGATGGCAAAAACAATAACAAAGGCCTGAGTGACGTCATCTTCGAACTATCTATAGAGCAAAATCCACTAAACGTGCTCAAAACGCTTTACATAGGGTCTCCGACCAACAGCAACACGTAACACGCCTGTTAGAGTGAGACATGAGGGCTGTTAGGCAATATTACATTTTTTTCCCGACAAAGACAATGCTGTTAACGACCAGGTTTTCATTTTACACCTGAGTATGGTGAGAGAATGTGAGTAAAGAGCCTTTTCCAATGACCCAACTGTTCGCCGAGCTAAGCTCGAACCCAGGACCTTCCGATCCGAAAGCGAGTGTTATAATACCACTAGACCACACAGAGTAGGGAGTTTTCCTCTCAAGTACTGCGACTGTCCCAGATCTAATTTTGATGTATCTATATGTGATCTAGGTCAATATAATTCATTTATGTGATATCTCTGGAAAATAAAAAGAAAAACAGAAAAAAAAGATCCATAGGTTACTGAATTGGTTTCGACTCTGGTGCGTGTTACGCTATTTATTATAGATATCACAGATTTATCATATTCATAGGCAAGTCGTTTAGCTATCCATCATCCCATAGATAAAACGATCATCCCATAGTTACAACGGAATTGACGACACTTATCTCTCTGTGTTGTGGGTTTTAGACAAAGAGGTCGTCAGCCCTTACCACATTGTCTTCAAAAAAAAAAAAAAATACAAGCGCTGAACATTTTCATTTATATATTTTTAAGTGATGGTTACACTTGTTTTGGCATGCAGAACTGGTGAGCATTTTACTAAACCACATGCAATCAACAAATATCTAAGTTCCTCTGTCACACTGTCTACCTACTTTTCTATCTATTTATATCCATCTATCAACTGTTTCTATCTATCTATTTATCTATCTTCCTATCTCTCCTTCTATCTATCTATCATCCCATAGTGGGCAGGGAGGTACTTATTGTGTCTTCTATCCCCCTATATCTGTTTTCCAACTTGCATTCTGTCTTTGTCTTGGAATGAGATTGCTTGGTTTTGTCCTGGCCCTGGTCGGGGTCCTGGCTGGGAGGGAAACAGTCAAATGCATAGTTATTGTTTTGGGAGATGATATTTTTTTCCTTGTAAATAATCTCTCTGTTATGTATTATTATATTTGTTATTTTTAATGTATAATGTAAGCATTTGAGTGTATTCCTCTTTGTTGGATATTGTACTTGGTGTCCGGATGAAACTTATAGGTGATCTCAAACTAAATAGATTGGTGGTATGCTCTTGGAATCTACAACTGATCCTTATTTGTTCCCAGTTCCCCTATGTCTTACTTTCTCTTGGGTGCTTTTATTGTAATTCTAGAACTTTTTACTATCCCATTTTCTTCCTTTTTACTGGCGCTGATATAACCTAAATGTGTTGCAAGAAAAAAACCCGTAAAACCCTTAAAAACAAACAAAAACATATCTATCTATCGATCTATCTATTTACCTATATATATATATATATATATATATATATATATATATAATATATATATATATATATATATATATATTGAATCGTGTTTGATACAAATAGCTACGAAAAGTGCTCGACATGTAGTAATGGAGCGAATTATTATTTAAAATATTTACCACAATGTTTGGGACAGTCTACATCAATGTTTCAGGCTTAATTTGCCATCGTCAGGACTGATATATAATATCTCTCTATCTATCTATCTATCTATCTATCTATCTATCTATCTATCTATCTATCTATCTATCTATATAACTATATTTCGATCTATCTATCTATCTATCTATCTATCTATCTATCTATCTATTAATCTCTATCTATCCATCTATCCATCTATCTACCAATTCATTTATCTGTCTAACTACCTATCTATCTTTCTACCTATCGACATTATCGATCTATTCATCCATCTAAATGTCTATTTATCAACTCATCAACACACATATAGATAGTTCGAAGATGACGTCACTCAGGCCTTTGTTATTGTTTTTGCCATCCGCGTTTGTGAGTTGTTCTCACTAAACTGTATTAACCAGACTATAAAAATTCATGGTTACACAGAGTTTGTGTGTTGGCCCGTTATACTTCCGGATGGCAATGTTGTGAACTCCTTGGCCAAGCGCATTCTATCTATATTTTGGAGATTTGAATCTATATGACTTCTGCCTATCTAGTTGTTTTACAATTTAGTTGTCTTTCTGGTTATTAATGACCATCCTCATCATCATCATCATCGTCATCATCATCATCATCATCATCATCATCATCATCATCATCATCATCATCATCATCATCATCATCATTCATTCATTCATCATCATCATCATTCATCATCATCATCATCATCATCATCATCATCATCATCATCATCATCATCATCATCATCATCATCATCATTATCATCATCATCATCATCATCATCATCATCATCATCATAATAGTTCATAATCATCACTTGAGGAGATTCAGATCTTTTGTTGATAATGTATTTGTAACTATGTAATTACACTCCACTTAAAACACACACACACACACACTCACACACACACAAAAAGTGCTGAACAAGACCCATTTTACTGGCATATTCTTACCGTTCATTGTGCTATATCAAAAAAATTATTAAGTGGGTCGAGGTGCCCCAATAATTTATCTGCCCTTAAGATCTGAACCAGCTGCCAAGTCAACCATCCGTGAGAATGGAATAACAAGATCATCTCAAAGGCACACCGATGCACAAACAGTAAATAGCTCGATTCGATGGTCCAGTGACGACTTGGAGATGCCAACAAAGCAATGTGGAAAACAGTGATTGAATTGAACATTAAAAAAAAAAAGATTATTCCCTTCCGCCACGACATCATAAGATATCGTCGCCTAGGCATTCCACGAAGGGATAATATAGACCGAAGGGTGGTCGCTGGTTCGGATAAGTAAGTAAGTAAAGGAATAATATAGATAATTCATCAAACAAGATGTCTGATGTCAACAAGAATCACCCAACTGAGCAAATCAGGGGTTAATAATCTTGCCAAAGGAAAAAAATCAATCAAAAGTGCCTGAAGCGAAGCTCTAACCTGGGACCTCCTTCCCGGTCACAGTGCAATGCCTAATCCACTCGACCACTTCGCTCCAGTTTAATCGGAAAGGCTAAAGATGTTTAATTTTTTCTGACATCCCCATTATATGGTAATTTTGTGATGTAACTGACGATTATCCATGCCCTTGTTACCAGCCAGGCTACAGTTGATGCAAAACAAAGGTGCTCGTATAGTAACAAGGACAAAGCCTTGGTGCCATATAACACTGGTCCTTGTCACTACACCAGCTTCCAATAGAGAAAAGAATAATATACAAAATCGCACTGTGAAATAAACTTGTATTTAAAAATTTGGTCAGAAAACTCTTCCTTTAAATATCGATCGATTTGTGTGACCTTCATCTTGACCAAAAAAAAAAAAAAACTCTCAATCCTGTGACTTCGCTTGTGCGCTTGTGCGATTGTTGAGGCATGTGTCTTTGTTAGGGCACGTCAGAATATTAGGGCATATACGGTCTCTGCATCGTGTTCACCCCAGACGGTACCAGATCGAGGCTATCGTTTCCCTTGCCTTTCAACAAGATTGATATAATATTCGACTTAAAAAGACGAAGATATCAAGATTGTTGAATGACAGGGAAAACGATAGCATCAGAATGTTTGTCCTGATTTGAATATGGACAAATGATTCGTAAAAATGATAGTATTGAGAATCTAAAGTATCGGAGGTTTAGCTCCCTGCAGTAGATACATTCGATCAAACGTTACAATGGACAATACAAGGATAATGAATAATTTGCTGCTAGGAAATATTTGATATTATTAAAATATATGGCTGTTTATGTATCAATCAGTTTATGTTTCTAATTAAGTCAAAAATAGTCATCAAATAATCATGTTATCACTTTACAAAACAAATGCAATGACTATTTCAAAGACACCCTCATCAAATTCCGAAATTTTCGCACGAAACATAATGAGTTGGCAACGTTACTCTTTTTTCGTGAGAATTATCAGTAAATATAATCTCTATTCAGACGAGTCAATCTGTTGATTCAACGTCACAGACATCCGCCTGTTGTTTTGACCGTATTTCTTTACGACATATCCACTCATGTTGGTCTGTCTGAACGGTTGCCAGTTTATAGTTTTCAATGCCATATTCTTGGATTGTAACTCATTAAAAAAAGTGAACATTTATATAGAGTCATATACACTCCATGTGCTCAAAGCTATTTACACGAGGTCCCAAGCCAACAGATACAAAGAGTAGGTATGTAACATATCTACTCTGTGGCTACACTTATCATGTAAGGCGAGCCCAAACGCCTGGAAAGCGATTTTACAATTTTTCGACCAGGTAATAATTAATAAAGACCTAATAACGACCAGGTACTCATTTTACACTTGAGCAATGTGAGAGAATTGAAGTAAAGGGCATTTTCCAAGAACTCAACTTTGAGACGTTTAGAGTGGGAATCGAGACCGGGACCTACCAGTCTCAAAGCGAGTGCCTCACCACAAAACCACAGATAGCCGCACATAGCGTAGCCTTTTTTGAATTTAGATTTATTATGACATTTAACGGGTTAACCGACATCTCGTGTTTTAAAAAATTGTCCATAAACCTCGCCCTTGGCGAAATCCCAGGTTTGAGAGTTATTGCCAAGATGAGGGTATTTTAAATCGATCTATACTTGAAGGACAAGATTTCTAGCCAAACCTTTAAATACGAGTATTTCCAGAGTATGGCAGTTAAGTCGTTAATCAGAAATTAAGTCACATTCCAAGTAGACGATCAGAAAAGTGAGTGGAGCAGGCACTTATGTTGGTAACAACAAGATATGAAGTGAGTAGAAAAGTGCCAGAAGACAATAGAGAATAAAAATTTTTTTCGCGGCGGTGGTGTGGTTTGAACCTGCGACCTTATTGGTACGACAACTCCGCCTGCCGTCTCAATCGTTTCTATGTTATATGTTTGTGATGAGAATATTGGCTATTAAGCTTAACTGCTGGTCAAAATTACTTCGCGATGTGGTGGTGAACGAATCGGCGATCTCAAGAAGTGGGTGAGAGAGGGATCTAGAAATGACTTTGGGTTTGAAACGAATATTTTTGTGTTCGTGGATAGCTCACACGGTAGAGCCACGCTCTCACTTGCCAGGCGGAGTTGTCGTACCAATAAGGTCGCAGGTTCAAACCCCACCACCGCCGCGAAAAAAATTTTTATTCTCTATTGTCTTCTGGCACTTTTCTACTCACTTCATATCTTGAAGTAGACGATCACCAAAATGATGCGAAAAGTGAGTTGCTGTTTGTCGTTCTCAAGGAAACAAAAGATTCCTTTGGTTGAACTATTATGAATACAATCGTGGCCTTCGTAAACTCATGGCCGGACATTGATCAAGAAATGACGTCAAAAGACAAGTCTTGCCACAAAAGAAAACAAATCGTGAGTTGTATCCAATAGTTAAACCAATGGGATTACTTGTTTTCTTGACCACTGCTAACGACAACTCATTAGGCGGTCCACAAACCTAAAAATGAAGTCAAAATAGTGGGTTTTCGTGTCAGGCTACGATTCAACCCACTGTTTACTACATTGGGAAACCGTTGCCTGGTATTGTGACAAAATATTTTGGTCAGTGTTCATTTTTGAACTAACGAAGACGATCAACTCTCAGAGTCTCAATCCGATATTTGTCGTCAGTTGTTATTCTTGTCTTCTAAAGTAAAAGCTTAATCCCCTCTCGATTTCTTTAGAAAAATTCAATTTATTTGATGTCTTTTTAATTTGTTAACTGCGGTCCTCAAGAAAGACGCGTATTTGTGCGTGACTATGTGGTCTGGTGGGATGCCACTCGCTTTTGGATCGGAAGGTCCTGGGTTCGGCGCACAGTTGAGTTCTTGGAAAAGTTTCTTTACTCACATTCTCTCACCATACTAAGGTGTAAAATGAGTACCTGGCTGTTAACAACGTTGTCTCTGTCTGAAAAAATTGTGATATCGCATCACAGGCGTCATGTCTCGTCCTATAATATGTTACATGTGGCTGTTGGTCAGGGACCTTTCGTAAAGCGCTTTGATCACGTTTAGTGGATATTGCGCTAGATATATAAGAGCTCAAGAGCTCAAGTGTTTAAAAAATTGACTAGAAAACTCGTCCTTCCAATATTATACTCTCAAACATGGGACCTGCGAGGTCATCCTTAGTACCAAGTTTGAGAGGCTTTGCCGAGATGAGGGTCATTTTAAATCGATCGATTTTCAAAGGACGAGATTTCTCTGGCCAAATTTTGAATTAAATCCGTGTCTTTCCAGAGAACGACAGTTGACCTGTGAAATGGAAGCGTTACGAAAACGACCTTTTTGACACAGCCATATTTCCCTATGACTTGTTTGGCATTTTTTTTTTTACAAAATCGATCCACCTGGCAACACGGTACCTCTGCAACTGATTTGTGTCCTGTGTTTGATTTTTATTTCATGTTCGTATTGTTCTGTATTAATGTGGCGTTTCTTTGTTTTTGTTTGTATTCTTGTGGGGGGGGGGGGGGGGGGGGTTCTTTTATTTGCCACTCAGTTCTGGTTGGCAACATTTGTAATTGTTCTAGGATGTGACAAGCAATTACTGGTAAGGGAGAAAATAAGTGTCCTAAAAATGTCTTGGGAGTTCTTGAAAGAAAATCACTGGTACGTGAACGAATTTGGATGAACTTATATCAACAATATCAACAGAGCTTAAAAACGTTTTCATGTGTCAGCATAATAATATTGTGACGAGTTGTTTTGATTATTTCTTTCTGAGTCATTATCTACCTTGTTCTTCCTCTTCTATCGATCTATCTATCTATCTATCTATCTATCTATCTATCTATCTATCTATCTATCTATCTATCTATCTATCTATTTATCTATCTATCTATCTATCTATCTATCTATCTATCTATCTATCTATCTATCTATCTATCTATCTATCTATCTATCTGTGACGAATTGTTTTGATATTTTCTTTTTGAGTCATTATCTAACTTGTTCTTCCTCTTCTATCTATCTATCTATCTATCTATCTATCTATCCATCTATCTATCTATCTATTTATCTATCCGTTTACCTATCCACCTACCTACCTACTTACCCATCTATCTATCTATCTATCTATCTATCTATCTATCTATCTATCTATCTATCTATCTATCTAGTTATCAATCTATCTATGTATCTAACTTTTATAATCTGAATGATACACATTTTTTGAGGACTAATCACTAACAGACTGTCTAAAAACAACATATAGATGACATTATTTTATATTTTTCTTCTTTTAAAAACAACCTGGACAGACTCAACCATAGTGCAGTCTTCTGTTACTGTTGTTGTTTCCAGACAATAATACATTGATAAAGTGAACATAATTCCTTTGACGACAAAGTTCCATTATATTAATTGAATTAGTTTTTAAGATCAAAACATGATCATATTAATTCATGAATAGCCTCCCTTAGAAGCCCCCCCCCCTCCTTTCCAACGCCCCCCCCCCCCCCGCCCAACCACCACCTTCCGCCACTTGCCCCATTATCTCCCCCTGCCCGAATCCTATTTAATTGAGATATATATATATATATATATATATATATATATATATATATATATATATATATATATATATATATATATATATATATATCTATATTTATGCTGAGTTTGTATATTTGGTGTGATTAATTCAATTCTTACGAAACAGCAACAAAAACAACTTTTGTATAGATCGTTGTTTACTTCAATGTTGTCATCATGTCATGTAATTTGTTGTCTAAATTCATTATGGCGGATTGAAACTGTCGCTAACAATAGGAAAGATAAGTGTGCTGTCAAAAACTGGTTTCTTTTTCATTGGAAGTGTACCTAGAAGCGGGCTGGTTACATACACACTCCTAAAAGAGCAGAGGGTTTGATGTCACGACTTTTTTTTTTACCCTATTGAGATTCAAGTTCTAACTTTGTCTTATCTCGTTATGAATGTTTTCACTAAGTATTGATGCAGTGCGTTTAGTTAAAAATTACGACAGCTGCCAGCCAAATTAAACATACCAACACACAAATACATGTGTTACCTATAGATGGTGTGCGCTTGGCTAAGAAGCTCATAACATTGCCTCCGGAAGTTTAACGGACCAACACACAAAACATTGTGTAATCATGAACTTTTATAGTCGGGGTATTACAGTTTAGTGAAAATCGCTCACAAACGCGGATGGCAAAATACAATAACAAAGGCTTGAGTGACGTCATTTTCGTTCTATCTATAACGTTTAATGCCTGATTTATAGTCTGAAATTGGTGAGAACTATTCACTGAAAATACTATGTACAAATACTAACAAAGAGTTGAGTGGCATCATTTTCTTTCCTTCTGAAGTTGTTTGAATTGAGGGGGGCGGGGGGTTGAAGAGACAGGCACTGATGCGAGATAAAACGTGCTCAAGTCACTATACAAGGGGCCCCTAGCCAACAGCAGCATTCAACATGTAGTACGAGATTGAACCCAGGTTAATGGATATTGCAATTGTTATCCGACGGAGACAATGCTGTTGATGGCCAGGTAATCTTTTTAAACCCGAGCACGGTGAGAGAATGTGAAGAGCATTTTCCAAGGACTCAACTATGCTCGTGGGTGGCACATGGACCAACACTCGTGGGAGGCCTCCAACCAGGTCCGCTTCTTATAGATAGTATGCAGATGACGTCACTCAGGCCTTTGTTATTGTTTTTGCCATCCGCGTTTGTGAGTTGTTCTCACTAAACTGTATTAACCTGACTATAAACGTTCATGGTTACACAGAGTTCGAGTGTTGGTCCTTTACACTTCCGGATGGCAATGTTGTGAACTCCTTGGCCAAGCGCATTCTATCTATAGATAGTATGCAGATGACGTCACTCAGGTCTTTGTTATTGTTTTTTGCCATCCGCGTTAATGCTCACTGAACTGTATTAACCTGACTATAAACGTTCATGGATACACACAGTTTTGTGTGTTGGTCCGTTATACTTCCGGATGGCAATGTTATGAGCTTCTCAGCCAAGCGCAAACTATCTATAGAATCTGTCTGTGCTTTGTTTTATTTAGTCTTATTATATTTGGCGTCTTTTTTACGTGGACGGGGAGGTACATCTGAAGGCACAACTCTCCAAATATCCAGTTACAAAGTCAAACATATTGACTCATGCAAAAACAAAAAACACAAATCGGTGGGTCGTCCGCCGGATGAGATCTCCACCCTTGTTTGGATCAACTTACTCTACCATGACTCGATCCAAAACATTGTATGACCCGTTTATTTCGGTGCACCCTGTCCTGTGATTGCTTACACCGTCAGATAATCGGTGTGGCACCAAGAATAACATTTTGACCTAAGATTATGAGACAACATAGATGTTTTAACGATAATGTGGAATACGTGTGCTGTCTCTTTGTTCCCCAACTCGGGCATGGCTAGTTGACCTGATATCACATGACATGTCCAATCGGTTTGATGTCACAAGACCATCCCAATTCGTCGTTGATTCGGCGAGAGGTAAGAAAATATTATTGAGTTATGTAAGTAGCCAATCTGAGATCATTTAGATAGTATCTCTGTCGATACAAGAATTGCTAGTTTGGCATTGTACCAATATATTTTTTATTTCTGTTTAGAAAAGCACTTAGGAAATTAGTGCGTTGGCAATTTTATTGATTAATTTAATTTTGTTTTAAAATGAATATATTCATTTTTAACTTGAGATTTTATACAGTGCAATATCCACTAAACTTGCTTAAAGTGCTTTATAAAGGGTCCCTGACCAACAGCAACAAGTAACATGTAGAACGAGATATGACGGCTGTTACGCAATGTTGATTTTTTATTTCCAACAGAGACAATGCTGTTCACGGCCCGGAACTCATTAGCACGGTGAGAGAATGTGAGTAAAGAGCCTTTTCCAAGGACACAAATATGCGCCGAACGAGGCTCGAACCCAGGACCTTCCAATTCGAAAGCGAGTGTCATACCACAAGAACACATGGCCGCGTAATGATTTTCCATACAAAACAGAAGACTAGTAAGAAAGAAAAAAAGATTCTTTATTTGTTCCGTGTGATGAGGGACGTTTACAAGTTTAAATAAATGTCGTACTGTGGAAAAAGACGTATTTAAAATTTTGTCCAGAAAACCCGTCCTTCAAATATCGATCAATTTTAATGACCCTCATCATGGCAAGAACTCTCAAACCTGGAACGTCGCGAGTCTATGTGGTCTAGTGGTATGACACTCTCCTTCGGATCGGAAGGTCTTGGGTTCGAGTCTCGCTCTGAGTGGTGCATTGTTGAGTCCTTGAAAAATTGAGCTGTGAGCTTTTATATAGCGCAACATCTATAGTATTATTATTTGTATCTGTAGTATTACGAATTTTGGACTCTAGCTATAGGACTGCATTCGCCTCTTTGCCTCAATAAATCTTGTTGAAACGAAAAGTTTAGCGCCTCGGAATGTATGTCCAGGACTTTGGGGCATGTTTAAATAATGTTGAGGGCAAATTATCTATTTCTAAAGCTATCAAACGTGATTTTTCCCTCTTTCCCCTTAGAAACTACGAAGTTTTGAAATTTCAAATAGGCAGCTCTGCTTTAGGGTCCATAAAATGCTTCTTGAACTTATTAGGTACAGTATGAAAGAATGGAGACGATCGATCTGAATGTTCATTTCATGTACTCGAGTCATTTTGGTCAAATTACCCAATATGCTGAAAATGACTTACATTATAAAAAGTTTTCACATTTTTCAAAATGTCCAACAACACAACATGTCATTTTGATCAGCTTGACACATGGGTATGTTTACATCTTTCGTTAAAAAAGCAGGATGTTTAGATTTTAAAAGAAACATCAAATCGTTGGGTAGCATCAAATAATGTGATCGATGACTCCGTTGGACGAAAAGTTGAATATACTCTTTGGGTAGCACCCTTATCTCAAGATAATAAACGTTTATATTAGATCTGAAATTAACACGCGCTTTCCATTGTTATAGACAGGACGTTGTCGAGTGAAGGCTGCAAAATGTCTGAAGAACCCTTGAATCGATCTTCCGTTCGCGTGTTATTTTGGCGCTCTAACAGTTGAGTCGTGAGGCATCTCATTTTTTCTTTTGTTTAAGTCCTTTTTCCTGGGTGGGGTTCCTGACCTCCCATAGTGGGCAGGGAGGTACTTACTGTGTCTTCTATCCCCCTATATCTGTTTTCCAACATGCTTTCTGTCTTTGCCCTGGAATGAGATTACCTGGTTTTGTCCTGGCCCTGGCCGGATACCCTTGCTGGGAGGGAATCAGTCAAATGTATAGTTAGAGTGGGGATGATATTTTTTGTCTTGTATATCACCTCCGTTATGCACTGTGTATGTTTTATATATATATATATATATATATATATATATATATATATATATATATATATATATATATATATGAGCCAAGGTCAAGAGGTGCCCGCCTGATACCAGTGTTAAGAAAATTTGATTTTTACTTAATTATGGGCTGTTTTCATTGGGTTAATGCTTGTAATCAATTGATAATATGAAGAAGAGATAAAATGAGATAGCTCAACATATTCTGTAGAACAGAATATGAAATAAACAACTTGAAAGTCAAATTTGAATGCTGTTTGGCATGTGCTTAAAACGAGGTCACCGCATCACCTTTTTAGAAATCATGTAGAAATTAAATGTGATGTTTTAGCTCACGTGATTTAAATTTGACTAATAGTATGAAGTCAAAATTTACTTTTAAACGCAATTGCAGTATATTACATATCTGATTAAGTTTCATATAGAGTTCTTAAAAAGTTGGTGTTGCTTGTGACCTTTGGTGTCATCAAAACAGCACAATACTAAGACTCGACACGAAACTTTAAAGCTCATTTTTAATGTTAATAAAATCTTTTATAATGAGAAAAAAGGATAGATTTACTATCTGAATTCAAATCTTGGAGTAAATGTATACCGTTTTGCCGATATTGAGGTTTATTGGTTTTGGTGTCATTTGTCACAAGCAACACGGCATGCGTGAACACGTGGAAGTTTGTTTCGTTAAATGGCGATTCGCAATTTTGATGCACCCTTCTTACCAGTCTTTGAAGTGCAGCACTTTCATTTGCCTTTCCAGCGTGGCTCCAGGCAGAAAAGGTAAGTTGAACTTTGGTGTCATCGCTATTTTACATTGTCACAAGCAACACTTGATATTGGATATTACAAAGTGCCACCAAAAAATTATGTTTTCAGCTGTTATTCTATTTACAAATATGATATTATGACATCTCACATAAGACTGATTTTGACACAATTATTTATTTCCTTGTAATTCTAATTTTTTTATTTTTCAGGGTTGTATCAATCAAGAAAAAGACAAAACTCAAGCTTTTGACGAATCCAGATAAAAGAAGGGTTGTCAAGAAATTTGATTTGATTTACTAACACACTAAATTACTACAAACTAGCAGATTTGAGCAGTAGGGCGGATGTTACGGTATTGTTACATGAATTAATTACCATGGCTGATATTTATCTAGTGTTTGTTTGACTTCTGGTACTTTTTGTGACCATTGGTGTCATTGGTTAAAATGTCACAGGTGACACTTAAGTTTGAAGTTTCTAATGTATTTCTGTTTTCATGTTCTTCAAAGCTTGAAATGTCATTGAATTACATTTTAACAGGCTATATTACATGTGTTCAGTTGCTATTCTTGATTTATTGAGGCAAAATTCTGTTCTAGTGCCGATTTTGACCAAAGTAATAGCAACAATGGTATTACTAATATCTAAGCATATTTCCAATTTGCAAGTATTTAGTCTCTTAAAATATTATCGAATTTCATTTTAGAGTAGGTTATTGTGCTTTTTTGACTGAAAATAATGATGTATTATGGACGAAAGTGTGATTTGGTGTTGCTTGTGACATAAGTAATGGTGTCACCGGTCTTATGTCACAAGTCACATTCAGATGCTCTAATTTCCATGTATATTTCTATTTTTGAAGTCTTTGGTTTCTGAAATATTATTAAATTCCATATTTAACTGTGGTTATTACACTGGTTTGACTGAAATTAATGATTTATTGTCGAAATTGCAATTTGGTATTGCTTGTGACATAAGTAATAGTGTCATCGGTCTAATGTCACAAGTGACACAATGTTGCTAAATATGATATGCTTTGGTCACATTATTTCCAAACATTTTATTCCAAAAGTTTCTGAACATTGCTGGTAATAAGCATATGCAATATTGTTGTTGTTGTTAATGCACAAACATTTTTATGAAATAATATATTTGCATTCTATGTTGCTTGTGACCGATGACACCAAAAAGCAACATTTTCTCCAATAGTTGGTATTATTATTGTACCATGATTGTTGTTGATTGTGTCTTTTTGTCTATAACTTACTAAATAAAGTTTGATACTCAACAAAAATCATTTGGTTATTGAGTTTTTTGTCTCATTTTGGTGTCACCGGTCACAGGTGACACCAGCAACCTATAGGTATTGTTGACGATATTATGCTGCGTTAGACCTTTAAGTTATCTAAAGGGCCTTTGATTCATGAAGTACGGGTTTTTGCTACACATATAGAAACATGAATGGACTATTATGTCACTATTATTTTGAGAAAAAAATTGGCACCTTTTGACCTTGGCTCATATATATATATATATATATATATATATATATATATTATATATATATATATATATATATATAAATATATATATATATGATTTGAAAACATTTGAGTGTGTTCCTCTTAGTGGGGACATGTGCTTGTGACAGGATGAAACATTAAGGTGATCTCAAACTAAGTCCACTGACAGTGTGCTCTTGTAATCTACACTTGTTTTGTGTTTTAACCAATTCCCCTTTGTCTTATTTGTTCGTGGGTGCTTAATTTGTAATTCTATAATTTTTAACTATCCCATTTTCTTCCTTTTTACTGGCGCTATATGACCTAAATGTGTTGCAAGCGCCGTAAAACCCTTAAAAACAGACAAGTCCAGTTTCATTTATTTGAATTTTTTAAAGAAATTATTTAATTGTATTCAATCAGGCCCTTGCCATTTTAAGTGTATGCTTGTCAGCCGAAGCAATCAGCCCCACAGCTTGTGAGTATTGATCATAATACTTTGAAACACTGATGATGAAATTGCACCACGACACCTAACAACGCCATATATTTTTTTCATTGCGTTTGTGTTAAAATTGTGAGTGATGCTCATGGTATGTGTGTCGTTATCTTCTAGCCTGACACTGAACAAAACATTGCGTCAAAAGACAAGTCTTTGGCCACAAAAGAAAACAAATCGTGAGTTGTATTCAATAGTTCAAACAATGGGATCGCTTGTTTCCTTGAGCACCACTGACGACAACTCACTAGGGTCTGCACAAACCTAAAAATGACGTCAAAATAAAAGTCCCGAGTGAGTCCTTGTGTCAGGCTATACGATTACGATGGCTACAACCAAAGAGCGTGTAGGTAACGATTGTTATGTTACCAAGAGCTCTCACTTCCCGCTTTTGGTGAAGCCAAGCATCTTCCGTCTTCTTCTCGTATTTTCTTCATTGTATCAGTAAGCCTAGCGCGCATGATACACGCGGAGCACACCCACCTCGCTGTCTCGCCTGGCACGCGACAATAGCATTGCGGTTAAGAGAAGTGAGAGCTCTTGGTAACTACGTTACCCTACACACTCTTTGCTACAACCTGACATTAGGACTTGTATTTTGACGTCATTTTTAGCTTAGTTCATTGCTTAATGAGTTGTCAGTATCGCTCAAGGAAACAAAGTATGATCCCATCGGTTGAACTGAGGAATACAACTAACAATTTGCTTTCTTCCGATGGTCTGGACTTGTATTTTGACGTATTTATTTTTTTGGTAAGTATCAGGCTATGAATTTACAAAGGCTGCGAGCTGATTGTCTCGTGAGGGAGATCATGATTCAAAGTGACCACATACCGGATCATGCGATCAGGTAAAATAATGACCAGTGTTGCCCGTCTAAAAATATCGTAGCCGACCGTAGTCATCGTAAACGTATAGCCTGACCGTGGCCATCGTTAACTTATAGATAGTTCGAAGATGACGTCACTCAGGTCTTTGTTATTGTTTTTTGCCATCCGCGTTTCTGAGTAATGCTCACTGAACTGTATTAACCTGACTATAAACGTTCATGCATACACACAGTTTTGTGTGTTGGTCCGTTATACTTCCGGATGGCAATGTTATGAGCTTCTTGGCCAAGCGCATACTATCTATTGCCTGACACTGACCAAAAAATGACGTCAAAGTCTTTGATCGCAAAAGAAAACAAATCGTGAGATGTATTCAATAGTTCAACCAATGGAATCAGTTGTTTCCTTGAGCAACACAACTCACTAGACGCTGCACAAGCCTAGAAATGAAGTCAAACTATAAGTCCAAGAGGGTTCTAGTGTCAGGCTATAAGTTAACGATGGCTACGGCCTGAAACTGGCCAAAAAATGACGTCAAAAGTCAAGTCTTTGGCCACAAAAGGAAACAAATCGTGAGTTGTATTCAATAGTTCAACCAATGGAAATAACTTGTATCCTTGAGCTCTACTAACGACAACTCACCAGAAGCTACAGAAACCTAAAAAAATAACGTCAAACTATCAGTCTGAGAGTGCTCTAGTGTCAGGCTATAAGTTAACGATGGCGACGAGCCAATTCACATATTATGTGTAATTTTTAGTGTTTGCAGTGTAGAGTAAAGGGAGAACTTATTATCTCTTCAACAGTTGGAAATCAATAACATAAAGCTGAGTGACGTCAACTTTATTTGGTCTGAAGGAAAATAAATGAAATTTCCTTTATCCATCCCAGAGAGGAAATAATATGTCTCTAGGGTCTATTCCAAGGAAGAACTGGAATAACCCAGCCGCAGTGCAGCGCGCAAATTGAGTAAGAGCGAGGTGAATTGCTCAAGGCCACACAATGCAACAGCGGGTAATCGAACCTGGCGTATGCTGAGCCACGCTGTGTTCTGTGTATTTTAGAAATCCCATATAGTTCGCGGGTGGTTGGATGGGAGCATCACCCTTGAATCATATACCTATGATGTTCGCATGGGTGTACGATCCGATAGTGATGTCGTTTCTTCTTCTCTTTACTAGCCTATCCTGCTTCTTTGGTTTGTGATTGTATTTTTGACAGGGGATATTTTTTTTTCTCTCTACATCTTCTGCCTGTTTATTCTTGGTTATTTATAATTTAGCTTATGATATCTTTAGGTTATGATTTTGATTAACATTTGTACTATTTTTGTTAGATTGCTTGTTTTTTTGTTTCAGCGGTGTCTCATATAACCTCAATTGTGTTGGAAGAGACCTAAAGCAACAAACAAACAAAAAAAAAAACATATAGTTCATTGTGTTTAATTGCATATATGTGAAAGCAAATATCGACTGATTGAAGGAAGTACACACTCAAAGCTCTACAAAATAAGTATGAATTGACACACAGATATTAAAATGGCACTCCAACAAAACTATAATTAATTCGTGGTTGTTGAGACACTGACTATTGAAAGAAGTGCACCCATGCATTTAACTATTTTAATTACATTTATTCAGTGCATTCAAGACGAGATCAAAGCTTTCATAAAAATATTGTTGATATGAATGGTAATATCCGATGGCTATATAAATCTGACACGTCGACAGTTTGATAGAAGAGTTATGAAATATTAAACTGGCATATCGGAAACAAGAAAATATATATTAAGCCTTACCTTGACTACCTACTTATCGGGCCAGTTTTAGAACTTTCCCCAAAACTTCACCCCCAACCAACTCGAAAAATATATTATTTCTTACTTAAACAGAAAATTAACAAGTACATTCTATACATAATATTGTTCAGGAAAATGAGCTCTACAACACAGTGTCAATTTTTTTTTTATGGCTATAAAGTAGTCCTTCAGAGCCATTAGGCCCATGGAGCCGGAATTTATCCTGGTTTCTATAGCGTGAAACGGACAATAGCAATTGCTTGTTATCCTTTGGATAGGACGCTATCGCAAAGTACTTTCCGACAAATCTAACAGACTCAGCTACCCATTCATTGCTGGATGGACAGGGAGGTCAGAAAAAATCTCGACTGCCCCCGGGATTGATCTAGGTCTCTTTGCGTGTGAAGCGAGTGATCTACCAACTGGGCTATCGGGACCCCCTTTATGGCTATAATAAACACATTTTCTTCAAATTTTATGAGAAAGAAAAACAAATCAGATGAGTATGTTGTTGGTTGCATCATAAGGAATGTGACGATTTTCCTGTAGTTGGCAAAGGACAGGGTTAACCTTAAATCCCTCAGCGCCAGGAGGCGTATAAAGCCTGGATATTTTCCTTCCATTTCATCTTGTCCTTGCCTACAGTCCTGGCCGTCTGCCTGGAGAACCGTCTAATCTCGTTCATCTCCCTTTTCACCGCCATGCGCCATGTTGTTTGTGGCCTTCCTTTTCCTCTCTTTTCCTTTGTAGCACATCCCAATCCCAGTGCCACTACAGAGCCGTTCTTTCCCCTCCTCTCCTCAAGATGTGCCCAGTACAATTCCATTTTTTCATTCTCACCACCACATTAACTTTCTCTGCCTCAGCCAATTTCATAATCCTCTCATTCCTTAAATGTTGTTGCCATCTTATTAAGAAGTTAAAGAGCAGGCACCGGTCTAAAATATAAAGATCTGAACAAGCGGGTATGAAAGGTGCCAGACAATCAAGAAAGAAAACTACAAGAAAAAGAACCATCCCAAAAAGTCAGTCGAGGTCGACTCATTATTTTGCGATGGTTTTCTTTCTTGCTTTGTTTGGCACCTTTCATACTAACTTGTTCAGATCTTTATCTTTTGCTGCCATCTTATTCTCAATAATCTTGTCAAGTATTTATCTTGAGAGTCATCCAGTTTTGTTTCTTATTTTGTTAATCACTTGTGACGTTTAAATGGTGGTATCTGATGTTTCACAAACTGTCTAAAACTGGTCCCTTGCTCGAGTGCTTGCTCGCTGCATGTGGGAGTAAAATATTATTCCAAAACCATTTATTTCACTCACCCCACCCCCACTCCTCGCAGTTCTATTTAAAAGTTAAACTATGGTTTGAGCGAAAATCAATTACATTTAAAATAAGTAAATTTGGCTGTAGAAGAAAAGACCCTAGGAAACGTTGCTTATTGAAAAGCAATAAATAAATTTGATATACTGAGCGTTCCGTTGACTCCTGGAGTGACTTACATTGGTATTCAAGGACGGGTAGTATAATTTAATAAGTCTATTCAATATTTTGTATAAAGTTTCTCTCTCTCCCTCTCTCTCTCTCTATCTCTCTCTCTCCCTCTCTCCCTCTCTCTCTATCTCGCTCTTTCTCTTTCTCTCTCTCTCTCTCTCTTTCTCTATCTGCCTCTCTCTCTCTCTCTCTCTCTCTCTCTCTCTCTCTCTGTTCTCTTCTCTTCTCTTTCTATCATTCTCTCTCTCTCTGTTCTCTTCTCTTCTCTTTTCTCCCCCCCTCTCTCTCTCTCTCTCTCTATCTCTCTCTCTCTATCTCTCTTTCTCTCTTTCTTCCTCTCCCTTCTCACTGCAACCCAACCTCTTCATTCCCTCTCCCCTTTCCTCACCATTCTCACTCTTTATGTTAAAATCCATATGAATTACTTTACTTCACATACCACAAGCAATAATATTACATACATTTCAATTACCTCAATCGAACGCACGAACTGAAATATCGTTATAACTGAACAGAATGGGGGGCTTGGAATACATTCCGTTGACGTCAAAGGCAATCTATTAAATTTTAATATATATAATATATATATATATATATATATATATATATATATATATATATATATATATATACAGATCTGACATCCGAATCCACGTATGGGCCTAGTTTAACATTGTCGTAATGGACAATTATTTGCCTCATATTATGAGATTTCTATTACAACAATCAGCCCATGACGAAATGGGTTATCAGACCTGCAAATAAGTGCGCGTCGAATACACCCTATATATATTATTCATTTGACAAGCCATCAAAAGCTCATGCCATTACACATATAATATGTTCTAAAACTTTTGTGCGATCATTATCATTATTTTTCTTATCTTCAACTTCCATTACCTCATTTTCTCCTGTTTTTTTTTCCTTCTTCTATTGCTCCTCAACCTCTTCTTCTTCCTCCTTCTCCTCCTCCTCCTTAACCTCCTCCTGCTCCTTCTCACCCTCCCCCTCCTATCTTTTCATCCCGTCCTTTCTGTGTTGGTTCTATTGATTAAGCACTAGAACAGTGGGTATTTTACAAAGACACCGACCGTAAATCCTTTGTAGTTTGCTATGTCAACCAATCACGGCCATTGTTTACAGTAAATGACGACTGTCCAACTGTCCGAGAGGCGTGGTTATCTAAGTGTCTATTAGCGATCAGACATTTATGGAAAGTAAAAATCTGAAAATGTATGTATTAACCCCCCCCCCCCCCCCTTACCACCCATAGTAAAATCGTCACATTTGTTACGATGCAGCCAACATTTTTGTCATTCTAATTTCTTTTGTACATCATAATATTTGAATAAAAATGTTTGCTATAGTTAAAGTATATTAACACTGTGTTCAAGAGCTCCTTTAGCAAAAAAAAAAAAATCTAAATAAATAAGAACAATAGTAAAGCAAGAACTAACAGATAATGTGTTTGAGCGAAAAAAATCTATTTTTGTATAGGTTGGGTGTGAAATTTTGGGGAAAATCCGGAAAATGGCCAGTAAGGAGAGATTTAAACAATACCAAACAGCGTGGAAATATAAAATACAAGAAACAGAATCATCCCCCAAGAAAGATCAGAATACGTTGACTGGGGATCCGTTTTGATTTAATCTGGAAGTTCTTGATTCAATGCCCAGCAGTTGAAGCAGACTGATTTTGTCCAGATAATTTAAATGTTTTACCTTGAATGTTTCTTTATGTATCGTCTGGCTCTGTTTCAAACATATAAACATCCTTTTCAATTTATTTTCTGATTAAAACACAAACACACACATACACACACACACACACACACACACACACATATATATATATATATATATATATATACACACACACACACAGACATATATATATATATATATATATATATATAATATATATATATGTATGTATGATGTATGTATATAGATAGATAGATAGAGAGATAGTATGAAGTTGACGTCACTCAGGACTTTGTTATTGTTTTTTGCTATCCGTGTTTATGAGTAGTTCTCACTGAACTGTATGAACCAGAATATAAACGTTCAAGGATACACAGTTTTGTGTGGTGGTCCGTTTTATTTGCGGATGGCAATGTTGTGAGTTTCTTAGCCAAGCGCACACCATATATCATTATATAATAATATAGATAGTATGCGCTTGGCTAAGAAGCTACTAACATTGCCATCCGTAAATATAACGGACCAACACATAAAACTATGTGCAATCTTGGTCGTTCATAGATAGAATGCCCTTGTCTAAGAAGCTCACAACATTGCCCTCCAGAAGTTTACGGACCAACACACAAAACTGTGTGTAACCATAAACATTTATAGTCAGGTTCATACAGTTTAGTGAGAAGTACACATAAACGCGGATGGCAAAAACAATAACAAAGACCTGAGTGACGTCATCTTCATTCTATCTATAGTCTGGTTAACACAGTTTAGTGAGAATACGCTTCAACAGTCGTAACGTCACTTCCCTCGTAATGACACATGGTAACTTAGTAACTGGCTCTTAACTATCGGAACTATGGCGGACGCCCTTATGAAATATTTCTCCGACGAGTATAAAAGCGTATCCAGAGAAGAAAATAAACATTATAAATCTGATCATGTTTTGACTTTTACACATTCTGATCACAAGACATATGAAAAGTTCTAGCCAGCATGAATAATAAAATGTACCGATTTTCTTTGTTTAGAACCACGTTGGCCGCCGTTGCTGGGCGACGTGACATCAGACTATTGAATCCAATTACTCATGAACTCGGATGGCAAAAAGCAATATCAAAGACCAGAGTGACGTCAACATCATACTATCTATAGTCTGGTTAATAAAGTTTAGTGAGAATTACTCATAAACGCGGATGGCAAAAAGCAAAAAACAAACAACAAAACAAAATGAATAGTGCATTAAGTTAGGGCTGAGACATAGCGGGGAGTAAGCACCCTGTATGAAATGATATTAATATTGTCTGATGTCATTTTAGATGATCGGGTTTCCGAAGCCAACGACCTAAGACTCCAACTAAAGACTCACACATTTTTGTACGGTGATTCATACCACCCGATCTACTTCTATCGTGTCAGCTCAATGAATTATTCATAAATTTTATATGGTCCGTGTAATTTTTTACTAACTCGTTCATTCATTCATTCATTCATTCCTTCCTTCATTCATTCATTCATTCATATAATTAATTCATTTATTCATTCACATTAATTCATTCATTAATCGTTCCTTCCCATTTTTATCTGAAAAAAATGTGTTTGAATCAATAGCAGGCAAAGCAAGAAAAAAAATACAAGAAACTCCCAAATAATCAGCCTGTGTCGACTGGGGATCGAACCTCAGACCTCCTCATTACCGGTCAGACGAGCTACCATTTCACCACAGAAGTTAACCGATAGTTAGGACGATTGTAATGCCTATCTTCTTTATATTTTATATTTTAAGGAGAGACAGAAATATTCCAGCAAATAAGGCAATGGCGTTATTCTTTACACCAAGCGGACATAACAAACACAAAGGCAGACCCACAACAAGCATATTATAGATAGTATGCGCTTGGCTAAGAAGCTCATAACATTGCCATCCGGAAGTATCACGGACCAACACACAAAACTGTGTGTATCCATGCGCGTTTATAGTCAGGTTAATACAGTTCAGTGAGGATTATTCATAAACGCGGATGGCAAAAAACAATAACAAAGACCTGAGTGACGTCATCTTCGAACTATCTATACACTACGATACATAAAGACCTCAAGCGCCTCGATGACATACAAGAACTGAGATGTGAGAAGGATTTAGAATACCCGAGATCCATCACAGCAGATCATCATCGGTGGAAAGAACTCACTCAACAAACCAGAGAAGCTGCCAAAGCGTCCCAGTCCGATGATTATGAGGCGATCGGCAATAGGTAAGTAAGTAATATTCTTTACAAAGGTACGCGGTGCCGCTGAAAAAACCCTCGGTTGCATCACAAAACACGATAATAACAAGAAATGAAGTGAGTAGGAAAGTGGCAGAAGACAACAGAGAATAAAAACTTCGCAGCGGCGATGGGGGTTCGAATCCGCAACCTTACTGGTACGACAACTCCGCCTGGCCGGGGAGATTGTGACTCTACGGTATGAGCTATTCACGACCCCAAAAACACAAACATTGAACAAGGGAGGACGACAACGAAGACATTGGAGTAGCTCCAATTTCTAGTGAAATGGTAACGCGTCTGACCGGTAATCAGGAGGTCTGAGGTTCCATCCTGACTGATTTTTTTTGGGATGTTTTTTTTTTCCTTGTATCTTTCGTTTTTGCTTTATCTGGCACTGTTTCGTACATCCGTTTTCAGATTTTTTAAAATCTTACACCAGTGCCTGATCCCTACTTTTGTTACTTCCCATATCTACCATTTTAGCCATCAGATATGTTTGAATACATTGTTTAGCTTTGTGGGCTTGTTGGAAGTCCCCAATGACGGAGGGTGGCCGCTGTTAGCAGGTATAGACCTTAGTCTGTTTGCAACCACACAGTGTCTCCTCTTGTTGGAACAGAAGCCTGGGTGCGGTTCTCACCTTTTCGCGAGGACTACATCCCCCCCCCCCCTCCATCCCCTCCTTTCCCCAAAACTAGGGACCCATTTTTTTTTTGTCTACACAAGGTGAGCGTCTTTCTCTGACGCCTATATCCGTTTTCTTACACTGTCCGTTTGCTGAAATGTTTTTATTGGGTCCATTTGGGATTGCACCTTAACTCACTCAACCCTAACAACGAACATATCCGTAGTATACCCGGGGTTACTTTTACCCCGTGCCCATTTATTACATTCTTCTGAGACAAATTATAGGCGTAGTAACAAAGCTAATGTTCTTAATTATTACAAGTTAATGGTAGTTGAATAAATAAAACTATCAATGTATGTACATGCTCATTTTTAATACATATTTTTCCCCAATGTTGAAAAGTCGCAAACATCTCTAGGATTGAGTGAGTTAATGTTACATAAGATCGTTTCTTTCAAAAGACAGAATGGTAGTGTCTGGGCACGTTCGGATACCCCTTTTACAACACGGACTATTCATTCCAAAATGAAGTCATGCTGGTCAAATTTTGAGGAAGTGTCTTCAAATTTTACTTTCAGGTCATTCGAAATTTCTATTTTCCAGTCAATCCGTTCATTGAAAGAGAGTTTTGTTCCTGGGGCATATATGAGTCACCCACCATAATCCGTGTAATTTGAAGCCATCAAAGGTCATCAACGCTATTCTTCAGACAATAACAAAAACAGAAAAACAACAACAAAACAACAACAACAACAAAACAACCAACAAAATAGCTAAAACTATATATATTACGTCAGGTTACGTTTTGATGGACGGGAGAAAAGTCCTTGACACGACCATTTTGGGAGGAAAAATAAGAGCGATTGCACGACTGCAAAAAAATAATTAACAAAAAAATATTAGATATACTGTAACTAAGAGACACTGATAGTACAAAAAAGTGCGGAATTTAATCTAACCTAGAATGTGTAAAATATACCTCTAAAAGAAATAGACTAGTGGAATAAAAAGTAAAAGATATACCTACGCTAATTCAATGACGTTATGTTTATTCACAACACCCAATTTTTTTTATCACCACGTATCTGAATACTTCCTTAGATTCTATTTATAATGTTTTTATAGTTTGTATGTATATCTTTCAAACACATCGTTTATATTCCTGTGTCATTACAAAATAGATATATTGTTTGATAATGTTATATAAATCCTCTTTTATAAAGTCTTTCAGGAAAACCATTGGAGTGGTAAACGGCCTCATGTCATCGCGATTATTATTTTATTACATTTTAGATAAAAACAACTTCACAAGGATGCAGATGAAAGAAAACAAGTCAATTAACCAAAACATTTTATACAGTTTATTTGAACTATAATTTTTGGGCCGTAATTAATGACAAAAAATGTAAATAAAAATGTATCGTCTGCAATATTGAAATAAAATGTAATTGATGGCAAATGAGAGAGGAGAATGAGAGAATCATGGAGGAGGACAGTTCAGGAGGGAAGAAAAAAGTGGGGTTACATCTTGGAGGAAGGCCATTGCTGCAACATCCAACAGGACAACAGCCTGGAGAAGATGTTGTATAGGGAAAGGAGATATGGGAATATGTTACATAAAATTTTCAAAGAATTTAGAATAGATCATCAAATAGGAGTGATAATGTTTTTATCAAACTGAAAAACGCACCATTCTTTAATGATGTAACCTCTTGATTAAAAAAAAAAAAAGATAACTCGAGTAACTTTTTTGCTGAGTAAATGTTAATTTTTATGTAAATATAAACATATAATATGAATGCACAATATTTTTCAACAATATGAGTGACTAATCAATTTTAATTGAACAAAGCTTTCCGATTTCATCAAAATGTGTCTCTGTATTTAGTAGCGGGTATGTCCACCTAGCCTCGATGACAAACCGTATCTTGTCTCTCATGGAGCGGATATGACGTTGTTACATCCTTTGAACTTTGAGTCATGTTGTTCCTTTCCTCAATCAATATCTCAGAAAGGGTATCAATGCTATTGACATTTCTGTCCCTAACACGACGGCAGGTGCTCGTTCGGCGAAAGGTCAGGAGAATTGGATTCAGTAGTCTGATGTCACGCCGCCCGGCAACGGCGGCCATCTTGGTTCTAAACAAAGAAAATCATTACTTTTTATTCTTCATGCTGGCTAGAGAACTTTTCATATGCTTTGTGATCAGAATATGTAAAAGTTAAAACATGATCAAATTTATGTGTTTTTTTCCTCTGGATACTCTTTTATGCTTGCAGGAGAAATATTTCATACGGCGCCCGCCATTGTTCCGATAGTTTATAGCAGTGTTACTAAGTTACCATGCGTCATTAGGAAGGAAGTGACGTTACGACTGTTGAAGAGTATTGGCTGGCTAAGGGAGAAACTCACAATTCTGTTCCTCAAAAAAAAAAGTCACAACAGATGTATGCGTCACGTGTGGCCTGGCCTTGTGTTGTGGGAAGATATTAGGTTCTTTTTCTTGCTCCATTACAAGATGGGTTTGTATGATGTCGCTGAGATAACGCTCGGACTCATCATCTCAAAACAGTATTATACCTGGATGAATGAGACCGTGGCCTTCGTAAAGTTATGGCCTGACACTGGCAAAAAAATGACGTCAAAATGCCAGTCTTTTGCCACAAAAGAAAACAAATCGTGAGTTGTATTCAATAGTTCAACCAATGAAATAACTTGTTTCCATGAGCTCTACAAACGACAACTCACTAGGCGGTGCAAAAAAACAAACAAATAATGACGTCAAACTGCCAGTCCTTTTGGATTTCAGTACCAGGCTATAACATAACGATGGCTACGATGAGACCGACCGAGGTCAGTTTTATTTTTTCCTGTGAGGCACTGATGCCCATCCCAGACCACTACACCCCTTTAGCAACAATTTCTGATAAC
Source organism: Berghia stephanieae (assembly GCF_034508935.2). Taxonomy (NCBI): domain Eukaryota; kingdom Metazoa; phylum Mollusca; class Gastropoda; order Nudibranchia; family Aeolidiidae; genus Berghia; species Berghia stephanieae. The sequence continues at coordinate 11,445,430 of NC_088368.1, read as the reverse complement.
CTGTGATTTTAACGACGAGTCAACAGGATCAAAATTACAAACTATAGAAGAGACCCTCAAGTTAGTGATTATGCTCATTTACTTTGAATTCAGTTTTAAGCATTTGGTTCATACCCATGAGTACGAATTCACGTCCATAGAAAAGACCTGACTTAATATCAATATTATATATATATATATATATATATATATATATATATATATATATATATATATATATATATATGTGTGTGTGTGTGTGTGTGTGTGTGTGTGTGTTTCTGGAATATTTATGACCCATCTCTTCAAAACAGTATTACATTGGGGTAGAGTAAAAAAGGGATTTTAAAGCTATATTATCGGAAATGTAAAATGTGGCCCCTGTCCGTTTAAGACACCAATTTCCATTTTGCTCAATAAAACGAAAAGAAAACTCTGGTATTGGGACTGTCTATTAAACTTTTAGGGGGTCCCGATAGCTCACAATGGATGCAGTCGAGATGTTATCTGACCTCCCCCCCCCCCCCTCTCCACCCAGCAGTGATTGGGTAGCTGGGTCTGTTAGATCTGGTAGAACGTACTTTGTGATAGACCAGACTCCTATCCAAAGGGTAGCAAGCAATTGATATTGTCCGGCTCACGCTATATACAGAAACCGCGATAGATAGACTCCGACTCCATGGGCGAACGGTTCCGAAGGACTACAATTCAATGTATAACGTCTAAACCACCTTGTCATCATATTTTCCCTAACCCCCATCATCTCGTGTATTGTTCGGATATAAAGACATTCGGTTTTAACGGCATTATTCAGCCTTCTCGGACATGCCGTTACAGAAGGATTTGACTGTATATTATACTATGCAGCAATGGCAATGAGGTGGAAAATCACGTGTCTTTAATCACGTCATCAGCACAAAAAGACACGTCACACTCGAATAATGTCATCATCATCAACGTCTACATTCCACCATCATCAGACAACACCACAGCGAAAAATATTTTGAGGAAAGAAATACAGGACATTCAAATTAAGTCACCCGATGCAGTATTGATGGTCACTGGCGATTTTAACCAATGTAACGATTTTACTCTCCCGGGACTTCATCAATACGTGGACTGCGAGACAAGGGACAAAAAAACATTAGATTTATTCCTGTGTAATATTAAAAATAGTTATAAATGTTTACCCCGTGCCCCATTAGGTTTATCTGACCACTGCATGCTCTTGCTACTCCCCACCTACCGCCCTGTTTTTAAACGTGTAAAACCAGTAAAGAAAAGTGTACAGATCTGGAACGGAAGTGTGTGTGAAGATTTGCGTGGTTGTTTTGAATGCACTGACTGGAATGTTTTTATCGAATCATGTGATAGTGTGGATGAGCTGAATGACTGTGTGAGTGAGTATTTAAAATTCTGTGAACAGCTAGTGTCTTGTAAAAAAGAAATAAAATATTATCCTAACAACAAGCCTTGGATAACAAAAGATCTAAAACTTTTATTGAACCAAAAGAAAACTCTCTATACTAGTGGAAACAAAAAAGATCTGAAAACAAAACAAAAAGAGATAAAGAGGGTAATATCTAGTTGTAGAGACAAGTACAAAAGTAAAATTGAAAAATGCTTTTCTTCTGGGGATATACGGGACACGTGGCGGGGGCTTAAAACTGCTGTGAACTATAATCCAAAGCCCACGATTATATCAGAAGATATCGACATTGAAACTTTAAATAAATTTTATTCACGTTTCGACACAGCAAACAAATTTGATATTGAAAATGAAAAACATAAATTAGACAGGGCTTTGGAAGATGAAATGGCTGTTGAGGTCAGTGAAGAGGAAACGAGATTCGTATTTTCGAAACTAAACGAGAGGAAGGCTGCTGGGCCGGATGGATTGAAAGGAAAACTATTAAAAGAATGTGCCCACCAGCTTTCCCCCATTTATACACATATTTTTAACTGGTCCCTCCAATGCGTTTCAATCCCTGAAATTTGGAAAACTTCGAAAATTATTCCTGTTCCAAAAAAAGAAAAACTTGAAACTATGAACGATCTCAGACCAGTTGCACTGACTTCAATAGTCATGAAATCTTTAGAAAAACTTGTTCTTGTTAAAATTAGGAATCAGTTTATGCCATTGAGTGATAGTCATCAATTTGCTTACAAACCAGGACGTGGCGTAGAGGATGCCATTTTGCTGTTTACAAACAACATCTACAGGCATCTAGATCACGCTAGGAGCTATTGCAGATTGCTTTTTGCAGATTTTTCTTCAGCGTTCAATACAATGCAACCTCAGTTGGTTGTTCAAAAATTGACTAGTCTGAATTTAAACAAGTATATAATTGCTTGGGTGCTCGAATTTCTTACGGAGAGAGCACAATATGTTCAATTAGGGCAAAACAAATCTTCCTGTATAACTACAAATACTGGCGCTCCTCAAGGTTGTGCATTGTCTCCTGTATTATTCACAATATACACGAATGACTGTAGAAGTCAAAACCTGAGTGTACCTTTAATAAAGTTTGCAGATGACACCGCTCTTCAAGGCCTCATAACAAATGGCAACGAAGTGGCTTATAGGCAAGAAATTGATAGATTTGTGTCTTGGTGTGATGCCCACCACCTAGAGCTTAACATAAGCAAGACAAAGGAGCTAGTGATTGACTTTAGGAGAGTGAAGGAACCGATAGAACCGTTAAAATTAAAGGACCAATTCGTCCAGCGAGTTCCTCACTACAAATACCTTGGTGTAACGATTGATGACAGGCTCAAGTGGGATGAACACTTGAAAATAATTAGGCATAAGATGTGCAGACGTACATATTTTTTATCGAAACTCTCTCAGTTTAGAATAGATAAAACCCTCTGCACATTATTTTATAGAGCAGTAATCGAAAGTGTTTTGTCATTTTGTATAACAGCTTGGGGAGGCAATTGCTTAGCAGTGGAAAGGAACAAAATAAATTCAAATATTAAAAAATCCATTAAACGCTATATAAATGATGTTGACGATGTAGATCTTTTATACGAGAAATTTTGTATAAATAAAATAACTAAAATATTAAATGACCAGTATCATCCACTAAGACCATCAATTATTATGTCAGAAAGAAGTGGTCGCCCTTTCTCTATTTCAACGAAAACAGAGAGAAACCGAAAATCTTTTCTGCCGTCCAGTATTAGGCTTTATAACAACAAGCAATAATCATTTTATATAATTATTTCTCATTTTTACTTTTTAAAAATATAAATATTAATTTATTAATTTATTTGTTTTGCAATCTTTTCAATTTTCAATTTATAGTGACAGTTTTAACTATTTTACAGTGTTGAAATTATTCATATTATAAAGCGCAGCTCTGGTTATAGAGCTGCTCCTTTTTTATATATATACATCCTATTTCCATTGTATTTTTATCTTATGTGTAAATTATAACACGTCTGTACAAAAAATTTCCTTTTTGGGATGCAATAAAGTATTATTATTATTATTATTATTATTATTAATAAGGTAAGATCCATTTATGGAAAGAGATACATAAAACATAACACGTAAATCCCGTGAAATTTGATACATGTTTTGCTTTTACAGAACAAACCCCCAGAGATGTGTCCCTTTCATAGTTGTAAAGTAACTAGTCCCTTCTTTTCTATCCGTATCAATGGGGTTATAATGGGGTTGTCACAAAGATAAAGGATGTTTTTATGTTATAGGTGATGATGAAATGACAAGATAAGCTATTTTGAAAATTAAAAAAAAAAGACTGTCGAATCAATGGAGCGCGCACATGAAGAAACACCCACGCCAACACACACACACACACACACACACACACACACACACCCACACCCACACCCAGACACACACAAACAGACCCACAAACACACACACACACACAAAGACATAAATACACTCATAACACATATACACACACTGACTTGTTTTACGTAAACAGAAATGTTGATAATAAATGTCACCAAAAAAATGCAACGCTATTAAGCTTCAAATAGTAATGTTGTAGATTACCATTATATCGTGGCTGGTTTGGAATGGTGGAAAAATTACAATGATACAGCGGCGAAAAAAACTTCAAATATTAACTCTAATAGCATGCATTTTGCACTTATCAAAGTTGTCATTCATTCATGATCCTGATCAAACTAGTTTTATCCTTCGAATACGCAAAAATGCTGGAATGAGATCCTTTTCTCATTTCGAACCCTCTGTTTGGAATGCCTTACCACAGACTGAGCATTCGTGAAAAAGAATCTTTGTCTATTTTTAAACGTTCGGTTAAAACATAATATCTGTTTCGATATTAGTAGATGTTATGAGAAGAAAGATGGGCGTCTTGTTTGTGTTGTGTTGTTTGTGTGTATGTGTGTGTGCTTTTTTGTGTGAATGAATATGATTCAGCCAAAGTAATTTGTAATTTAAGCGCTTAGATCTGGTGTCTCGGAGTTATTGCGCTATATATAAGTTTTCAACATAATTATTACTAGCTCATTGGTAGAGCACTCGCTTCACACGCAAAGGGACCAGGATCGATCCCGGGTGCAGTCGAGATTTTTTCTGACCTTCCTGTCCACCCAGCAGTGAATGGGTAGCCGGATCTGTTCGATTTGGAGGAAAGTTCTTTGCTATAGACTAGCGTCCTATCCAAAGGATATCAAACAATTGCTACTGTCCGTTCCACGCTATAGAAACCGGGATAAACTCCGGCTCCATGGCCAAATGGCTCTGAAGGACTACTATCTAGTCACATCTTTATCCCCACAACTATAATAACTTATTATTATTATTATTATTATTATTATTATTATTATTATTATTATTATTATTATTATTATTATTATTATTATTATTATTATTATTATTATTATTATTATCATTATGATTATTATTATTATTATTATTATTATATCATTATTATTATTATTATTATTATTATTATTATTATTATTATTATTATTATTATTATTATTATTATTATTATTATCATTCTTATTGCCATCATTATTATCATTATTATATATTATTATTATTATTATTATTATTATTATTATTAATTATTATTATTATTATTGTTGTTGTTGTTGTTGTTATTGTTATAATAAGACAATCGTCAACTGTTGACACAATCTCAGACAGGAAAAATGATGACATTGAACTTTCCGTTCATCTTGATTGTTAGAGGAGAGTCTATTTTTATCACCTCAATGAACTGTTCTCCCTCATCAGCAATATTTATCTATATCGTAACACCTGGGTGATTTTTAAAATGATTAGCTTAGAACTGAAGCGTTGATTGTTTGAAAACTTCAATGCGCCTTTTAATAATGTCGCAAATTGTACAGAACTATGTTATTTCTTGATAGAATTAGACATTTTCATACAAACAAATAAAGCATTGTATATATGACAAGTCTTTTGAGCCTCGCCCTAAATCATCATTATTCAAATTTCCATCGCAGATAAAGCACGTAACATTACAAAAGAAAGGCGTTATCTAGAATTTTGAAATTAGCGTTTGAATTTGTATGTATTAGAGCGAAGTAAAACTAAGCTGCTAGAAAATAATGAGCCTTTATATAGCGCAATATCCACTATATAAAAGCTCAATTAAAAAAAAAATAATTTTAAGCTCAAGCTCAAGATAAAAATGTCCGGCCAGGGAAAATGCGCTCTGAATATGAGTCGTTCCAAAATATAAATAGAATGCGCTTGGCCAAGGAGTTCACAACATTGCCATCCGGAAGTATAACCGGCCAACACACGAACTCTGTGTAACCATGAACTTTTATAGTCTGGTTAATACAGTTTAGTGAGAACAACTCACAAACGCGGATGGCAAAAACAATAACAAAGGCCTGAGTGACGTCATCTGCATACTATCTATGATATTATGCGCGACTATATAAAAGCTCACGTTGTTTAGGTTTATTTATAGTCTAGTTTGTAGATTTTGATAAAATACCGGATTGTGTAATGGTAGCACGTCTGACCGGTAATCAGAAGGTCTAAGGTTCGATCCCCAGTCGAGGTCGACTGATTTTTTTGGGATGTTTTTTTTTTTTTTTTTTTTTTGTTTCTTGTATTTTTCTTTCTTGCTTTGTATAGCACCTTTCATACACACTTGTTCAGTTCTTTGCCAGATTGACGACGCAGTGAGCCATAGATTTGACATTGGACGTGTTAGAACACGATGGCTACTCTGATCTCTTAAGCCCATTTGTGTTGGGATGTTTTGATTTTGTACACGTCTTCTCTAGTATTTCGTACTCCAATTTCGATTCTTTTTCTTATATCGATTACTGATATGAATGAATGCATGTCTAAGCTTTGGATTTTTGTGATAGAGGTGGGCTTATCATGGCGGTGTATAATATGTTGTCGTGTGGGGAGAATATGAGAAGGTTGAATGGTAAAAGTGGTAGTAGTTGTAGTGTATAGTAGTAGTAGTAGTAGTAGTAGTAGTAGTAGTAGTTAGTAGTAGTAGTAGTAGTAGTAGTAGTAGTAGTAGTAGTTGTATAGTAGTAATAGTAGTAGTAGTAGTAGTATTAGTATAGTATAGTAGTAGTAGTAGTAGTAGTAGTTGTAGTAGTAGAGTAGTAGTAGTAGTAGTAGTAGTAGTATAGTAGTAGTAGTAGTAGAGAGTATGTAGTAGTAGTATAGTAGTAGTAAGTAGTTAGTAGTAGTAGTAGTAGTAGTAGTAGTAGTAGTAGTTGTAGTAGTAGTATAGTATAGTAGTAGTAGTTAGTAGTAGTAGTAGTAGTAGTAGTAGATAGTAGTTGTAAGATAGTATAGTAGTAGTAGTAAGTAGTATTAGTAGTGTAGTAAGTAGTAGTAGTAGTATAGTAGTAGTAGTAGTAGTAGTAGTATAGTAGTAGTAGTAGTAGTATGTAGTAGTAAGTAGTAGTAGTAGTAGTAGTAGTAGTAGTAGTTATAGTAGTATAGTAGTAGTTAGTAGTAGTGTATAAGTAGTAGTAGTAAGTAGTAGTAGTAAGTAGTAGATATAGTAGTAGTAGTAGTAGTAGTTAGTAGTAGTAGTAGTAGTAGTAGTAGTAGTAGTAGTAGTAGTAGTAGTAGTAGTAGTAGTAGTAGTAGTAGTAGTAGTAAGTAGTAGTATGTAGTAGTAGTAGTAGTAGTAGTAGTAGTAGTAGTAGTATAGTAGTAGTAGTAGTGTAGATAGAGTAGTAGTATAGTTAGTAGTAGTTAGTAGTATAGTAGTAGTAGTAGTAGTAGTAGTAGTATGTAGTAGATTTAGTAGTAGTAGTATAGATAGTTTGTAGTAGTAGTAGTAGTATGTAGTAGTAGTAGTAGTAGTAGTTGTAGTGTAGTAGTATTAGTAGTAGTAGTAGTAGTAGTAGTAGTAGTAGTAGTAGTAGTAGTAGTAGTAGTAGTAGTAGTAGTAGTAGTAGTAGTAGTAGTATAGTAGTAGTATGTAGTAGTAGTAGTAGTAGTAGTTAGTAGTAGTATAGTAATAGTAGTAGTAGTAGTAGTAGTATAGTAGTAGTAGTAGTAGTAGTAGTAGTAGTAGTAGTATAGTAGTAGTAGTAGTAGTAATAATAATAGTAGTAGTAGTAATAGTAGTAGTAGTTGTCGTAGTAGTAGTAGTAGTAGTAGTAGTAGTAGTAGTAGTAGTAGTAGTAGTAGTAGTAGTAGTAGTAGTAATAGTTTAAGAGGAGGAGTAAAAGGAGGGGGAGTGGAAAGAACTGTAACTAGGAAGAAGCCGAGGAAAAGGCCATGAAGGTTTTGGTGGAGTCCTGTAGACCAATAGAGCCGGAGTTTATCTCGGTTTCTACAACGTTAAACTGACAATAGCAATTGCTTGCTATCCTGTAGATAGGGCATTAGTGTATCACAATTAAATTCTGCCAGATCAAACAGATCCAGCTACCCATTCACTTCTAAAAGAATAACAAAATTCGCATCAGCACTCAACATCGGTCTCAGTCCACTTGATTGTGAAGCAAGCGCTCTAATAACAGCTAATGGGAACCCCGGGGGAGGAAGGAAGGAAGAGAAAAACTGTAGGCGGAATGTGGTGACCTATAATCCATGTCATCCATTCACTCTCCTATAAAAGAATTTAAGGAGCAGACACCGGTAAAAAGGCCATGCTCCTTAATTTCTTTTATTTGATATTTTCAAAAAATAAAATGGAGCAACTCTAATTATGTCGTCTTGGTCCTCGTCCACTCGTGTTCAATTCTATGTGTTGTTTGATGCAAGTCCCAACTATCGGAAGCCTCTGTGGTGTAATGGTAGCAATACTGACCGGTCATCAGAAGGTCTGAGGGTCGATCACTAGTTTAGGGCGACTGGTTTTTTTGGATGTTTTTGTTTTTCCTTGTATTTTTCTTCATTGCTTTGTCTGGCACCTTTCATACACACTCGTTCAGATTTCTATTCACTCTCCACTTACGTGGATTAAGCAAATGCAATTTCTTGTATCTCACATTCGTATCAAACCTTAGTAATATTTGATGTCTCACAAATCAAACATCGCAATAAAATTAGCATTACAATGGATTGAAACATATTAACCTTTAAAAAAAAAACCCGTAACGACATGCCTTAAAGTCAAGCAAATTGTACAACCCCCCCCCCCCCCCCCACTCCACCCCCTCCACCCCTCCCCCAACAAAATACAAACTTCCTTTGCCAAAATTAACACCTTGATGTGTCTTGTCACCACGAGTTTGAACATGAATCTAACTGCGTTTTCAACAGGATAGAATCATAATATTTAAGAATATAATGGGGTCTCACTTTTTTTAACTCGCCTTCTCAAAACAAATTTATATTTGAGTTTAAAAAGTAATAAACAAAAAATGCCCAATAAAAACATAAATACGTGTTGTTTGATCTGGATGGCGAAGTGGCCGAGTGGTTAAGGCATTGCACTGTAACCCGGATGACCCGGGTTCGAGCCCCGCTTCAGGCACTTTCGTTTATTTTTCCTTGAGCAAGATTATTAACCCCCAATTTACTCACTTGGACAACATGGGG
>NC_088368.1:11423790-11431290 GCF_034508935.2 Berghia stephanieae | reverse complement strand
GTCGATCACTAGTTTAGGGCGACTGGTTTTTTTGGATGTTTTTGTTTTTCCTTGTATTTTTCTTCATTGCTTTGTCTGGCACCTTTCATACACACTCGTTCAGATTTCTATTCACTCTCCACTTACGTGGATTAAGCAAATGCAATTTCTTGTATCTCACATTCGTATCAAACCTTAGTAATATTTGATGTCTCACAAATCAAACATCGCAATAAAATTAGCATTACAATGGATTGAAACATATTAACCTTTAAAAAAAAAACCCGTAACGACATGCCTTAAAGTCAAGCAAATTGTACAACCCCCCCCCCCCCCCCACTCCACCCCCTCCACCCCTCCCCCAACAAAATACAAACTTCCTTTGCCAAAATTAACACCTTGATGTGTCTTGTCACCACGAGTTTGAACATGAATCTAACTGCGTTTTCAACAGGATAGAATCATAATATTTAAGAATATAATGGGGTCTCACTTTTTTTAACTCGCCTTCTCAAAACAAATTTATATTTGAGTTTAAAAAGTAATAAACAAAAAATGCCCAATAAAAACATAAATACGTGTTGTTTGATCTGGATGGCGAAGTGGCCGAGTGGTTAAGGCATTGCACTGTAACCCGGATGACCCGGGTTCGAGCCCCGCTTCAGGCACTTTCGTTTATTTTTCCTTGAGCAAGATTATTAACCCCCAATTTACTCACTTGGACAACATGGGGGATTCCTGTTGACATCAGACATCTTGTTTGATGAGTTATCTATATTCCTTCGTGGAATGCCTAGGCGACGATATCTTATGATGTCGTGGCGCAAAAGGCATAATTTTTCTAAAAAGTAATTTTTGTTTGCTAGAGAAGGGTTTTGGGCCCGAAACGTTCCATTTTTTGATATTTTGTTCTGGTTTTGAAGCTGTTATATTCATTTTTGTTTATTACTTTTTACATTTCACAGTTTCTAGCAGTTTTGTATCACTTTGATGTGTATGTGGGTTATCGGACCTGCAATTCAGTATAGATAGTATGCAGATGACGTCACTCAGGCCTTTGTTATTGTTTTTGCCATCCGCGTGTGTGAGTTGTTCTCACTAAACTGTATTAACCAGACTTTTAAAGTTCATGATTACACAGAGTTTGTGTGTTGGTCCGTTATACTTCCGGATGGCAATGTTGTGAACTCCTTGGCCAAGCGCATTCTATCTATAACTTTACCATGGCTACGTAACAAGTGCCAGATGAAAGCAGAAAATAAAAAGTCACGGGGTCGGTGTCAAAGTCAAGATCCAGTTGACACGACATCCTCCGCCTGGCTAAGAGAGAGAGAGAGAGAGAGAGAGAGAGAGAGAGAGAGAGAGAGAGAGAGAGAGAGAGAGAGAGAGAGAGAGAGAGAGAGAGAGAGAGAGAGAGAGAGAGAGAGAGAGAGAGAGAGAGAGAAAACAGCGAGCGGTCGTACACGTCACTGGGCCACGGCCACATGTAACATGTAGAACGAGAACATGACGCCTATTTAGGCAGTATTATAATATTTATTTTCGACAAAGACAACAAATGTGATTTAGAACTTTTCGGGGCGGATATTGTTCTTCAGCCAAAGAAAATTATAACATTTTAAAAATAGTTTTTTGTTGTTAAAACAAGAAGAATCGGAGCCCGAACTTAATTAATTCAGTTTTGCCACATGGTGTTCGAATTTTTAACGCGCAACAGTGATTTAAATTTAATACTATCCTTTAAATATACACACACACGTTCGGACTAAAGGCCAGAGGTATGGCCTATCTCAATTTATCAAATTAATATATAAAGTGTTGCTATTGGTTCTTGGTTTTATGTTTTTTTACATTTTTGTGCATTTGCATATATATAATATAATATATATATATATATATATATATATATATATATATTATATATATATATATAATATATATATATATATATATATATAATAATATAATGTAGTACTTGTCGCTATAGATTCTCAATTTTGTTTTTATACATTTTTATGCATGCCACGTCTGTAAACGAATGTACATTTTTTATAAATAAAGTATATATTATTATTATTAATATTATTATTAACTATTATTTTCTCTGTAGAGTTAAATATGGAAATAAAATATTATTATACAAATAAATAGAGATACTGTGTTGTTTTTCAAATAAATACAAAAGACAGGCATTGTGTTGCTTACAATTGTTTTTATAACATAATATAGATATCTAAGTATTGAATGATTAATGTCTGGATATAATAGAGTTTTGCTTGCTTTTGTATCGACTCGCTCATCCACGAAGAAAGCAATACAAGAATGAGATTTTATTATCATAATTATTTGATGATTCAACTTTTAATCGTTTACTGGTGTGGCGAATTTGCTTCTTTCGAAATAATAATATTAATATTAAAATTTCCTTTATTCATCCCGGGGGAAATTTGTCTTTATTTTTTCCAAAGGAAAGACTAGAGCGTTACAGATTGGAGCGATCTAAATTCATGTTTTCGTCCAACCAAGTCATCAATCACATGATTTGTTGCTGTCCAACGATTGGATATTTCTTCAGAAATGTAAACACGCAGCTTTGTTTATGAAAGTTGTAAGCATAACCATGTGTCAAGCTGAACAAAATGGCCAATCATGATGTTAGATATTTCAAAAACTGTGAACACTTTTCACTATGTGGGTCACTTTGAGCACACATTCCAATGTGACCAATGGCCTCGAGCACATGGAAATGTAAAATAGATCATGCCCATTGAGCTAAGGGCTAGGTGACTTGCTCAAGGCCACACAACGCGGCGGGTAGTCGAACTCTGTACCTTTAGGGTACGATGCAAAGACCATACCGCTGAGCCACGCTGCCCCATTCTGCGCGGCCTTCTAGTCTTTTAGTATGAGCGCAGGCTCTGATCTCTGAAGATTCCGGTTCAACTCCCCTTGTAGGAGGCGCAAGAATCGTTGAGTCCTTGTGAAATACTTCAATCCAAATTGCCCCACCGTACTCGAGTGGGAAAAAATAGTAATTGGCCTATATCAGCGCTGTGTATGTTGAAATTTAAAAGTTATAAAAGCGTTTTACAGTCCTCATGTCTTGTTCTGTATCTTAAGTATTTCTGTTTGTTTGAAATACCGTGTAAAGTGCTTTATTGCGTATAGGCAATGAGATTAGCGGAAGAGTAGCGTCCCTTGATTGGACGTAACCGTACAGAGAGAACGTCAAAATGGTTTTGCGCATGTGTCTCTCTCGTCCTCGCTTTCGGTAAAGTGTCTCATGCCGCACAACCAACATGGCATTCTCTCTCTAATAACTTTGCCGCGCGTGACTTCCAATCAAGGGACGCTACTCTTCCGCTAATCTCATTCCCTATTGTAATACAGTGGAATCTGCATAATGTCAACACTCTTAAAGTCAAATTATACTTGAAGTCCTGGGCGGGGTTCCTGACCTCCCATAGTGGGCAGGGAGGTACATTTTGTGTCTTCTATCACCCTATGCCTGTGTTTTCCAACATGCTTTCTGTCTTTGTCTTGGAATGAGATTACTGGATTTTGTCCTGGCCGGAGTTCTTACTGGGAGGGAAACAGTCAAATGCATAGTTATTGTTTTGGGAGATATTTTTTCCTTGTAAATCATCTCTCTGTTATGTATTATTATATTTGTTATTTTTAAAGTATAATGTAAGCATTTGAGTGTATTCCTCTTTGTTGGATTTTGTGCTTGTGTCCGGATGAGACTTTTAGGTGATCTCAAACTAAGTACATTGGTGGTATGCTCTTGGAATCTACATCTAATCCCTATTTGTTCCCAGTTCCCTTATGTCTTACTTTTTCTTGGGTGCTTTAATTGTAATTCTAGAACTTTTTACTATCGCATTTTCTTCCCTTTTACTGGCGCTGATATAACCTAAATGTATTACAAGTGCCGTAAAACCCTTAAAACAAAAACATACTTGAAGTCAACACTTCGCTTTGTCCCAAATTTTCTGTTCTTTACCTACGCGTGATCCATTGATAATGGATAAAGTCAACATTGTTTTAAGTCAACGAATATAAATACCTCTCTCCCCCCCCCCCCTCCTCCTCCTCTTATTCTAAAAGGTTTCAATTCCTATCACCCTCATACAGCAACCAGAATGGATGAAAAAAAAAAATGACTAATGAAATAAATACCAAGAAAAACGTTGCAGGGGTCAGTGATCTCAGGGGGCCAACCTACCGTCGTATGATGAGCACGGGCTTGTTGTTCAGAAGACGAGGCTTTCATTGCTATGATTTATACCCACCCCTGCAGTGCTGACGTCACGTCTTCATGCCTGGTTGAATCAAGAAAAAGACATTAACTGAAGGTGTGAATCGAATTTTAATTGGTTCACAATGGGCAATGCAGTTCGTAACGCGTCACTACTGTAAACTATATATATATATATATATATATATATATATATATATATATATATATATATATATATATATATATATATATATATATATATATAAATATATATATATATATATATATACATATATAAAATAGAAATGGAGTCACTCACATTTATATGTGTTTCGGCCATATATAAATATGAGTGACTCCATGTTTATTATACATTAGCTCTAACCAGCGTTATCAAGCACTCTCGTACCTACAAGTACCCACCAACACTCATAAATATATATATATATATATATATATATATATATATATATATATATATATATATATGTTATATATATATATATATAAATGTCTGTGTGTGTGTGTGTGTGTGTGTGTGTGTGTGTGCGCGCGCGCGTTTGTGTAGAACAAGACATGGCGCCTGTCAGCCGAAATAACAATTTTTTTCCGACAGAGAGAACGCTGTTAACGACCAGGTACTCATTTTACACCTGAGTACGTTGAGAGATTGTGAGTAAAGCTCCTTTTCCAAGGAATGAACTATACGCCGAGCGAGGCTCAAACACAGGACCTTCGAAAGCGAGTGTCATACCACTAGACCACATAGCCGCCGCATGTCAGGGAGACCGAGTGGCGCTCCATAAAACGACAATACAGCATTATTTCCATACCTGCAATATATCAACAATGCACGTTCCCCCTTTCTAGTACTAATATATTTTCCCTCCAAATTAATTAATGATTAAGCCACCACCACATATGACAACGGATTTCCGGGGACGAGTGTTGGATGACGGAAACGCGGGGGGGGGGGGGGGGGGGGGGGGGGGGAGGGTGTGGTGAGTGTGTGGGGGTGGGGGGGGGGGGGGATAGTGACAGAAGGAAGAGGAATGAGATTTGGAGGTGTTAGGAAAGTGGGGGGGGGGGGGGGTGTACACTTCTCTCCTTTCACAACACACTTTGTCCATTTCTAGTCCAAAAAAAAAAAAAAGAAAAGAAAAAAAACCCCAACAAAAGTATTAAATTCGGTCTAATATCCACCGATTAATATCACCCTTACCCTCAACTATTCAAAATTCCTAAAACCTAAGCATTTTGGATTAAAAAAACAACAATTTGATCAATATAATATGACCCATCATCGCAAGCTGTATGTGACCTATGAGCTGGAAATGTATAGACACAAACATGAAACGTTGGTTTAATTTCTATACAAACGTTATCGTGGAAAATAAATACAATGTTTGTTTGTTTGTTTTTTTACATTGCAAAAACTTAAAAATAAATATTTCTTGGCATAATATCATTAATTATAAATAAATTCGCTTTTCTACTTCAACCTGGTATATTACCATAAGCAGACCTGCCTAGTTCTACGAAACATTCGTAGAAATACGAAATTTTGGCTCCAGCTACAGAACTGCTTAGGTCTCTTTGACTCAATAAATCCTGTTGAGAAGGAAGGTTCAGCTTCTTAGAACCTACATTCAGGACTATTTTGGGGCATTTTTGGACCATGCTGAAAGCCAATTGTGTATTTCTAAAGCAATTTAATGTGAATTTTTTTTTCCTTTGGAAACTACGAATGTTTGAAATTTCAAATAGGCAGCTCTGAATAAGATAAGATAAAATTCCCTTTATTCATCCATAGGGGAAATTTGTCTCTAGGGTCTAATCCGAGGAAAGATTGGAATAACCCAGGCGTCAGCCGCAGCGCAGCGCCGCAAACTGGGCTAGGGCCACACTGCGCAGCGGCGGGTGATCGAACTCGGTACCTTTCGTGTACGTAGCGAGGCTCAAACACAGGACCTTCGGAGGGGAGGGGGGGGGGGGCAGGGATAGTGACAGAAGGGAGAGGGATAGGAATGAGATTTGGAGGTGTGTGGGGGTGAGGGGGATGTACACTTCACTACTTTTACAAAACACTTTGATTGTCCATTCTAATCAAACAAACAAACAAACAAAAAAAAAAAAAAAAAAAAAAAGAAAAGGAAGAAAAATAAATAAAACACATCTGTTAAATTCGGTCAAATATTGACCGATTAAAATCACCCGTACCCTCAACTGTTCAAAATTCATAAAACGTATGCATTTTGGATTTTAAAATATACAAGTTGAAGGTTATTTTAAATAGATCATTATGCAAACTGTGATCTAGGAGCTGGAAATCTAATTTATAGACACGAACATAAAACATTGGTTTAATTTCTATACAAACGTTATCGTTGAAAATAAATACAATGTTTTTTTGTTTTGTTTTTTGCATTGCAAAGACTTAAAATTAAATATTTCTTACCATTACATCATTAACTATAAACAAATTTGCTTTTCCAATTCATCATGGCATATTAACCATTTTGAGATGGAGTGGGTCATATATTTGAAGTTGAATGTGCGGCTATGTGGTCTAGTGGTATGACACTCACTCTCGGATCGGAAGGTCCTGGGTTCGAGCCTCGCTCGAAGCATAGTTGAGGGAGAAGGCTCTTTATTTAGAGCCTCTCACCGTCCTCAGGTGTAAAATGAGTACCTGTTCGTTAACAGCGTTGTCTCTGTCCGAAAAAAAAATGTAATATCGCCTAACAGACGTCATGTTCCGTCCTACATTTTAAATGTTGCTGTTGGCCAGGGATCCCATGTAAAGCGCTTAGAGCACGTTCAGTGGAAATATTCTGTATAAAAGCTCAACTTTTTATTTTAATAAGATAAGAAATAAGATAAGATAAGATTGCCTTTATTTATCGCATGGGGGACATTTGTCTCTAGGGTCTATTCCAAAGGGAGACTGGAATAACTCAGCCGCAGTGCAGCGCCGCAAATTGAGCTAGGGCGAGGTGAATTGCTCGCATGGGGGACATTTGTCTCTAGGGTCTATTCCAAAGGGAGACTGGAATAACTCAGCCGCAGTGCAGCGCCGCAAATTGAGCTAGCGCGAGGTGAATTGCTCGCATGGGGGACATTTGTCTCTAGGGTCTATTCCAAAGGGAGACTGGAATAACTCAGCCGCAGTGCAGCGCCGCAAATTGAGCTAGGGCGAGGTGAATTGCTCAAGGCCACACAGCGCTGCGGCGGGTCATCGAATTCGGTGTCTTTAGGGTACGAAGCAAAGACCGTAC
>NC_088368.1:11413790-11418790 GCF_034508935.2 Berghia stephanieae | reverse complement strand
ATTCATTCTTTATTTATTGGTTTATCTAACCAGAGACGTCATTCTAGTTTTACATAAATTAAATGATTAGCAAGCCCCCCCCCCCCACCCACCCCCCTTGCTGTCCACCCAGCAGTGATTGGGTACCTGGGTCTGATAGATCTATAGAAAAGTACTTTACTGAATCGTGTTTGATACAAATATGGTACGAAAAGTGCTCGACATGTAGTAATGGAGCGAATTATTATTTAAAATATTTACCACAATGTTTGGGGCAGTCTACATCGATGTTTCAGGCTTAATTTGCCATCTTCAGGACTGAGTTGTTTTGTTGACTGTTGTTGTTTCTTGAAGTGGTTCCGGTTTGAAGTTAATTAAGAGGAATTTGCGCCGATGGGGACACTTTCCGTAGATCTCATTTTTCATGTTGAGTGTGGCTTCATGAGGTTGTTTGATTATGGTATATTTTTCTTCCAGGCATAAGCTACATTGTTTTGATGTTGGTGTGTATCCTGTTGCTTTAGATAAAATTTTCCATGAAATGTTGTGGTCTATTTTGTTGTCTTTTAATTTCCAAATATGTTCGCTGAGTTTTGTGGATGTTTTTTTGTTAGTGTTTCTAAATGTTGAGGTGTGGAGGTTGTATCTTGTTTTGAAATTATTTTCTGTTAGTCCTACATATTTTTCTTGCTTGTTTGTTTTAGTTTCTGTGACTGTGGCTTGGTAAATTAAACTTGATTCTAAGCATTGTTTGTTTAGCGGGCAATGTTCTTTATTTCTGCAGTTGCATTTTCTAGTGGGTGGGTTTTGCTCTTGTCGGTGGTTTATTAATATTTTTTTGTTGTGGCTTGAAATTATTTGTTCTATGTTGCGCATACACGAGTAACTTATTTTTATGGTATTCCTGTTGATAATTTTATGTAGCTTGTGGTTTTTTGGAAAGTGTGTATCAATTAGTTTCAGGAACTGCTGTCCTATGTTTGTGCTGACGTTTATGTCGAAAGGTGGGTTGAACCAAGTTATGTGTCGTTTTCTTGTTTTATGTTCTTCACTTGTGTGTTGGGGTTTACATGAGAGGGAGGCGTCTGTGTATACAAATGGTGTGTTGTATCCACTTTTTGTGAGTGCTTCTTTGTAGGGGGTGGCTGCGACGTTGAATATCTCTCTGTTTTCCGAAAGTTTGCTCACCCTCAGTGCAATGTTTTTTGGTATGTAAAATAAAAAAAAACATTGCACTGAGGGTGAGCAAACTTTCGGAAAACAGAGAGATATTCAACGTCGCAGCCACCCCCTACAAAGAAGCACTCACAAAAAGTGGATACAACACACCATTTGTATACACAGACGCCTCCCTCTCATGTAAACCCCAACACACAAGTGAAGAACATAAAACAAGAAAACGACACATAACTTGGTTCAACCCACCTTTCGACATAAACGTCAGCACAAACATAGGACAGCAGTTCCTGAAACTAATTGATACACACTTTCCAAAAAACCACAAGCTACATAAAATTATCAACAGGAATACCATAAAAATAAGTTACTCGTGTATGCGCAACATAGAACAAATAATTTCAAGCCACAACAAAAAAATATTAATAAACCACAGACAAGAGCAAAACCCACCCACTAGAAAATGCAACTGCAGAAATAAAGAACATTGCCCCTAAACAAACAATGCTTAGAATCAAGTTTAATTTACCAAGCCACAGTCACAGAAACTAAAACAAACAAGCAAGAAAAATATGTAGGACTAACAGAAAATAATTTCAAAACAAGATACAACCTCCACACCTCAACATTTAGAAACACTAACAAAAAAACATCCACAAAACTCAGCGAACATATTTGAAATTAAAAGACAACAAAATAGACCACAACATTTCATGGAAAATTTTATCTAAAGCAACAGGATACACACCAACATCAAAACAATGTAGCTTATGCCTGGAAGAAAAATATACCATAATCAAACAACCTCATGAAGCCACACTCAACATGAAAAATGAGATCTACGGAAAGTGTCCCCATCGGCGCAAATTCCTCTTAATTAACTTCAAACCGGAACCACTTCAAGAAACAACAACAGTCAACAAAACAACTCAGTCCTGAAGATGGCAAATTAAGCCTGAAACATCGATGTAGACTGCCCCAAACATTGTGGTAAATATTTTAAAGAAAAGTACTTTACGATAGACTAGCGTCCTATCCAAAGGGTAACAAGTAATTGCTATTGTCCGTTTCACGCTATAGAAACCGGGATAATCTCCGGCTCCATAAGCTCCTAATAGCTCTTGAAGGAGTACGTAGTTACTATCCTGTAAGCAGAAGCCAACATTGGAGTACATAAATGTAATCATTTGAAATATTCTATTTTTCTTCTGTCCTTCTATTTTATTTTCAGATTCTCTAATATTGCCATCAACAGCGTAGAGAGAACCATAATTCATATCTCGTTTTATAGTTTCTGGTGATCTCAAGGAGCAACAAACAGCCTTTAAATTGTCATTAAACGTTTTGTCTGTTGACTGATGTACTCTGGAAAAACACGAATTTAAAGATTTGGCCAGAAACACGTCATGACCCTTATCTGGGCAAAAAATCGCCAAGTCCCAGGTCAACAGGAAGCCCCATGGCCAACTTGCGGGTTGTAAACTTGCCCAAGGAAAACATAGAAAATTCCTGAAGCGGAGCTCAAACTCTGGAAGTTCCAGAGCACTCGACCCCCCCCCCCCCCCCCCCCAATCTAAAGCTGCCTAAATGAGTCAATAAAATATATAGTTCGAAGATGACGTCACTCGGGTCTTTCTTATTGTTTTTTGCCATCCGCGTTTATGAGTAATTATCACTGAACTGTATTAACCCGACTATAAATGTTCATGGATACACACAGTTTTGTGTGTTGGTCCGTTAAACTTCCAGATGGCAATGTTATGAGCTTCTTACCCAAGCGCATACTATCTATATAGCAAAATAAAGGGAATATGTTATATTACATTGGCATTAAAGTTATAACATTATAGATAGTTCGAAGTTGACGTCACTCAGGTCTTTGTTATTGTTTTTTGCCATCCGCGTATATGAGTAATTCTCACTAAACTGTATTAACCTGACCAAAAACGATCATGGTTACATTAAGTTTTGTGTGTTGGTCCGTTATACTTCCGGATGGCAATGTTGTGAACTCCTTAGCCAAACGCATACTATCGATAGGTAAAATGTGCGTGTGTGTGTGTGTGTGTGTGTGTGTGTGTGTGTGTGTTTAACTATAATGCCAATGTAGTATAGATAGTATGCGCTTGGCTAAGAATCTCATAACATTGCCATCCGGAAGTATAACGGACCAACATACAAAACTGTGTGTATCCATGACCGTTTATAGTCCGGTTAATACAGTTCAGTGAGCTTTACTCATAAACGCGGATGGCAAAAAACAATAACAAAGACCTGATTGACGTCATCTTCGAACTATCTATACAGTTTAGTGAGAATCACTCACAAACGCGGATGGCAAAATAAAATAACAAGGCTTGAGTGACGTCATCTTCACTCTATCTATATCAACCGCTGACCGCGATCCGACGACCCATAGGCACATGAAGTACTTGCCTGTCACGCGGGGTAAACAACCCACCGGTCCTGACCATCAATCACAAATTTAACATTAGAAAAAAGACAGTGCTGTGAAGCATTGAGATGCTATTCTTTTATCAATGAGTCAAAATAATGTGAGATAGAGACTCACTTACTGGGCCTGACCAATAGGATTCAGTAGTCGTAACGTCACTTCCTTCCTAATGACGCATGGTAACTTAGTAACACTGGCTCTAAACTATCGGAACAATGGCGAACGCCCGTATGAAATATTTCTCCGGCGAGCACAACAGCGTTTCCAGAGGAAAAACCCCCATAAAGTAGATCATGTTTTGACTTTTACACATTCTGATTACATGGCATGCGAAAAGGGAATGAAAAGTTCTAGCCAGCATGAAGAATAAAAAGTAATGATTTTGTTTGTTTAGAACCAAAATGGCCGCCGTTGCCGGGCGCGTGACATCAGACTACTGAATCGTATTTATGTATTTGGCACGGAACGTGGTAAATGATAGGAAATATTCTGATTGGTTAATGCTTAGATACGGGCGAACCATAAATAGCCTCCAACAGTCGTGACGTCACTTCCCTAGTAATGACGCATAGTAACTTAGCAACTATCGGAACAATGACGGACGACCTTATGAAATACTTCTCCAACGAGCATAAAAGTGTGTCCATAGGAGAAAAACATTATGAATCTGATCATGTTTTGACTTTTATACATTTTGATCATATGGCACGTGAAAAAGTTCTAGCCAGCATGGAGAATAAAAAGTACCGATTTTCTTTGTCTAGAACCAAGCTGCTCGTTGCTGGGCGACGTGACATCAGGCTATTGAATCCTATTACGTGGAGTTATCAGACTTGGAAATATTATATGCACACGTATGATTGTATCTAACGTAAGCTTTGCCGATGCACAACTGTTCCACTAATGGACGAAACTTTCGCGCTTCAACGGACATAATAAGAACAGAATGAAGTTGGTCGCAATCTCAGGATTGCTACTGCAAAACCTCACAGAGAGTATGACAAGACATCCAGTTACTAGCACTGTTTGAATCACAAAGAAGAAGAAGAAGAAGAAGAAGAAGAAGAAGAAGAAGAAGAAGAAGAAGAAGAAGAAAAGAAGAAGAAAGGAGAGAAAAGAAAAAGAAGAAAGAAGAGAAGAGAGAGAAAAAAAAAGAAAAGAAGAGAAGAAGAAGAAGAGAAGAAGAAGGAAGAAGAAGAGAAGAGAGAAGAAGAGAGAAAAGAGAAGAAGAAGAGAGAAGAAGAAGAGGAAGAAGAAGAGAAGAGAAAAGAGAAGAAAGAAGAGAAGAGGAAAGAGAAAAGAAGAAGAAGAAGAGAAAGAAGAAGAAGAGAGAAAAGAAAAAAGAGAGAAAGAAAGAAGAAGAAGAGAAGAAGAAGAAGAAGAAGAAGAG
>NC_088368.1:11363790-11408790 GCF_034508935.2 Berghia stephanieae | reverse complement strand
ATGATGATGATGATGACTGTGAGCAATGTGAGTAAAGAGTCTTTTCCAAGGACTCAACTATGCACCGCTCAGAGCGGGACTCGAATCCAGGACTTCCGAACAGAAAGCGAGTGATATACCGCTAGACCACATAGCCGCACGTTCCTGTATACAACGTTGTCAACGACGAGATAGTCATTTTACACCTGAGTACGGTGAGAGAATGAGAGTAAAGAGCCTTTTCCAAGGACAGAACAGAGCGGGACACGAACTCCCAAAACTCCGGTCCGAAGGCGAGTATCATAAAACAAGATAACAAAACCACACAAGATGCTTAAAATTGAGTTTAAAATCAACACTCCAATGAATTTGAAGAAAGTATATGTATATACTCAATTATTTCCCTTGTTTAATATATCTGTAATAGTGTAAATCTAAGGCCTTAAACCGAAATGTTATGATTGATTACCAAAGTGGTTCTATAGCAGTTTTTTTATGGGTCTTGGTAACCCGTATGCAAATTGTCATGCTTTCAATCCGAATTTGCACGGTTTTAGCCTAATTTCCCCCTACCAACTGTCATTCATTCATTGATTCATCTTAACTATGCCACTACCACATCATCTCATTCATCTGTGGTGTTTCAATCATCCTGTTTTGTTTATAACGGGGAAACCCGAAACGTTCATTAAATCTGTTTTTGTAATTAAATTGAAGCTTACATTCAACTTCACGTTATTATTTATTTCTACCATCTGTCGTACTCTGAAGACCATTTTGGCCAGAAAACTCGTCCTTCAATTATAGACTGATTGATATAGAATTAGAATTAAAGTCAAACAGTCGTACTCTGAAGACCATTTTTGGCCAGAAAACTCGTCCTTCAATTATAGATTGATTGATATAGAATTAGAATTAAAGTCAAACAGATGAAACTTTGGTTAAGTTTGTATTTAATTTGAGCTTTTATTTAAGCGTTTATATAGCGCAATATCCACTAAAATTGCTCGATGCGCTTTACAAAGCATCCCTGACCAACAGCAACACGTAACATACAGAACGAGAAATGACGGGGATAATACAATTTTTTTTCCGACAGATACAACGGTGTTAACGGCCGGGTACTTCATTTACACCAGCGTAAGGTGGGTAAATGTGAGTAAAGAGTCTTTTCCAAGGACTCAATAATACGCGGACTAGCAATCGAACCCAGGACCTTCCGATCCCAAAGCGAGTGACATACAAGAAGACCACATAGCCGCATATTATATTTTATTGAGGACAATGAATATTATAGTTTCATAAGTGATTACATACTTTCTAGCACATGATTCATCCCGACATAATAGCTTTTAAAGAGATGGGTGACACATGTCCATATATGGACAATGTCTATAAATAGCAGTAAATCCGGGGCAAGGGATATCCGGCCGATCACTATCACAAATCCATCCACAACCCAAGCTTATTGACTCTAGACCTTGTCTGTTCGGCCATTGGCTGAGCTGAACATTTGCTTTCAAAAACTTATCTCCGATCGACTCCTCAAGATAATAGAAAAAACCCCAAAAAAACTGCAACTTTTCTTTGTATTATGCCGCTTATCCTTGTTTGTTTAGACCAGCTATTTGGTCTAATGGTATGACACTCGCTTTCGGATCAGAAGGTCCTGGGTTCTAGCTTCGCTCGGCGCATAGTCGAGTCCTTGGAAAAGAATCTTTACTCACATTCTCTCACCGTCATGTCTCGTTCTATACGTTACGTGTTGCTGTTGGTCAGGGACCCTTTGTAAATCGATTTGAGCTCAAATTTGTTTATTGTACAATATATTTAAAAAAACTCATCTTTTTAACGAGAAATTGCTCGCAGGCCTACAAAGGATTGGCTCAAGCGCTCAAGCTGTTAACGATATAGTTACCATCATTCTCACCCTTGCTCCAGTTGATTTTTAAAATTCCATCTTCAGACGTCTCCCTCAAGATATAGATGCAGAATTCGGCTATATCATGCCCAACACCCTGGTTTTTCAGTACCTCCTACTTTTTGCTACGACATATTCTTTGCTGAACTACCCCCCAAAAAACCCCCAAAAAACAACAACCCCCCCCCCCAAACAAAAATAAAAACAAAACTGGGTTAAACTGAAACCCCACACACTATTATCTTTCATTTTTGGTATTACCTTGATAGCGATATTATACGTCGCCCGTATGCTCCACAAGCTGATCCCTTTTACCACCCAAAAGAGGAGTTGTCCAATTGATCCAGGCGGCTCGGTCAAATATCAGTAAATGGTATTTATGGTAATTGGACCATTCCGATACTTGCTAAAATGTATTGAGTTTCAACTTTATGCTACACCGAGTATCAGATTGCCATCGCGTTGCTCAATATTAAAACGTATTCTTAAAAAACACGTATTTAAACCGTTGGCCAGATAACTCGCCCTTCAAACATCGATCGATTAAGGTGACCCTCATCTTTGCAAAAAACTCTCAAACCTGGGAATTCGCGATGAGTTCTCAGGTTTTAGAGTTTTTGCAAGGATTAAAATCATTTTAATCGATCGATATTTGAAGGAAGAGTTTTTCTGGCCAAAATTTTAAGTACAGATTTTTCCAGAGCATGACAGAATTATAGAATCGATGAAATGAAAAGCCATTTTTATGACATAAGAATGGATAACGCCATCTGGCGATCACTAGATTCGTTTAACGTGTAGTTGATCATAGGCTTTGAATTAATAACTTAATAATAATACCATGGTGTGTTTGTTTCTATTGATGGTTATGATGTGTTGTCTATGGGACCTGGGTTCCATCCCCGAAACATTAAATTTTTCTTGTGTTAATTAGATTTGTGTGTGTATTTGATCCTGGTATATAGAATAGTTTTATCCTTTCTAGTATTGGTTCATACAAGAATAGTAGAGGTAGTAATGATAGTAGTAGTAGTAGTAGTAGTAGTAGTAGTAGTAGTAGTAGTAGTAGTAGTAGTAGTAGTACTTGTTGTAGTAGTAGTAGTAGTGGTAGTAGTAGTAGTAGTAGTAGTAGTAGTAGTAGTAGTAGTAGTAGTAGTAGTAGTAGTAGTAGTAGTAGTAGTAGCAGTAAAAGTGGTAGTAGTATGTTGCAGATGCAGTGTACCACAGTCAGTGCAACATAAACTTCAGAACATACAAGTCTGTCCCCCCTGGAAATCCATTGTTCATTTGATGCCCAGAAACATGAAACTGCTAAAGGCAGGCCATAGGATTCACCTAGGGCTGACTCTTTTTCATAATCCATAGATTACTTCGATGGTAACGATGATGAATAGAAATCAATCACTGACCTTTTATTTTAAAAAATGAAAACGTATATTGATTGAGGGAATCCATATAAACGTGTATGAGACTAAACTTCAGACACACTTTGTTGAGGAAATAACCAACAGTGGAAAGCGCCATGTTATCTCACATAAAGCGATAGCTAAACGATTACTAACGCTTTTTAAACCTAGCAAGGAAACAGGATAATGAAAAGGATAAGGCCAGAATAATTGGAACAGTCGCACAACTTCTTTCTGACATAATAGATATAGATGCAATCAAAGAAGAGTGTCTTTCCAGTGATGATAATGGAAACTTGTCCAAAACATTTCACTCCACTTAAAGGGTTTCTTGGAATTCTGCTGCAAAAAGAAAAGAAGATTGTTAATTTGAAGATGGCTTCGCTGGGCCAGTCCCTCGTGCAAGCAACCAGGGTCAAAAGTTCTCATTGTCCCCCTGCAGATTGGACTTGGTGTCTCTGTACATCACCTGACTGGATCTACGTACCTGATCGGCCAATTATACAATTTGGTGTTCTCCTCATCAAATGACTAAGTGCAGAGTTTTAAGTTCTATGCATCTTTGGACTCAATACAGATCTGGTTGTGGTAGGTCCAAATAGCTTGGTACAGTTTATGGCAGACAACGTCGACCATCAGATAAGAACTTTAGCTGGAACGGGACCTTTTCATGGGATGGGGATGCTAACCTGATGAGTATTGAACAAACAGTCAATATCATGCATTATGTTTCATGAGTGAATAAACTTGTCTCCAGTTCTATCCAGAACAATAGGAATGGCAGCTGCACGACGATAATTTGGAGCCATGTACGACAGAAATGCCACCTGCCCCACATTCTTTATTGAATACGATCAAGTGCATCTGTAGAAAAGAAATTCAACTCCACACGTTGCACTTGTCATCGCCACGGACTCATCATCATTTGATCCTTTACATTCTTTGTGGAACATAGGGCTTCAACAGTACATCTCCACAGTATTCTGTTCTTTGTCCTGTTCTTTTCATCTCTCCCCATGACATTCCAGCCAACTTCACCTCTTCCTCACAAGACCTTCTCGTGTCTTCTTTGGTCTCCCAGCCTTCCCTTTTCCCTGAGGATTCCAGTCTTCAGCTCGTCTCGTAATGTCTGTTGTCAGTATTCTGAAAGTGTGACCAATCCATTTCTATTTTTTTGTTGAGATTTGTTTGCTAATTTCCTCTTGTCCATCTTTTAACCACAAGTCTCCATTCCTGACTTTCTCAGGTCATCTGATGCCGTGTATGTTTCGAAGGCTTCTGTTTTTGAAGATTTGAAATTTTTACAAAGAGTACTGGTCACTCTCCATGTTTCTGAGCCACGAAGAAAGATGGTTGCAAGAGTTTGACCTGTTCAAATTGCCCACCAGTTCCTGAGAAGTATGATATAGTTGTAGTTGTAGTTTTCCGACGAGCTCGATACTCTGGAAATTTCGGACAAGATGAATGTGCACGATCTACATTTATTTGTGAAATTCCATTTTCAAAGTTTGTGTTTTCATTTTGCCCCCAATGTAAAAATTACATTTTCCAATAGCATTTTTGTCGAGCTTTCATATGATGAGCCAGAAAAAGTCTCGAAGTCCCAGGTTTGAGAGTTTTCTGGCCAAATTTTTAAATACGTAGTTTTTCAGGAGTACAGCATTAAACTAGTTAATGTTTTGAACAAAATGATCCGATTTGTTACCATGCATACAGATAAGAGAACTTCTATACCTGTAACAAATATCTATCTATCAACCCAGGTATAAGTTCGTCAAACGTCACTAAACACACATTGACACATAGTTAGACTGCAACCATAAGATTATATATATATATTTCAAGTATAATTTTTATTGTTTAACTTCTACAGTACTCTTTCATGTCACTAGGACATGAAACAGTATTGTAGAAGTTAAACAATAATAATTATACTTGAAATGTTTTTAAATAGCTCCTTTTATCCAAATGTTGAGCACTATTATTTCATGGATATTGCCTTTATAATTTATATATTATAGCCTTTGTAGGCATTATCATTGTTATTAATAAATAATAATTTCTCTCAGGGGTTTGACTGTCGGCTTCAATTAATTTAAAATAACTATTTTATTTACCGGGTTCCACAAAATGCTTACATTATAATTTTCTTGTGCATTCGTCTGTGTGGTTCTTTCCTCCTTATACTGACAAATCGCCCCTCTCCGTTTAGGCCAAAAAACTGTCGAACTTTAACTCACTCAATCCTAGAGATTTTTGCTACTTTTCAAAATTGGAAAAAATGTATTAAAGATTAGCATGTACATATATATCTTTATTCAACTATTATTAACGTGTAAATATTAAAAACATAAGCTTTGATACTACGCCTATGATTTGTCTCAGAAAAAAAGTAATAAATAGGCATGGAGTAAAAGTAACCCCGGTAATACTACGGATATAGTCGGTGTTAGGGTTGAGTGAGTTCAGCCGTTAAACTTGAGCATATAATATTATATGCAATATCTACTAACGTGCTCAAGGTGCTTTACAATGGGCCCCTAATAGCCAACAGCAACGTTAAAACATGTAGAACGAGACATGACGCCTGTTAGACAATATTACAATGTATTTTCTCCTATAGAGAAGACGCTGTTAACGGTCAGGTACTAATTTTACACCTAAGGACGGGAGAGAATGTGAATAAACAGCCTTTTCTAAGGACTCAACTATGCGCCTTTCATAGCGGGCTCGAACCCTGGTCCGAATGCGAGTGTCATACTACAAGACCACAAGAGACATTTTTTCTTCATATTTAATACAGATTGATTCAAATTACTTCCAACTTGTCAAAATAACTCGGACTGTTTACCCGACAGTGAATGGGTAGCTGGCTCTTTTAGAGCTGGCGGAAATTACTTTCCGATTAACTCCAGCTCAGTGAGCCATATGGCTCTGAACAACTACTTTACTTTTAAAAGAATTATTGACAAATGTGGTGACCTTTTGACTGACCTATCTATGCTAAATGAAATAGAAATAAATATGAAGATTTATACAGCGCATTTCCACGGATTTACCATGCTGAATGCGCTTTAGAACGTTGTATTTATTCCTTCAGCAGGTCATATGGAAGTATATTCCTACTTCTTACAGTACCAGTCGCCTGTTAGGCGTCCTTTTTGTACTAACACTCCTACGATATCCCCTGACTGCCTAAACTAGGTGCTCAATTACACCTGAGTCCAGTGATGAACTAAATATTTGTTGTTTTTTTTTTAAATGAAGTTGACCGTTTAAAGATTAAGACTACTATTGTTTTGGACTCAAAATCATCATTCAGTCTACAACATAGTTTGTCTCAACTCGGCGTGTCGAGGCCTTGTTTTACGTGAAGTGTTGCCGTATCTTACATTTGAGGATTACAGGGAAAACCCACAAATGTCCATCTTTGACATTTCTGTAACTACCCTTGGATGATGTCAGGGGTCTCAAATTTCCCTCTATAAATAGAACAAAGAAACAAAATAAATTCAACCATTCAAGAGTTATGGTTGTGATTTCTATTTGATTTTCGTTGTTGGCTGAGAAGGAATATAAGCCCGAAACTTTCTATGTTTAGTATTTTGCTATTATTTTCGTTATTATTAATTTAAGCCATTCTATTCTTTGATTTTTAAAAATGATTATTACTCTTTTGTTACTGTTGTTGTTGCTGTTCAATATATGAAATAAATAACAATGTGAAATTGATTGTAAGCTTCAATTTAATATACGAAAACAGATAGAATGGACGTTTCGGGTTTCCCCTTTATCAACAAAACAGGATTAATGAAACACTACAGACGAATGAGAAAATGTGGTAGTGACGTTTTTAGGATGAATAAACCAAAAAAAAAAAAAAAAAAAGAAAAAAAGACGGGGGGAGGGGGGAGGGGGGGGGGGGCGGCGGAACCCAAAACGTCCATTTTATCTGTTATCGTATATTAAATTGAAGCTTACATTCAATTTCACAATGTTATTTATTTCTTCGAGCTTCGGGCAACAACATTTTCATTACCCATTACCCACTGTTCAATACATTGTACAGATCACAGCTTCTGGAGGCTTTGGGTTCACTTAGGCCAAATTGTAAATTAAGCCTTTTTGTCAGTGTAAATTAGCGGCCGCCTCTACCTTACATGCGTCAGGGCTGTCAGTTGAATGAATGATTTTATTGGTTATCCGGTTGACTTCATTCCATATAAGGTTTTGTCGTAGGTAAAAATATCTTTTGAAAAAGAAAAAAAAAAAAAAAAGAAAAGAAGAAAAAGTCAGCTCTGAATTACTTAGCATTGATAATATTAATAATAATAATAATAAAAATAATGATAAGAAAAGAATAAATAAAAAAGAATAAAAGAATAAGAGATATGTATTGTGTTGTAGAAAGGAAATAACTTGTTCTGCTGGTTTGCAAATCTTGGAGGTGGTGGTGGGCGCTAGCAGCTAGTCTGTAGATAGAAGGGGGATGGATGGTTGTTCACTAGTATTGGTGTGTGGAGGTACGGCAGTTTCCACCCAACCCCTGACACCTCGCTTAGTCGTTTTACAGGTCAGTTGTCACTTGTAGGCTCACCGCCTCAGTCTGGTATCATCATAAGTAATTCCAACGCAGACATTTGAGTTTTGTGGAGAAAATAATGGGATTCTGACTGAATTTTTTGTCGGGGGGGGGGGGGGGGGGGGGGGGTGGTGATTATTTGTGTTTGTCATTTACTTGATTTGCTCTTCCTTTGTTTGATTTTTTTTCGGAAGGGGGGGGGGGGGGGGTTGAGATTTATTTTTAGGTTCGTTTTGTTTATTGAATTGGGGGGGGGGGGGGGGGTGTTTGATATTCTTTGGTTTGTTTGCAGACGTCTAGAAAATGCAATCATTATTCTTTATGATACATCATATTCCCTCTGGAGTTAACCAAACCTGACAACGACCACTACGTAATTTTCGTAGAATTACAAAATTATTTTCTCCAATTTTAGAAGTTCATGAGCATTTTTAAGTCAATAAAACTTATTGAAAATGAAAGTTAATGCGAGAGTTCATAAATTTAAGTGTTGAATCATCATTTTGATGGTAAATTGTTGATCTCTCAAGATAACTAAAGCGACTGCTACGTTTATCTCGGAGAACTACGAATTTTTAAATGCTCAAATAGGCAGGTCTGATTTAACTAAAGTGTGCGGTTATTTGGTCTTGTGGCATGACTATCACCTGCGGATCGGAAGGTCCTGGGTTCGAGTCCCGCTTTGAGCAACTCATGGTTGTGCCCTAACCCTTGGAAAAGTCTCTTGCTTTACTAACACGTTCTCATCATACTCAGGTGTAAAATGAGCACCTGGCCGCTGAGAGAATTGTCTCTGTCCCAAAAAAAATAAAAAAATTTGTAATATCGTCTAATAGGCGTCTTCATGTCTCGTCCTAAATGTTAATACATGTTGCTGTTGGCTATGGACCACTCATAAAGCGCTTTGAGCCGGTTCAGTGGATATTGCTCTAAATAAATGCTTTAGTTTAAAGGTAATTTTATTTATTTTATTGAAATGATATCGGGATGGACCTTAAGCTGAAAATAGAAGTAAAATTTGAGATACGTAGATCTAATACTTTTTCTACTTTTAATATTTTATCATTCCCTGAAAGAATATAACAATCTAATTTATTATCTTTGATCATGTTGAATAGTCAATATTCTCTTCATGTAGTTCATTCTGACATATTACCAATTTGAGGCGATGGGTTACATTTTTTAGTCGTAACGATCAGTGATCTGAAATGGCAAGCAGAAGTCGTGACGTCACAACTTCCT
This sequence comes from Berghia stephanieae, assembly GCF_034508935.2. NCBI lineage: Eukaryota > Metazoa > Mollusca > Gastropoda > Nudibranchia > Aeolidiidae > Berghia > Berghia stephanieae. The sequence continues at coordinate 11,399,660 of NC_088368.1, read as the reverse complement.
CTCTTCCGGTTCAAAACTTCTGGGAAGTGTTTAACCAGTACTCCGGAAGCCTAACAGTGAATAGGTTACAAATTGAATCATAAAGAGGCTTAACTATTTTAGTACCAGGATGCATAGACAGATTCTTATGGTTACGTAAACAAAAACAAAATACGAGGATGGACGATCTTTATTGACGATTAGCATTAATATTATTTTGGCGAAGTGGCCTAGTGGTTACGGCATTGCACTGCGGTCAGGAAGGTCCCGAGTTCGAGCACCGCTTCAGACACTTTCGTTTTTTTCCTTGGGCAAGATTATCAACCCCCCAATCTGCTCATTTGGACAATATGGGTAATTCCTGTTGACATCAGACATCGTGATTGATGAATTATTTATATTTCTTCGTAGAATGCCAAGGCGACGATATATTGTATATATATATATATATATATATATATATATATATATATATATATATATATATATATATATATATATATATATATATATGATGTCGTGGCGGAAGGGCATATTTTTAAAAAATTATTTTTGGCTAGAAAGCAAGATGCCATCTCGCTGACACCAGAAGGTATGTATCGAGTACTGGTTTCACACTTCCAAGGAGATTGGTATCAGTATTTTGAAATCACATTATTGTTCACTCTATCGTGCAAGGGCCATGTGCGGGTAAAACTATTGTTTAGTTTATATTAAAGTCAAAGCCTCGCCCATCACCTATGAATTCCATGACGGAAAAAATAGTCGGCAATCCAACAAACATGGCTTTGATGTCAACAGAAATCACCCTTGTTGTCCAAAGTGCGGCTATGTGGTCTAGTGGTATGACACTCGCTTTCGGATCGATAGGTCCTGGGTTTGAGCCTCGCTCGATGCATAGTTGAGTCCTTGGTAAAGGCTCTTTACTCACATTCTCTCACCGTACTCAGGTGTAAAATGAGTAACTGTCCGTTAACAGCGTTTTCTCTATTGGAAAAAGATTGTAATATCGCCTAACAAACGTCATGTCTCGTTCTACATGTCACATGTTGCTGTTGGTTAGAGACCCATTGTAAAGCGCTTTGAGCACGTTTAATGGATCTTGCGCTATATAAATGCTTAGTTTATTTTATTTTATTTAAAATGGGCAAATCGTAGGTTGATAATCTTGCCCAAGAAAAATAAAACGGGTCCTGAAACGGGTTTCAAAGCCGGGAACTCCCTGGTGACTTGACCACTCGGTCGCCTTGCCCCCCCCCCCCCCTTCTCCCCTCCCGTTGTATAAACAATATTGATGAATAAATGAGGTAGATATTCAGATATACGGTTGAAATTAGATAGATAGACTGGAACTCAGATAGACGGATGAATCAGCTATGATGAATCTGTGTCACTGGTCTGATAAGATTAATGTTAATCTGATATTATTCATCCTGCTGCACTCTGTAAAAAACCCCCCAAAAAAACAACAAAACAAAAAAAAAAAACAAAAAAAAAACAAAAAAAAAAAAAAACAAACAAAAAAAAACAAAAACAAAAAACAACAGAATAACAAGTATTCAAAATTTTGGCCAGATAACACGTCTTTCAAATATCGATCAATAATTATAATGATAATGATGTCAAATACTCTCACACATGGGACTTCCGCCGCGAAGACTTCCGTTAAAGTCCCAGGCTTTAAATTTTGATGATTAAAATCATTTGAATCGATCGATGTTTGAAGGGCTAGTTTTTAGGCCAAAATTGTGAACACTTGTTGTATTTCGGATTACAGTATATTTATACAAGAATGAAATGGAGATCTATCTGGTAAATAATCAAATGAAATCAATCAAAATATTATTATGTTTAAATAGAAGCTTTACTCATATTATTTGTTTTAGATACAAAAGATGGATAATGATATACTATTAGTCTTATATCAGTCATGGACTCACCAACGTGCACTTATTTGTAGGTCTGATAACCCATTTCGTTATGGGCGCATTGTTGTAATGGAAATCTAAAAAAAAATGACGCAAAAAATTGTCCATAACAACAACTCGAGTGAGTGGGCCAAAGTGGTCGTGAATTTGGTCCATGGGACTTGCTTGGGAAGCTCATATTATAAGAAGCGATAGTCAGGGACTAAGTCCTCAGTCCTCTTTTATAAGAATACAGGCTTTACACATGGAGCGAGTGGGGCAATCATGCAGATGAAGCTGTTGAAGATCCGAGAGAAGAACTGCCCTACGGAACTGAGCTCCCCAGGAATGAATGGGTAACACTGAACAGAGCACGTGCAAATATTGGGAGAACAGCTGGAAATATGAAAAAGTGGGGGCTGGCTGAGGCTAGCTTGTGTACATATGGATGCCCAGAGCAGACGATGGAGCACATTCTTAGAGAATGCCAGGATGGGCCCAGCTGCAGTGACCATGACCTAAGAGTCTTCTCCACAGATGCTGTGGAGTGGGTTCGGTGTTGGAGCGACAAGCTATGATGAATGGGCCCTGATTATTTCATACTATAATGATGTTATGGCGATCTGCCCAGTCCATAAATTATCTACCGCCCGACAGCTTCGTCACAATTCAGTACTCTGCAGTCTCCGGAATGTCTCCACGAGTACGAGTAGCCTCCCTACCCTAATAATGAGTGGTTGCTGCTGCTACGACTTAGCGAATTTTAAGAGTTTTTTTCCAAGATGAAGATCATTTCAATCGATCGATATGTGAAGGTCGAGTTTTCCTGCCCCAAATTTTTTTATGCGCATTTTTTTCCCCACAGAGATGGCAGTATTGTGAAGGATGTTGAATTGCGTTTGTTTCTATATTTGTAAAATATTTCATCATCAATACATTTAAAACCACCAGGAGGTTGTGGCACTATAATGATAATCTTTAGGGGGTTACGTGGATGAAAAGCATAATATTACGTTGCTTAATTCTTGTACTGTTTATTATTTTTCATTTAATTTTTTAAAGTTTTTTGGTAGAATTGATCAAACTTTTAATAAAACCATATTCACATTTTCAGCCCGACTAAATCAAAAATTATATACTATGTAATTGATAAGTAATCTGAGCGGTGCTTATCACTCGAAAATAATTTCCCTGCAATAGCCTAATAATAATATATCAACTTTTGTTTTTACACAATATCCGTTTTCAAACGATTTCAATAGATTAGCCTCTTTTGAAATTGATCAATGCAAACTCTGAAATCGATCTTGTTTGTTTTGTGAACATCATAAAACGCATCCCAATTATCTTGGTTTTTACATGGATGACTGTTATCCTACAATTCGACACTTCATAAATTAATGTGACTCAACTAGGTTGTAATTCGACTCTGTCTCTTCCGTCCGCCCCTGGGACAGCGGTTAGGCTCAGGTCGGGCAAGTCTCAATCTGATCACAGACATTGAGCCGGCAAGGGGTGACGAGGGTTGCGTTGCCTCAGCAGACGACAAATTCGTTAGAGAGATATAAAGTCTCGCCCTGCCCTCAACCGGTTCGCATTTGGCATTGCAGAAGGAAAAGGTGATAGCTCGTTTATAATAATTTAGAGATGCATAGATAGATAGCACTTTGATAAGTCTTTTTATCTCGCATTTTGTTTTACAATATTTTTTGTTAACATTGGTAATCTTATTTATTTTGGACGATAATAATTTAGCCTTAGTCTTTGTTTTTTCGTTTTATTTTGCTGGCGTTTTAAAACAACGTTGATTGCATTAAGGCTCAAGTTCCTTTTCTTCACGGATTATAACTTGTGGTAGTGTATTATTGCGCAAGCGCACGCCACCGGCCGATCATCCAATCAAATATTGTTGCAAAAAGATTTATATTTAATGCGCCGGCATGCGTCTAATAATAAGATGGAAAAAAAAACCTTGAATTCCACGAAAATACATAAAATGAAATCATGCGGACAAAAAAAAAAAAAACAGTTGCACTGTGACAAATTTCGTTAAGCAGCAATTGTATTTCCTTTTTCCATCTATCTTCCATGTCAATATTATATTATATATAATGTATAGTTTGTAGACATCAGTTCTAATTGATTTGCATTCATTATAATTGGCTATACATACGGAACCAAAAATGTTACGGGCCAATGCAAGTTTTGTTACTATAGTCTCATGCGCGTTCGAAGTTGGTAGGGGATTCTTTGGGTTCATTTATCTTCTTTTTTTCTTTTCTTTTAAAATATCTATTAACTCTCTGATTTTTGCCTCGCTTTATTATATATATATATATATATATATATATATATATATATATATATATATATATATATATATATATATAAACTAATTTTATGGATAATATATTATAATATAATACGTACGTGAAGGTGTAAGCAATGCTGTGTTTATTGCTAAAGCCTTGGATTATTTTTGCTTCATATGTTACTTCTCTAAGTTTCGGATTATCTAAAATTTCTCTTTACCCCTTGCACTTTCTGGCAAAAGTAGGCTGTGACGGATCTTTTTTTTTTTTGAGTTTAAAAGAGTGATCTGTGCCCAAAGCCCAACAGGTGAAGTGTACTGTAAGAAATGAAAACTATGTGGTCCATAATAAGGCGTGTTAAGAAAATGTTCTCAGTTATGTGAAGCGCATAGAGTATGGCGCACCGTCTGAAAGTGCGCTATAACTTTGTGAATGTTTTGTTTCTTTTTTCATGATAATTCTTCTTTTAAAATGATGTTTAATGAAAGACTTCGGTGATTGCAGTTTACTCATTCAAATAATGATTTGATAGATTAGTAAACGAATTGAGTAATATAATATAACAATTTCGTAATTTCTCCCTTTCATAATTGCGCTTAAATCCTACCCCCCCCCCCCCCTTTCTCACCTTTGCTACAATTTTTAAAATGTCATTGTGCTTTTTATATAGCGCAATATCTAATAAATGTGTTCAAATCACTTTACAAGCTATCCCGAACTAACATCAATTCTTAACATGTAAAACGAGATATGACGTGATGTGAAGCTTTTTAACTATTACACTTCTTTTCGGGAGAGACATTGTTCTGTTGTTACCGGCCAGGTACTCATTTTACACCTGAGTACTGTGAGGATAGAATGTGAGTAAGGAGAGTTAAGCACTATCTCTATGTCCCCTTAAATTTTCCTTGTGTATGCCATGTGCATTTTGGTTTTTATTAATATTACATCAATTATAAAAAGGTAAATTGCTCTTAAGAAATTTGTGTATAAACTTTGTTTCAGTGTCACTTGTGACACTTTTCTGTTCTTACTAGTATGTGATTCACTGCAGCTCGCAGTCCGTCTATTCATTTACACGTAGGCCTAAAACATGTGATGAGAAAAACATTGTTATAATACTTGCCAAGTGGATTAGTGGATTTAATCCTAATACCTAATCACTTTTCGCTGAGTCGACTCAAAATGTACAGGTAACAAAGTGTGATAGGATTAGATTTCTTGCTGACGAAGGGTTTGTGCTCGGATCGTGTGAGCTGTAACTATCTAAATTTCTAAATGTCGATTATCACTATTATATATTAGTCAAAAATTGCGCTCTGTTGAAGATAAAAACCGTACCTAATTTTTGACAAAATCATCTTCATAATTGTTATTGTTTTATTGTCTTAACTTCGACAAGCGTCTGTGACACTTTAAGGTCACATAATATCAGCTCTTTACAGCAGACAAAAGTTAACAATCAAATGCACACAACATGCTTGTGAGAATAAATATAAGAACAGTAGGCCTACCATTGAGTCTGGTTCGAGCCCTATTACAGACAATGTATTTTCTTTCTCTCTCAGAATTAATAAGAGATTGCTACACACGATCTGTCTATAAATATTTCAAGATATCTAGACGAATCTGGTTATGTTCGATAGATAAAAACATTTGACTTCCGTAGTTATCTCTAAAAAAAATCTCGTGTTAATCTTTCAATAATGTGAAGATTACTTTTTTGTCTTTTTCTTTTGTTTACAATATCGTGGTTCTACTTCACATTTGCTTGGAAGTTAATCAGCTTTACCTCTTTAACCAGCCAACTGTTGTACTCTTGAAAAAAAACACGTATTTAAAAAATTTGGCCAGAAAACTCGACCTTCGAATATCGATCGATTTAAATGACCTTCGTCTTGGCAAAAACTGTCAAACCTCGGTCCTCGCGAGGACTTCCTTAAGTCCCAAGTTGGAGAGTTTTGTCTAGTCGGGGGTCATTAAAATCGATCGATTTTTGAAGGACGAGTTTCCTGGCTAAATTTTTAAATACGTGTTTTTTTCCCCCCAAAGTACGGTGGTGAACTGGTAAAGGCCTTGCTTGTCCTCACGGAGTTTGTTGTGCAGCACCACAAACCTGGCGACAATCATGTATCGTGTTTGATAATCTCCTGCACTGTTGCCCTCTTAAAAGATTTGTTAAGTTTTCTGACTTCAAAGGGAAGGGGGAGATAAATTATGCCTTGTTCTTTCGTTGCCAAGTGGGAAAGAATTGAAGTCATTGATTGCGTTCTAACTAGACTGCTCAATGACGTTGTGTAGGGGTACTAGCATCATAATATATGCTGCCATACTCTGGAAAACCCATGTTTTAAAATTTGGCCAGAAAACTCGTCCTTCAAATATCGATCGAATTAAATGACCCTCATCTTGGCAAAAAAAACCTCTCAAACCTGGGACTTCCTGAAGTCCCAGGTTTGAGAATTTTTTTCCAAGATGAGGGTCATTTAAATCGATCGATATTTGAAGGACGAGTTTTCTGGCCAAATTTAAAAATTTGGGTTTTTCCAGAGTACGACAGTATGGGTATTTCGACTACTTTAATCAATATGTAAAGTCTTCATTGAAAGAATATGCCCTTCTTGTCCACATGTTAAGAGAAATGATTACGTGCTGAAGAATAGTTTTGTCCAAAATGTTTGATTTTTTTTTCTTTTTGCAACAGTTATATTTGACTTTGTTTTATCCTATTTTATCCCACTTTGTAAATATTATTATATTTGTCAATCTATAACCCTATGAAAACACTATGACAAAGGTTTTGTATGAGAGTTTATCAACAGCTCCGTCCGTATCCATTGAGTTTCGGAGTTTTATTTGCATAATAGGAACTTAAGACCGAAGGATTTAGTCTGTCTTCATAAAAGTATTTCAAGCAACCGTCTTTTGATTATAAAACTTTTAAAACAAACAAAATATTTCACGATTATTTATTTATTTATTGCCCTTGGCGAGCGACTTAATATAAACTTTTCGGAGAGATCTATTATGCAATGAGAAAACGCTTTATTTTCATTTTGGCAAGATAGCGTCTAGTTCATATCTAGATAGATTAAGATGATCTTGTTAAAACATCTTAAGACGGAGACGTCTATCTAAGCTTCTAAAAGTATTAGATTTAGTCTGGTAGTGATCAATATATAAAGTATTTTGTGTCTTTTTTTTTTGGTTTATTTTTTGACCAAAGTGAAGAAAATACGGTTTGTCAGTACACAAAAATTGCTGACTGTTTATTTCTGTATCTTTTGTACGTTATGTTTATCCACGAATGCTTCAGTGACTAAGAGGAATTTGCCTTGATGTCTTCAGAATTCAACTAAACTTAAACCAACTCGCCATTCTATTCGCGTCGCTTGAGTTGTGTCCCTTTAGTTTATTTATAATTAATGTTAGTTATCACCTCATCTTTTGTATAAATTATGTTACTAATTTTACTTCTCTCTCTCTCTCTCTCTCTCTCTCACCCTTTCTCTCTCTCTCTCTCTCTCTCTCTCTCTCTCTCTCTCTCTCTCTCTTGTATATATATATATATATATATATATATATATATATATATATATATCTATATATAAATATATATGTTTCATCGCACCCTGTCCCTCTCTATCTGCTACCCTACCTCTCCCTCTCTTTCTCCCTCTTTCTCTCTGCCTCTCTCTCTCTCTCTCTCTCTCTCTCTCTCTCTCTTCCAAACAATCATTTATAACTATATACTATCAAATCACTAATCGTTTTATAACACCAGCCTATTAAATATCACTTTGACATTTAGAGATTGATAATATACAACATGATACATGCATACACCAAGGAAACACTATATAGGCTTTGTTTATAAACGTCCGGCCTATGACTCGCTTTTAAAAGGGTTTGGACGAAACACTTCCAGTCAAAGCAGAAAAAATAATACCAGAAAACTCATCCAATATGCCTCGACATGAATCGAACCTCAGACCTTCTGATTACCATTAACCAGGAGGTCTAAGGTTCCATCCACTGTCAAATCAGGCTCATTTATTTATCTATTATTATCATTATAATTTTTAAAAATTTTTAATGAGTTTTTCTTGTATTTATTTTCTGTTTTGTCTGATTCTGTTGTGCGGCTTTGACACTCGCTTTCGAATCGGGAAGTCCTGAGTACGAGCCTTCTCGGCGCATAGTTGAGTCCTTGGAAAAGGCTCTTTACTCACGTATTCTCGCCGTACTCAGGTGTAAAATGAGTACATGGCTGTTAACAGCGTTTCTTTCTCTGTCGGAAAAAAAAAATTGTAATATCGCCTAACAAGCGTCGTGTCTCGTTCTATAATATGATACGTGTTGCTGATTGGTCAGGGACCCTTTGTAAAACACTTTGAGCACGTTGAGTGGATATTGTGCTATATAAAAGCTCAAGCTCAAAGATTAAGTTTCATCCTCCATACACATCTTCTATATGTAACCCATCGTCTCTCGGAGGTATTATGCCGGGATGAACTAGCTACAAACTTACAGCTACAACTCTACGAACCTTGGGGTTCACTTCCCTTCGTCATGGCGGAGAATAAATACCATTTCTTACATTGCACACACACACACACATACACACACAGAGAGAGAGAGAGAGAGAGAGAGAGAGAGATAGAGAGAGAGAGAGAGAGAGAGAGAGAGAGAGAAATCCCAAATCGCATTTCTTATTATTTCAATTCTAAATTCTTTTTTTTTTTTAGGTTGTTTTGGAAACCGATCCTTCCCGAGATAATAAATACTATTTTTTTAGGCGTGGAGTCACAGATGACAGATATAGAAATATATAATAAAGCGTGTAACGTAACTTCTTTATGTAAACTCTGCTAATGCCTTACTCCGCGTATACAATCCGTATAGATTTCTCTTTTTGTCAAATGATAATAATAAAGGCATCGTGACAAAATTGACAGTGCATACAGTGGAATACTTGGTGCACTGTGCACTGTGCACCGTGCATAGACTTGGCGGTCTGGATTTAAAATCAATAGCACAATTTCCCAGATTAGTCATCGAAGCTTCTCATTATTTGTATTACTCACGACCCCGACCAAATTGCACACACAGGCTTACAAGTCTGTCACCGAAAGATTAAACATAGATATTAAATAGATAAATGATGAATGATAAATATATAAACTTTATTTATTTATAATAAATTTGTTTTACAAACGTGAATTCCAAGAATGAATAAATTAACGTTTAAAAATGTTTAAGCAATTTGTTAAGGATTTTTTTTAAATAGAAGGAAATGGTCAATGGGTCTTTATTTTTCGCTGGCTCAAACGAAGATCATAAATGAATTCCTATTTAAGCTAAGACTTATATCGGGCTAAGTGTGTGACTGTGCGATACATTTCCACGTTACTTTCTTATCATGGACACGCTGTTAAATGTAAATAAATAAATTCCCTTTATTCGTCCCAAAGGTGAAATTTGTCTCTCGGGTCTATTCCAATGGAAGACTGGAATAACCCAGGCGTCAGCCGCAGTGCAGCGCCGCAAATTGAGCTAAGACGAGGTGACTTGCTCAAGGCGATGGTCGAACTCGGTACCTTTCGGGTACGAAACAAAGACCGTACCGCTGAGTCACGCTGCCCCCAGAGTATTACACCAAATTGTTGCATTCAATGGAGAAAATAACACTCAATGTGCATCTTGCATTTTTACATCTATGTTATTATCAAACAACCGTAATCAAGGACTTCGTTCCACACAATATTGGAGTATATTCGCGTTGGTTTGGGTGAGAGTATTTCCAGGACACCAATGAGACCCTAACAATTTGTGTAGTCAGACTCGTATATAAGTAAACGTCGCTCGTGATGGTAATTCTATAAGGAGACTATTTCAATTGCTCAATCCGGATTCCTAATATCAGGACAATCAAAAACCGACGTATACCACTTTGAAGGTCTGACAACCCGAATTGTTTTGGACTCATTGCACTGATGGAAATGCTCTCAAACAACCGCAACAAAGTGTCCATTAAAACAATGTTAATCCAACCTCAAACTGCCGTACTCTTGATAAACATATATTTAGAAATTTGGCCAGAAAACTCGTCCTTAAAATATCGTCTTAGCAAAAACTTTCAAACCTGGGAGACTTTGCGAGGTCCTTCAAACATGGATCGATTTAAATGGACGTCATTTTTGTAAAGAGAAAAACTCCCAAACCTGGGACCCTCTCATAACTACCCTGAATTAAAGAGGAATTTAATATCGCCGTTTTTGCACGCTCGGTGACAATCCCTTTGTATAAATCCACTGTTACAACAATGTTAGCAATATCAAACTAAGAATGAACAATAATAAAATGGATAAATGATAATGAATCATAGATGGATACCAAATGCCCCATTGTCTGTATCATAATCATATTACCACTACTAGTAAGAAGGAACTAACGATACCATCAACACTTAATTTTACCGCTGTTCTTTTACTACTACTACTACTACTACTACTACTACTACTACTACTACTACTACTACTACTACTACTACTACTACTGCTACTACTACTACTACTACTACCACTACTACTACTACTACTACTACTACTAACTACTACTACTACTACTACTACTACTACTACTACTACTACTACTACTACTACTACATACTACTACTACTACTCACTACTACTACTACTACTACTACTACTACTACTACTACTACTACTACTACTACTACTACGACTACTACTACTACTACTACTACTACTACTACTACTACTACTACTACTACTACTACTACTACTACTACTACCACTACTACTACAATTACTGTGCCATCTACCATTATCCAATAAAAAAAAGATATAACCAGAAATAGTAATGAACCAAACAACTGTTTTACATTTTCTTCTATATTCTTCTATTTTGCAGGTTCGCATTTGCTGTTCATTCAGTAGTTGCATCCCTTAGTTGAGAGTTTCACCGATTGTTTTGATCTTATCACACCACATCACCACCAAATTTTCAAAATGAGTACCAAAGATACAGGAAGGCAAAGCACAATTTCGCGTAACGCGGTTGTCATCAAGAGGACTGACCCAGCCTCGATGAGATCCGGAGGATCAAGGGCATCTGCCAATCTCAATTCTCGCTCCAGCATGTCTCCCGGAACATACCAAGCCCTGTCCAACACCGGAGTCACAGACATCAAGGGAACTCGCCAGAAGGAAAAGAGAGATCTCCAGGACTTGAACGAAAGATTTGCCAGCTACATCGACAAGGTCCACTATTTGGAGGCTAACTGCAAGCGTCTTGAAGCTGAGAACGAGGCCCTGCGTAACAGGAAGGAGGCTGACCTTGAACCCATCCGCAAGGCCTACGAGAACGAGCTGGCCCAAGCAAGACAAGTCATTGATGAGCTCACTGCCACCAAGGGAAACGCTGAAGCTAAGCTGGCTGGTCTGCAAGATGAAATTGACGGTCTCCGAGAATTGTAAGTACTCGTGTGTCTCATTTCTTTTCTTTTTTCCTATATTATGTTTGTTCATTTGTCTAGCCATTACGTGAATATGTGTCATTGTTCCATGTTTTTTGTTGCTTACTTGTTTCCTTGTTGGTCCGATCGGTTTCTTAAAATTCTTTTAGTGATATGTTGAAAAATTCAATCTGTTTGTCCTTCGTCGGTCTTACTAGCTTTGTAGCTTTGGACGCATACATACTATTATCCCTACCAGCTTATCTCACATAAACATTCACATTTCACACACACACACACACTCAGCTATCTACGAACGACGCGTGTTCATACAAACACATAAACATTCACACCTGACCTCACATACGACAATTCTGAGCATTGCTCACGTCACAATGGAGCAAAAATGCATAACAGTTTCAATGGGAGAGATCTATATTCATGTTTTCTTCCAACCTAGTCATCGATCACATGATTTGTTGCTGTAGAACGATTGGACATGTCTCAACAAATGTAAACACGCTGCTTTGTTTATCAAAGTTGTAAACATACCCACAAGTCAAGCTGAGCAAAATGACCAATTGTGACGTTGGGTATTTCTCAAACTGTCAACACGTTTCACTAAGTGGGTTATTTTGAGCACACTTTGCGATGTGGCCAATGACCTCGAGCACATGGAAAGGTAATATAGATCATCCCATTGGGACGAAACAGGAGTATTTTCTATACATCCTATATTCGTTCCTCTTACAAGGTGACTACAAAACACATTCCTATTTGTGACACGATTCGGACTTTAGTTCTTTCTCTTATGGCATGATAAAAATGCTCTTCTAACCTTCCTTTAGACAGGTTTTAAACAAATAATAAACATACAGATTGGTCATACTTTGTGATATGCCATTAGGATTCCATGCATTGACAGTTATGATACAGGACAAATAACATGTTGATGACAACACCTGTCGCGTCAGAGTTCCTATCATTCAATACTATCACAATGATAATAATTGATAGCAGGGAAAACAGGCTCGAGCATTATACGGAACATTTTGTTACTAAACGGTTTATATGCTTAAATTAGAGAATTCATGTTTTGATCATTTATAGGCAGTCACTTCTCGACTTTCCTAATTCTGAGTTCTCAATTAACCGAATAGATGAATTCTATACGGATTTAAACAGTTCTCATTTCAACACAAAAATGAATGATTCTTACGCTCAAATACTCCTTTTTACGGATGATTGGATTGAAATATGTATCTTAAGTGAGTGGTATTTGAAATATGATTACTTCTCTCGATTCCTTTTTGTTACTTCACGTCTTGATACTTCTATCCCTCAACTGTTCAGAACAGGACATAATATTATAAAACACACGTGAAGATCCTGCTATGACTAAAATATCCTCCGGTCAGATCTAGCTTCAATCTTTATCGTGATGTCCATTGTGGCCGAATGTTCTTTTCTAATTCATCACAACTTTTCTCTTTGTACTTTTAAATTTTATTTGAAACACAATTTCAACTGATAGTGTGTCTGGGAGGAGAGGATCTCTACATTCGGATATGAGTTTGTCTTGTCCCAGACCTAAAACACGTTATCCCGTTTATGCGGTTTTTCTACGACTTTCCAGACCGCTTAAAAATCATGTGTGGAATAATAATCAATTGATACCAAATTGTCTCCAAAAAAAACAACCAAAATGCTCTTAATTCGTTTTGTCGGGAAACTGTTTTGTATTAGCTGCGACTGATCTGATGATTCATTAATAAAATTGAAATGATAAGCTTACTGTCTGTTAGTTTTTTTTGTTTTTTTATATAGGTGGTATCAATGTCATTGTATTTAACGATGCGTACATAATAATATTATAAGTGGCCACGAACTGACCGTTGCTACGTGACACGTCAAGGGCATGTTCGGGGTAACACAGTGTACATGTGTTGATGGATGATGTGTACATGTGTCCCTTGAATAATAATTATAAATTATTCAATTGATTCAACAGAGAATTGAATTGAGATGAGGTAGAGATGAAAAGTAATAAGAGACAGCTGTTTTTGTGTATGATGACGAGCGTTGCCTGAAATACTCATTGACCAGAATGCTAATTACCCCCATAGTATTGCATAATATTCTAAAATATGGATTTGAAAACACCGTGTTTTACTTATAAGCAACGAAGCGGCATCCATATATTTTGGAGTCGATGGGACTAAATTATGAATTAATGGAGAATGATACGCTTGTCAAAGTTTCAAATTAAGATTTGCATTGGGCAATGGTGAATTGAATTTGAAGAATAATGAAGCCTCCATCTGTCAGTAATCAAAATGGAAATGGGAGATAACAACAAATGAAATTGAAAGATTTGGTGACAATGAAATTCGTTGTCAGAACCATCGGAGTCTTTTATGTTGTCACAGAATGTGTTATGGAGAACATTACTTTGTATCTGAAAGATTTATGAGAGTGGCGATTTTTTGCTGTTGATTTTTTTTTAATTTCAAAGCCAAAGAATTTTATTGGGTTTATTTGGTTAAATTTTATTAAATTAGAAATGACAAGAAATAAATGTGCATATTTTAGAGAGAATGCAATAGTGGTTGTCTAGTAGCGAGTGTTGGATGGTTTTTTTTTTGTGTTTTTTTTTGTTTTTTGCCTGGGGGATTGGGTCAGAGAGTCAGAAATTGATGGATGAGCAGGAAGGGGGGGGGGGGGGGGGGGGGGAAAGACGTGTGAAGGAAATAAGTTGATGGATTTTATGAGGTGAACTGTATAGACAGATCAAGTGACAGATAGGAAGGAAGGGGGGGGGGGGGGGGTATTTATAAAATCTCGTGGTCAGGGTCAACGTGAAATAATTGATACGTCTGCCAGGCCTATTTAGATGGACATGGCCAAAAACTCTGGATTTCAACTCTTCAACCAGAACGGCTTCGATAAATTAGAAGATTCTCGTCTCCCATATACGGAGTATGGATATTCTTTCTTTAAAATTCAATATAAAAACACGCTAAAGATAATCGATTTTTCAGTTTTAAATTTTATAGATAAATATAACACATGTGGCGTGTGTGTTTACGTTTTAGTAATGCAAGTATAATAGATATGATGTATGAAAACGGGATAAACATTAATCATTTTCAATTGAATTGAAATGACAACGAATAGAGTTTGTTGGCAACTGTAACATGACAAATGGTACTCGAATAATGAAATAAAAAAAAGAAAAGATTCATAAACAATAAACATATGACAACCCATTGTTTATCACTTTGATTATAAATGATTACAATATTAACATGCAACCAAACACACACAATAACACACACACACACCCACACACACACACATATATATATATATATATATATATATATATATATATATATATATATATATATATATATATATACACGCAGAGAGATAGATAGAGTGAGAGAGTGAGAGAGAGCGAGAGAGAGAGAGAGAAAGAGAGAGAGGGGGGGTGGAGAAACGTACAGAGATGTACACTGCCTTATTATTAAGCCTTTTTAAAGTAAATTTGAAACTAAAGCAAAACTATTGTTCATTACAACAACGTTAAATCAAGCCAATTATTCCGTTCGGCTATCAGACCTTCCAATAAGTGCTCCTTGGTTCAAATCCAAGATGCATGCATTACATCCCATACAAAGCTATTACGAAATTAGATTCATCGGAATTGCCTAATAAGGTTCGATGCATATTTTATAATTGTCTGTTGTCGGATTAGTGAAATATAATTGGATGATGATATAACAGAGGTGTTTTATTGACTTCAATGATATAATTGGATGATATAACAGAGGTGTTTTATTGACATCAATAATAACTTTTGATTGAAGATGTTCTATGAGAAAGAATTTGGATTCAAATTGGATCGAGGCCTTTTTGAATTTATGGAAATATATGTAAAAGTATGCAGTGGTTAGTGTCCGGTGGTTGGGGTTTCACAGGCGTATTGACTCAGCATGGGATTGGCTTTGTTCTCTCCCTCACCTCCCCATCCCACCTCTCTCTCTCTCTCTCTCTCTCTCTCTCTCTCTCTCTCTCTCTCTCTCTCTCTCTCTCTCCCCTCAACACACACACACACGCATTATATAACGATGACTCGAGATATATATATATATATATATATATATATATATATATATATATATATGTGTGTGTAAGTGTGTGTGTGTGTGTGTGTACATATATACATAAATATCGTTTTTGTTTTGTTTTGTCTGTTTTTTGAAGCTCAAAATCAATTTGCAGCTCCACCAAAAGCTTGACAAACAAATAACTTTAACTCTATCCACCAACACGCTGAGTCAGTGATATGTGACCGGGATAGACCACTACATACTAATTATTAGTGACGTGTCACAGGTACCACCATTGTGTTCTAGAACGAATTAATGGTATCACACCGGATCTACTTTTTCCGCCATTCAGATTGAGTTAACCGATCCCACTCATGACGTGCCATGCGTGCAGTTACTTGTCAATGACGGCCTTCTCAAAAACAAAAAAAAAAACAAAACAAGGCAGTGATTATAAACAAATCACATAGAGTAATGTAGAAATAAATAGACATTTTGCCTCTGTAAACGCTGAGCATTTTGAATAATCTCATTTTCGTGTTTTGTTATTTTCCTGGATAACAAGGAAACAATTGGCACAAAAACTAAACATATTCTTATTCGTCCAAAATTGAAGAGAAAAAATTTAGGCAACGCTACCCCCAGTTGACGGTTCTTCATACATTAGAATTTGATTTTTCGTTGAATTTTTTTCATTGTAGCTAAGTATTAATTTTACTTCTTTTGGAAATTACCCGAATGAAAGTATTTTCTATATTATCTGGCTTTCTGCTTTGCTGATTTTGACGTGAAAACAGCCTATAGAAATGCAAGAAAAGGGAATTATATTCCCTATTCTTTACAACTAAATGCAATCCCTCTTGGCTCTATTGCTTTCCGTCAGCCACCACCCCACTTTGTTCCTCACAGATCTGTTTTCTACATGTAGTGCCCCTGTGTTATTCTAGCTATAAAGAAATCCGGTCTTCTCATTCAACTGTGAAGGTCAATATATTTATAAGCAAATAAAGTAAATGTGAAAACAATTCTATAACGACACCGGTTTGTGGACGTGCACGGTGTTCTATTGAATAATGTCACCCGATCTTTTTTTAGACCCGGGTAATCTGGGATATACGTATACTTGTGAGTGATTCTTAGAGAGGAAGGGGTTTGAGTGGGAGTGTGTGTGTGTGTGGGGGGGGGGGGGGGGAAAAGGGAGGGGGGGGGGGATTTACGGCAGCCATTAATGCGATAAAGACACCGGCAAAACGATTCCGATCTGGTCAACACCGGATTTCGCCCCTCAAGAAAAAGTACCTAGTATCTGAAAATGGCATTGGAATTTGTAACTGCCTTTTCTAGTTTGGGTAACACTGAGATTGCGATTGCGGTCCTTGCATGGTTGGTTGGCTTTTGTGTGGTGTTATTTTATTTCTGGGACTGATATGTCACGTAGATAAGGAACTGGAGGGTAAATGTCTGTTGTTTTTGTCTATTTTTATTGTTGTTGTTCACTTGTTGTTGTTGTTGTTGTTGGTTTCTTGTGGGGGTGTTTTGTGAGTTGTCTTTTTTAGGAATTTTCTTTTAGCTTCGCCTCGATGACTTTTTTCAATACTAGTTTGGATTGTCTTAATCCATCGATATATTGAGTCAAAATTATCTGGGCAAAATGGGAAAAAGTGTTTTAACAGTGTGTGCACAATAGTGAATATAAGGAAAGCTTACATGGGCAATATATATATATATATATATATATATATATATATATATATATATATATATATATATACATAAATTCTGTGCAACATTGCATTTACTATAATACCTCTTAATAGAGTACGTGTGGGAAAAAGTCATCGATCAGTGATCAGGGGAATTAGCTGACCTAAGAATGTGCAATGAACCGTGAAGGTCTTCATTGGTGGTGGAGGTGAAATCACGCCCTCTTCACCTTCAAAATAGAGAACCGAACATGCCACCGGGGTAGGAATATTACTTTATATATATATATATATATATATATATATATATATATATATATATATATATATATATATATATATATATTATATATGCATATATATATATATATATATATATATATATATATATATATATATATATATATATATATATACATTGCTGTTTATTGCTAGCTATCCATACATTTATGGCAAAAATGTTGTCAGTGGCTTAGACGTACAGATAATAACATGAAAATGTGTGTGTAAAATAGTGCCGGGCAAAGCTTTGTCTGGCACATTTCATACACACTTTGTCTTATCTTTCACACCAGTGTCTGCTCCTTAATATCTCAATTTGACACTTTGACGTTGTTTTCTTAAATATTCCTGACCAAGCAATTGGTGCCGGTCCCTGTGGAAAAAAAACCCCCAGAAAACAAATAAGCAAACCCTGAAAATATTTATTGCCAAATATTCTAAATTGTGTCTATTAGATTTGGCGGAAAGGAATTTGCGGTAGGCTAGCGTCCTATCCAAAGGATAGAAAGCAATTGCTATTGTCCGTTTCACTCTAATGAAACCGGGATAAACTCCGGCTCCATGGCCCGAATGGCTCTGAAGGATTAAAAGAAGAAGAAGAAGAAGAAGAAGAAGAAGAAGAAGAAGAAGAAGAAGAAGAAGAAGAAGAAGAAGAAGAAGAAGAAGAACAAGAAGAGGAAAAGTTCTTAATTGATAAATATTTGAAGCAAACCTTGAGTTTTACACCAAATTTCCAAACTGTGTTATGTAAGTGTATAATGCTATCCTGTCGTGTGTTTGTCTGTACTGAACTGGTTCTTTTCCTTATAAAGCCACTACTGCTACTTCGTTTGGTCAATCAAAGGCTTTCGAATCAAGCCGTGACATGAAGTGCCTCAAGAACATTAATAAGTCAGTGGCGTTTTCCCACCCTTCCGTCCTTGCTAAAAGCCGGTATCAGACTAAGCGTTTTATGGCTTGATTTTTTTTTATGGCGTTCACGAGTGTGATTGTCTGTGTTATGGTTTGTGATTTGAAATGGAACTAAATCGCGTGTGTACAAATCAATCATGTGATTGAAGAAGAAAAAAAAGGTGTCATTTCATTTTTTATTTTATATTTTAAGACTTGTTATTCTAAAAGTCAATCATGTGATTGGAAAAAAATGGTGTCATCAAAAAAAAAAAAAAAGACTATGTTATTCTACTATCATTACGAGCTTTTGTGGCCGGTTTTATGTAAATATTATTTTCAGTTTTGTAAGGATTAATGATCGCTTTGATATTGCACAATAATAGTAATAATAAAAGAATATCCAACGACTAGTGAGTATCTGTTGAAATAACAATGGAAAAGCAAATGATAATAATAGTGGGCAACATTAATATTAAACCTAGTGTTGCCAAATCTATGCCGGGGGCTGACTGTAACAGCGATCATATACCTGTGCTATGCCCCATACGAGTTAAATTGAAAATCTGCAAAAGAGCAAAGGCTAAACCTAAATACCAACTAGACATTCTCCGGGAGGAACAGAAGATACAAGAAAAATTTGAACTATCAGTAAGAAACAAGTTTGAAGTGCTTGGAGAACTAACAGATATAGAAGAGAAATATGAGCAGTTTAAAGACAGTGTTGCTGCATCATTAGAAGAAAATGTTCCAACCACACTTAAGTTGCAGAAGAAGAAATGGATTACTCCAGAGATATTAGAACTAATGAATGAGAGAAGAAAGGCCAAAAATCAGGAAGAAAAATACAAGACTCTGAACAGGCAGATAAAAAGAAAATGCAACGAAGCTAAAGAAGACTGGATAAATGAACAATGTCACTATATAATGTCCTGCAAAGAAAAAAATGGCAAATTCTTCCATCAGAAAATCAAAGAAGTGACAAACAAAACTAAATCAGGTGCTAAAAGTGGATGCATCAAAGACAAGCGTGGAAACACCATCATGGACAAAGACTGCATTCTAAACAGATGGTCAGAATATATTGAAGAACTTTTTTTTGATAATCGAGGAGAAATGCCTATGATAAAAGAACTGGAAGGGCCTTCTATAATGAAAGATGAAGTTAGGAACGTCATGAAAAGCATGAAAAATGGAAAAGCTGCAGGACCTGATGCCATAACAATTGAAGCCTTGACTGGCCTGGGTGAATGGGGGATTGAATTCATCACAAACCTTCTAAATCAAGTGTATGACACAGGAAAAATGCCAACTGATATGAAACGATCCATTTTTATAGCACTACCAAAAAAGCCAGGGGCAGTTGATTGTGAACAACACAGAACTATTAGCCTAATGAGCCACCTCACAAAAATTCTTTTGAAGATAATTTTACTAAGAATAAGAAATAAAATACGACCTGAAATTGGGGAGATGCAATTTGGTTTTGTTGAGGACAAGGGTACCAGAAATGGAATATTCACATTATCAATGCTGATGGAAAGATGTATTGAAGTAAATAAGGATCTGTATATGTGTTTCATCGACTATTCAAAAGCCTTTGATAAAGTACAACACGAAAAACTATTCAAAATTCTATCATCCTTGGACATTGATGGTAAAGATTTAAGAATATTACGGAATTTGTACTGGGAACAAGAAGCAGCAATGCGTGTTGACAACGAACTAAGCAGTTTTACACCTATTAGAAGAGGAGTTAGGCAGGGGTGTGTTTGTCTCCAGATTTATTCAACCTCTATAGTGAAATGATATTAAGAGATATCGAACATAAGAAGGGGGTGTGTATTGGAGGAAAGAATGTAACAAATCTGAGGTATGCAGATGATACGGTTCTACTGGCAGAATCTGAAAATGAACTACAAGAATTACTGGATGTTGTAGTCAGGAGTAGTGAAAATATGGGACTGGAACTGAATATATCTAAAACAGAATGTATGACGGTATCTAAAAATAATAACCCACCATCCTGTGTAATAACAAGCAGAGGACAAACAATACAACAAGTTGAATGTTTCAAATATTTAGGCTTCAATGTAACATCCAATGGAAAATCAGATTGTGAAATAAAGAAAAGAATAGGCATGGCGAAGAATGCATTCAACCAGCTGCATACAATTATGAAAAACAGGAATATTAGCATGAAAACAAAAATCAAAGTCCTGGATTGCTATGTACTGTCTGTGCTGCTATATGGTTGTGAGAGCTGGACCATAAACAAGACCATGGTTAAAAGACTGGAGGCAGTGGAAATGTGGTTTTACAGAAGAATGATGAGGGTGTCATGGATGGAAAGGAAAAGAAATGAAGAAATTTTAGAAATGGCAAACAGAAAAAGATCACTGATAACAAAAATCATCAAACGCCAAATGGAATTTTTAGGACACATTATCCGCCACCCTGGTTTGGAAATACTCGCCTTGACTGGAAAGATGAATGGAAAAAGAATAAGAGGAAGACAAAGAATAACGTATTTGAAAGGGATAAGAACTTGGACAGATGAAGCTGAGAAAGGTGGCGCTGCTTTAATAGAATTGGCAAGAGATAGATCAGCTTGGCGGAAGATGATCTCCGACGTCTGCTTCAGATATGGAACTACATGAGATGAGTGTTGACAAAAGTATTGTTGGAGATTGAAATATCAATCCTGAGACCAGTCGGGATTTTCTGACCCTCCCCCCCCCCCCTCCCCGCCCCAGCCACCCAGAAATGATTGGATAGTTAAGTTTTTAGATTAGATTTGATTGAAAGTACTTTGTGATAAGCAAACGTTTCCAAAGGACACTAATTCTTATTGTACGTCTAACAACGATGGGATAGACGACTTCATAGGGTTTATACGACGTGTACATATATCCAAGTCTGACATCCGAACCCACTTATGGACCTAGTTTAACATTGCTGTTATGGACAATATTTTTGCTTCTTTTTTTTCTTTTTTTTTGAGATTTCCATCACAACAATGAGCCCGTAAGGAATTGGGATATCAGACCTGCAAATAAGTGCACGTCTGCCTTGTTGGTATCGAAGGATAACTTGATATTGTCCCAAACGTTTTTCCCTTATACTTATCTAAATCGAATACTTTTGAGTAAGTTGTAGATATTACAGTTCACTGTTTAAAAAAAAAAAAAAAAAAAAAAAAAAAAAAAACAAAAATAAACTGTTTGCCTCGGCCTTCAGTAAATGGTAGTTTGAAGTATTATGCTTGAATCCCAGCTCGAATTCTCACCCCCAAGGGGAACATTTTCAGTCTAAGTACAAGTAGAAAAAGCTGACAATACGATAAATCTCATTAACCATTTCTCAGCGGGAATCTATTATGGTATTATAAGGTCCGTGGTCTCCCAAGCATAGTCTCAATGTCAATTACAGCTTACACCACTCGAGTGGAGTTTATCCCGGTTTTCTCACGTCTTACAGCACTAAGTAGATTAGAAATAACCAGTGAAATGACGGGTTGACATATTGGCCTGAGCCTCTACCTCCAATCCAATCCAGAAGCAATTTTTAAAAACTATATAATAGTATATCACACACACACACACACACACACACACACACACACACACACACATATATATATATAATATCATTTTCTGCCATCGCGCATGTTTCATATTATTTGCTTTATAAACACTTTACATAATGCAGCATTCATTACATTCGTGTTGAATTGAAATATTATAGAAACAAAATCGCTTGGTTGCCTATTGAGTTTTATTCTATTTTTGGATTGTTAACCTAAAGGTCGAGGCCACCTTAAGATATAGGCAGATAACGACGTCACCATACAAATCATTCATTTAAATATGCAAAAGCTTACGGAACGAAATAATTTGTAATATAAGACATGGACCCCTCTAGATATAATTTGATATGTGAAGAATTATGCAAGCAATGAACATTTTTTACATCATAAATGAGAAGATAATAGATAATTATGCAGATATTGTAATATTTCGAAATAGAAGTGAAACGACGGAAGTCTGTTTTTTTTTTTTAAAATATTTGTTTTGTTTTGGGTTTTCTTTATGTTTGTTAGTTGTCTATTGTGTTTATTGTTTTTGTCTTTTTTAATATAAGTTTTTTAGTCTTATGAAAATTGTCGTAAAAATTGGTAATTGGAAGAGAAATAAAAAGTTGTTTTTAAAATCAGTTTTTCCGATCAAACTTGGACTGTGCAAGTTATAAAATGTTTTATTCAATGTTACGTAACATGCATAAACGACACAGAATAGTCAGAGACCTTAGAAAAATGGTGTGGCACGAATCGTTAAGGACAGGGAATGAGGGTGGTGGGAGAAGGACATCCAGGTGTGGTGGTGGTGGGGTGGATGTCGAAGAAACAAGATACACTAGAGGGCGACTATGTCAAGTGAACGTAATTCGAAATAGAATATTGTATTCATAAAGTAATCACGTGACCTGAATACATTAATCTTACCAATGCCAATAATTAATTTCTACATCGGGTGGATATCGATCTTGATACTCTCCATGGGTGGCGGTCCTTTGATCTTGTCGGCAGTATTGTTTTGTTTTGTTTTTTTGTTTTGTTTTTGTCAGGCATGATTTGTTCCATTTATGGCCCTTCAGTATTTCACTACTTCACCGAATGTAAACTGATGCGATTGTTGTTTTTTATATATATGATAGAGATCGATGGTAGCCTTGCTATGTGGCTCATCACATCAGTCCTGTATAGTGGCATGAAAGTGATCAGAATGAATATGAAAGTGTAGATTTATTTTCACTATTTAGGACGCATACTATAAAACAACCCAAGTATCATATTATTGTTTTACTGAAGTGACAAATTAGGGAGAAGGCACTGGTGTAAGATAATGATCTGAGTAAATAAAACTTAGATGAAATAATATATTTCAGAAATATTGAGACTAGGAAAGCACTACAACAAAAGCTTTGTAGCCATTTTGAATATTAATTTGAGGAAAAGGCTTGTACTTTTTCAATACATTTGGTACCATTTTGACCTTGGCTTATGGTCTCTCTCTCTCTCTCTCTCTCTCTCTCTCTCTCTCTCTCACACACACACACACACACACGCACGCACACACACACTCTCATTCTTTCTCTCTCTCTCTCTCTCTCTCACACACACACACACACACACACACACACACACTCTCTCATTCTTTCTCTCTCTCTCACCTACTTCTTCTCTTGGCAACTAATCCAAGAACGTCACAGCACGCTTCATCTGTTATCACGTGATTAGATCAGTGCGCAGGACACTATTCGTCACCGTGACGCACTGGACTGACCGCAAAGTATCCAAATAAATGTCGTTATATTATAACAATTTCACAAATGGACATTTTGATTTGCACTCAATGACTCTTTGTAAGCTCCTGGGTACTGAGTATTCACATTTGTGACCCACCGCGTCAAGCAGGAAAGAAAAATAATAAAGAAAAGAAATAATATACGTTATCAGTGGGATTGCCAAGATTTAGGACATTTTTGTTGTTGTTGTTGTTGTTTTGTTGGGGTTTTTTGTGGGTGTTTTTTTTTTATTCTTCTTTAATTATTTTGTTTTATTTGTTGTTGTTTTCGTTTGTTTGTTTTTTTTTTGTGTTTGTTGTTGTTGTTGTTGTTGTTTAAATACCGTGCATTTAGATGTTCATTAATTGTTTATAGTTCAATCCCTGACAAAACCACAAACCACCTCCCACCGACTTCCATATTATAATGACAATACTGCCTAACTCTTGAAGAAAACCCATATTTAAAAATTTGGTCAGAAAACTTGTTCTCCAAATATCCATCGATTTAAATGACCCTCATCTTGCTTGGCAAAAACTCTCACATCTGGGTCATCGCGAAGTTATTTGGTACCTTTTTTTGGGGAGTGTCTTCAAAGATGAATAAAAATTCCTCTTTGCAATCATGTGTAAACTCAAAGTAAAAAAACAAAACAAAAAAAACAACAACAACAAAAAAAAAAAAAAAACCATTTCAATATGAATGAAAATTCTCTTTTGCAGCCATCTGTATAATCTTAGCAGCAACAATAACTTTCCAATGTCGTCTTTTTTGGCAATAACAAAATAATGTCACAATCTTTTTAAATGAATGGCATTCAGAAAAAAAAATCTATTGTATTGTTTAAAAATAAAATAACTAAAGATAATAACAGTTTGGCAAGGATGATAATGATGAGATAAGAAACCTTTTATGTTTGCCTCAAAGACTTTTTCACGCACTGCAAGACTTGTATTTGAGGTAAATGCATTGTACGCATGCCCCGTACGTAAGATAACGCAATCTCAGCAAAAAAAAGTTATGAATCATAAATAACACAAGATCTTAAACTTAACACATATAAATACTTATATAACTTATATTGTTATGTATGATTTATCTGTTATATAAAGTATAATAATATTGCCTTGATACCCGCAATGCATTGAAAAATCGCATGAGGTTGGCGTGCTGTTGCTTGAATGTACAACCCTCAAAGTCATGAAAAAGTTAGTGGCCTTTATACGCAAACTTCATAATAAATCCAGTATCTCTCACTGTAAATATCCTTTAAAATGCTGCTTTACTAATGGAAGTAGATAGTACGATTTGCAGATTAAACCAGACTAAATTGAATGTCTGTTTTTGGAGACATAGAATTCATATGAAAAAAACCTGAGTGTTTTGTAGGAGGGGCTGATACAAGTCTAAACTGGCTGAAGTATTCGTTGTATATTATTATCATGGCAATATGGAATTTGTATTATATTTATAAGATAGAAATTATGATACTGTGGCTTATTGGGAGGAATACAAATAAAATTCATTGAAGTGTAACGACTAGGGCACCACCCAGGAAAATATCTACGTCAGAACGGGAGACTGCCTAGAACCAGAATAGATCCGGAGAGAGTAAAGATCACATAATATTGAAGGTCTCAGAAGTGTAAAATAACACGTGACGCTGTATGAATAAATTAAATTACATTGTGTTGAATGTTTCCTGTACATACCTTTATCTGCAACATAAAATTCTTTTATTCACCAATGGCTTTCGCCTAAAATCATGTTTAACATTTTAAAAAACTAAAATTTTTGCATTGCATACAGGAAGTGATGGTTGGTAATACAGATAAATTGAGAGAACAATCAGACAAATAGCTCAGAGGCAGGCAAGACAGGCCAGGGAAATATAGATTTAACAACCATAATTTACTGGAGTGGAGAGTTGCAGCGCAAGCAGTCTGCATTCAGCTAATGTCGCCTGTAATTGAACCTGTAGCAGTTGTTTTTCCTTGTGACATTCAGACCTGCCAATTTCAATTTTTCAAAAGGAAGGAAACGATTTTTTTTTTAAATCTAAAAACCGTCAGTTGCCAGTTTGGCGCTGAAACATTAATTGATATATATATATATATATATATATATATATATATATATATATATATATATATATATATATATTTGCTTTATTTTCCTAACGACTCTGCATACTGTTTTATCATACTATTGTTGCTAACGCATTCAGTATAACCTTAGTCAAATAAGAAAATAACTAGTTTATCAGCATTTTGAACTAAATTCTATCCGCAAAACGAACTGAATTGTCAACTTAAGACCAGAATCAAAAGCATGTCATAGCCTGGCAAATTTGACAATGCTAAATGTCATAAAGAAAAAGAAATTGTAAACATCTAAATCATTTCATCCTACCCAACTCTTTTCAACAACCCACTGTAACTTTATCAAATTAGAACTTATTCAAATACCAGACGAAGAAAATTACAGAGCATTTTACGTGGAGTTTATTTTCAATTTTCGATGTCTCGTTAAAATAAAAGATCATGAGTTGGCAACATTTTTTGGCTGGCACAGGGGTTTTGTCTTGTATTTGTTTGGTTTTACTTGTTTTGTTTTTTGGGGTTTTTTTCTGTTGCTTTGTTTTTTTTTTTTTTGGAAGCTTAAGTTGAGTCATAGGTGTCATGGGAAATGATCGTGTTACACTCCAGGGTGACTTGTTAGCACTTGACAAAAGAAAGGATTTGTGTGAAGGATTTTTAAAATTTTCTAACGCTTAAAATGGTATCATGTTGAAGTTGGTCTTCCATCTTGAGAGAATGAAGGTCTTAATTTTTTTGACTGAGCAATTGTGGAATGATGGATGGGCGGTAAATGGATAGATAGAGAAAGAAAATGGTTTTGAATAACGATTTAAAAAAGAAAGAAAGAAAGAAAGAAAAAATATAAACACATGGACAAAATATCAACTATAAAAGACAACGATTGATTGTAAACAGAATGTATGGATCTAGAGATATTCGTTATACGAGACAATCAGTAGGGCACCCCAGTCTTATAATATGTCAGTCACTTTGGGGGTACCTCACTCTATCTCTAAATCTGTCGCGAGAGGCCCCATTCTGTCTATCAGCCAATCTCTATCCAACTGTGTTGTATTGTAACCCCTTTGTCACTCAGATCTATTCACAACCCACCCAACCGCACGTCATTTCTGGCCCCACATACCTACAGTGGTTATAGGCAAGGATGAATAGGGAGTAGAGACGTACGATATGGCATCATCATCATCATCATCATCATCATCATCATCATCATCATCATCATCATCAGCATCATCATCATTATCATCATCATCATCATCATTATCATCATCATCATCATCATCAAAGAGTTACATCATCATCATCATGAGGTGGAGAACAACAACAACAACATCAGCAACATATCAACAACACAACAACAACTCTGCGACAACTATAATCTGAACTCTTAATCTAAATATGCATCGCTGTCCCCGTCTCCTTTGCGATTACTTCAGGATCAATCTAACTAGGTCATCTAGGTCTAATTAAAACCCACCCAACCGTCCAACCTCTATTCTGCCACCTCGTACCTATAGGGTGAATAGGAAGCAAAGACGCCAGTTTGACATCATCAAAAATATATCAACAACAACAACAACAACAACAACAACAATAACAACACTGTCACAACCACAATCTAAACTAGAAATCTAAATATCTGAATCTATGTCCCCGTCACCTTCGCGCCCCACTTTAGGACCCGTCTAACGAGATTTTCCAACCCGACCAAATCATGCATGAACGTATGAATGTGTCACAACATTACAAAGGTTTAATTGAAGACAGAAGGGGGTAGGGGATATATTATGAAGGATGGGGAGGAAGAGAAGAAGAAGGAGAGTTTTAAAAAGATAGAAGCAGGAAGGGGAGGAGGAGGAGGAGGGGGGAGAAGAGGATGAGGAGGAGGAGAAGAAGAAGAAGAAGAAGAAGAAGAAGAAGAAGAAGAAGAAGAAGAAGAAGAAGAAGAAGAAGAAGAAGAAGAAGAAGAAGAAGAAGAAGAAGAAGAAGAAGAAGAAGAAGAAGAAAGAAGAAGAAGAAGAGAAGAGAAGAAAGAAAGAAGAAAGAAAAGAAGAAGAAGAGAAGAAGAAGAAGAAAAGAAAGAAGAAGAAGAAGAAGAAGAAGAAGAAAGAAGAGAAGAAGAAGAAGAAGAAGAAGAAGAAGAAGATTTGTCATGTTAATTCAGCATCTAAAATGTTTTGATTTAAGACTGTTTCCATCAGATCATGATTCATATTCCATTCACGAGTATGCAATTGCAATGCAGACACATTTACTTTTTTATAATTTCATTTAGCAGCCCTGTTCATTTGCATATATATTGTGTCTTTCATAAAACATGATCTTGGGAAGACGTCATTTTATTGGGAACGATAGCCTCGTATTGATGTCAATTTCTTTTGTTTTGTTTGTTAGGTTGTTTTTATTTCTTGTTGTTTTTAGGGGTGGGGATGTGAGAGGGGTTGTTTGTTTTGTTTTGTTTTGTTTTTGTTTGTTTATTGTTTCTTTTTGTAGGGGGGGGGGGGGGAGGGGGGATTTTTGTTTTCTAAAAGTATTAGACATTTGGGATCCGGATATGACCCTTTCCGATAATATTCTTATCACTCAATGGAACGATATATCAAATGTTACCCGTATGTAAATAACAATCTTTTTCCTCAAGACAGAAAGGCAAAAGATAAGGATGAAGCTAGGATATAGAGGGGGGGGGGGGGAATCGAAGGGTGGAGATAGGAAGAGAGTGAAATGGAGATAAAGAGAGAGAGAGAGAGAGAGAGAGAGAGAGAGAGAGAGAGAGAGAGAGAGAGAGAGAGAGAGAGAGAGGATAATGGCTTGGATGGGGAATACGTCTGCATTTTATGCATAAAAGAAATCGATAAGCAGTGTGATCTGTCTAGACAGGTATCACGTGATATGACGTCATGAGCGGGCAGTAGGAAGACGTTTTTTAAAAAAGAATAATCTAAAATGTAATCCTGATGCTGGTTGAAGTGATGATGATGATGATGATGATGATGATGATGATGATGGTGATGATGATGATGATGATATCGGAGAAGCTCCTCCTGTTGTGACATTGATTGGTCAAGCCATCTCAGTCCTTTAAGTCATCTATATCATCATTTCCAACTAAACTCATATATATATATATATATATATATATATATATATATATATATATATATATATATATATATATATATATATGAGCCAAGGTCAAAAGGTGCCAATTTTTTTTCTCAAAATAAATGTGACATAATAGTCCATTCATGTTTCTATATGTGTAGCAAAAACCCTGTACTTCATGAATCAAAGGCCCTTTAGATAACTTTAAGGTCTAACGCAGCATAATCACGTCAACAATACCTATATGTTGCTGGTGTCACCTGTGACCGGTGACACCAAAATGAGACAAAAACTCAATAACCAAATGATTTTTGTTGAGTATCAAACTTTATTTAGTAAGTTATAGACAAAAAGACACAATCGACAACAATCATAGTACAATGATATTACCAACTATTTTAGAAAATGTTGCTTTTTTGTGTCATCGGTCACAAGCAACATAGGATGCGAATGTATTATTTCATAAAAATGTTTGTACCTTAACAATAACAACAATATTGCATATGCTTATTATCAGCAATGTTCAGAAACTTTTGGAATAAAATGTTGGGAAATAATGTGACCAAAGCATATCTTATTTAGCGACATTGTGTCACTTGTGACATTAGACCGATGACACCATTACTTATGTCACAAGCAATACCAAATTGCAATTTCGACAATATATCATTAATTTCAGTCAAACCAGTGTAATAACCACAGTTAGATATGGAATTTAATAATATTTCAGAAACCAAAGACTTCAAAAATAGAAATATACATGGAAATTAGAGCATCTGAATGTGACTTGTGACATAAGACCGGTGACACCATTACTTATGTCACAAGCAACACCAAATCACACTTTCGTCCATAATATATCATTATTTTCAGTCAAAAAAGCACAATAACCTACTCTAAAATTAAATTCAATAATATTTTAAGAAACTAAATACTTTCAAATTGGAAATATACTTAGAAATTAGTAATACTATTGTTGCTATTACTTTGGTCAAAATCGGCACTAGAACGCAATTTTGCCTCAATAAATCAAGAATAGCAACTAAACACATGTAATATAGCCTGTTAAATGTAATTCAATGACATGTCAAGCTTTGAAGAACATGAAAACAGAAATACATTAGAAACTTCAAACTTAAGTGTCACCTGTGACATTTTAACCAATGACACCAATGGTCACAAAAAGTACCAGAAGTCACACAAACACTAGATAAATATCAGCCATGGTAATGAATTCATGTAACCATACGGTAACATCCGCCCTACAGATCAAATCTGCTAGTTTGTAGTAATTTAGTGTGTTAATAGTAAATCAAATCAAATTTCTTGACAACCCTTCTATTTTCTGGATTCGTCAAAAGCTTGAGTTTTGTCTTTATTCTTGATTGATACAACCCTGAAACATAAAAAAATTAGAATTACAAGGAAATAATTAATTGTGTCAAAATCACAGTCTTATGTGAGATGTCATAATATCATATTTGTAAATAGAATAACAGCTGAACACATAATTATTTGGTGGCACTTTGTAATGTCCAATATCAAGTGTTGCTTGTGACAATGTAAAATAGCGATGACACCAAAGTTCAACTTACCTTTTCTGCCTGGAGCCACGCTGGAAAGGCAAATGAAAGTGCTGCACTTCAAAGACTGGTAAGAAGGGTGGATCAAAATTGCGAATCGCCATTTAACGAAACAAACTTCCACGTGTTCACGCATGTCGTGTTGCTTGTGACAAATGACACCAAAACCAAAAAACCTCAATATCGGCAAAACGGTATACATTTACTCCAAGATTTGAGTTCAGATAGTAAATCTATGCTTTTTTCTCATAATAAAACATTTTATAAACATTAAACATGAGCTTTAAAGTTTCGTGTCGAGTCTTAGTATTGTGCTGTGTTTGATGACACCAAAGGTCACAAGCAACACCAACTTTTTAAGAACTCTATATGAAACTTAATCAGATATGTAATGTACTGCAATTGCGTTTAAAAGTAAATTTTGACTTTATACTATTAGTCAAATTTCAATCACGCGAGCTAAAACATCACATTTAATTTCTACATGATTTCTAAAAAGGTGATGCGTTGACCTCGTTTTAAGCACATGCCAAACAGCATTCAAATTTCACTTTCAAGTTGTTTATTTCATATTCTGTTGAACAGAGTATGTTGAGCTATCTCATTTTATCTCTTCTTCATATTATCAATTGATTACAAGCATTAACCCAATGAAAACAGCCCATAATTAAGTAAAAATCAAATTTTCTTAACACTGGTATCAGGCGGGCACCTTTTGACCTTGGCTCATATATATATATATATATATATATATATATATATATATATATATATATATATATATATATAAACTGGTGATAATTTCTAAGCATTACATCTCTATCTCTCTCTCTCTCTCTCTCTCTCTCTCTCTCTCTCTCTCTCTCTCTCTCTCAGTCTTGTACAAAAGAGATGTATACAAACATATAATTAAGTAGACGTACTATATTCCCCTTATCGTGTAAACCTCAGCCACACCAACGAGTACACTATGATTACCAATACCACTCTACCGTAACGTCCCTCTGGGCAGACGAAGTTGGCCTCCAGGTTAGTGCCACGGACTTAATGATTGTTGATTTCACACGAAATCTCTTAACACTCGCTAAGGTATATGTCTAATATATGCAAGTTTTTCATATCTTGCGTAACTTCCAAACCAAAACTTTCGTCTCAAGCCAAGTAACCAACCATAATAATGGAATTAGTCGTTATCAGTTCTGAAGACATAAAGTGTTGTGAACCGTTTTGTATTTATAGAAATGTATTCTCAGTTCCCATTATACTCCTCAGTACAATACGACTTCATTTTCCAACAACGACAGCAATATTCAAGGACTTCTCGCTTTTAGCTTTAAAATTAGTAATGGGGCCACTTTTCGTTTTTCAACATAGATATTTATTGAAGAACTTTGATACCATTGAAGTCAAAATAATTTGTAAGAAACATTTAAGGTATTATGTTATGTATTTCAATCAAGAAAAAACTGATACTTTGTCAAATTGAATATTATAGTGTTCATATAATTTAGCCTTTTACTTCATCTGTGATCGTCAAGAAGATTGGCAACGAGAACATTTGATTTCGCACTCGTGCATCAAATATACGAGCCAATGATTTTACTAAGCATTTTTTTTGTAATAACATTATCCAAGACATATTTCTATCTAGGTGATAAGACTCATAGTTGGCATTATAAACCTGAAAGCAGAGATAGGTCATCGCTTTGTGAGCGTGATGACATCTTGCGATGTATCTCAGAGGCTAAGGCCACCTACTGTTTAGAGGACTCAATGCACAGCGAGCGGTCGTGTAGTGATGGAAAACCAATACGTTTTTACTCAATGCCCTCTCGTTGTCCACCATGTGTGTCTGTCCCTGACATGCACTTAAAGGTCAAACGATTATCTTATTTAAAATTCAAATTGAATATCTCTTCTCATGACCGTATAAGTCTAAACAATTGATCTCATCATTGTAGTGGACTCACTAGTCGAAACAGTTTTAAGATGTGACACGAATAATTTGGGTTAATTTAAACGTTTCGTTTTTCAAGATCAAGACAGTCATTGTATTGCTTCTATAAGACTTGTTTATTGTTTCAGCTTAATAATTTATACTCAGTAGTTTTGAATAACAATAATTGTGAACTGCCCTTATTGGCCTCCAGTATTTGTTACGACAATACTTTGTTATATACTTATACAATAGGAAAGGCGATCGGATCGAAATATCTAATATTATGTTTTCTTAACAACCCTGCTGATTCCTATGTTGACATTGATAGGTCTTTATAAAGATAGCAATCATGACTGTTATATAATACAGTAATTTAAGACTTGTCCTCGCTTCGTCATGGGAGGGTAACTCGTCATTCATTCGATTACTTTTAACGAGTCCCGCGCCTTGGGGCTTTTACTGTACCTGGTTGACCTCTGATTTCATCGTAATACTTTTGGGACTTCACTGTATTAGTGACCCATCGCCTAAAACGGTATTATTTCCGTATAAACCACATGCCAAAAGTGGTTTTCAAGTTAAGATTGCCAGAAATGCAGCACCTTGGTTTTGTCACTTAAAAAAATATTTTCAAAATACATGAACATTTAACCCAAGTGTCATATACTTTTTAGATCATGATTTTTTAAACCTTTAAATTACTCCGACATAATACTTTTTTGAGGTGTTAGTTCACATTTATTTATAATTTAGTTAGCTCAATGGTTGTAAAAAAAAAGAACTTGGTGAGGAAAACCCCTTTCCTGCCGAAACCTGGTCACTTAACCCAGGGCTAACATTATCTTTGTTGCGCTTCCTGTACGAATTTGACCTTGTGTTTTAGTATAATATTATGAGTAGTTTTTATTCCTGGGAAAACATAATGGCACATGATTTGATGTGAAGCATAAACTTGGGGGTTACACATATTTGATCAACTTTCGACGTGAGATAATTGATTTTCCCTTCCATCTATTTGATGCATAGATACAGTAAATTGTGACACCAATGCGTTTCAAGGACTGCAACAAATGTTCATCAAAGTATATCATTTATTGAATGATAGCTTCACTCAGAACATACTGGGTATTTTGGGGGTTTTTTTGTTTGTTTTTTTTTTTTTATTGTTTTTTTTTTTTTTTTTTGGGGGGGGGGGGGGGGGGGGATTTTTGGCACTGTCTTACAAATTCATCCCTTAATGGCCTTTATTACTATCATTGCTGCTCTACTCTAGTATTATGACGTACCGAGAATGATGCCAAAAAATAATTTAAAGTTAAGACGAAAGAATTTTACAATTTAATAACATACAATATTAAAATATGTTCTCCTCAAGTAAGGATTCGTGCTTTGGACTATACATTGAATTGTTAGTGACTAGTATACTAGGACATAATACCCTTAAGTGGCAGTTGGTCACGTGTTATGTCTTCAATCCATTTATGCAGATTGTTTTCGTTTCCACTTTGATCCTCCTACCCACGAA
Source organism: Berghia stephanieae (assembly GCF_034508935.2). NCBI lineage: Eukaryota > Metazoa > Mollusca > Gastropoda > Nudibranchia > Aeolidiidae > Berghia > Berghia stephanieae. Next base: position 11,365,391 of record NC_088368.1, on the reverse strand, counting down.
TTATCCGTCTTCTTAGCAATGACAATTTAATTAACTATCGGTTAAAATAAATAGACTGGCGAATAACGTGATTCAGACACGAAGGCAGTATAATTTATAATGTCTCTGCTAAACTATCATAACTTGCATAAACCATTCACATAATGTTAGTATTTTGATGGGCACGTCGAATCAAAGACGTACAATCAATGTCTCAATATACCAATCAACTTCACCGTTCCAAAAATTCACCCGTTTAATCGAGCCGATCCAATTATCAAATCACCGCTTATCGCATACAATCATAGAACAAAATACCTGTTCCCAGCTAATCAGTTCGGGTAATCGGCACGTTCGGATTAAAGAGATCTCGGTTATTGAGAAACCACTGTACATGACTCATCTACACATTTGCATATTCCGAATTTTTGTGAGAAATGTTATCGCTCCACATGCTATGGACTGATCGTGTAGAAAATTTAATATTACATTTTATACTACATTACAGTGACGTTTATATTTACATTTTAAATACGATGTTTAATGTAGTGTCCCCGTGGATTTAAATGGCTTGTGACATCGTTATGACCACACTAGACAAATAATTAAAAATAACACAGACATTTATAGTATTGCTTATGAAGCTTGTGGTGAGTGTTTGCTGGAAACGAAGACATCGTGGAATAGAAAAAAAAATTAAATAAGTCCGATGTTTAAAAATGCTAATAGCAATTGTTTAAACTTGAGGTTTGACATAGAGCAATATCACTAGACGTTTTCAACGCGATTTACAAAGGGTCCGAGGCCAACAGCAACACTTAACATGTAGGACGTGACATGACGCCTGTTAGGCGATATTACAATCTTTTTCGACAGAGACAACGGTCAGGTACTCATTTTACACCTGGGTACGGTGCGAGAATGTGAGTAAAGAGCCTTTTCCAAAGACTTAACTGAGCGCCGAGCGATCTGAAAGCGAGTGACATACCGCAAGACCACATTGTCCTCTTAATTCATAACAAAAAAATGAAGTAAAAATTCTTTGCCAAAAGGAAAATAGAAGTGTGTTCTTTGTACTGCATGATTGTCGAATTCCAAAGGGAAAAAATAACTAGATTTTAAAATCGAACACGTTTACAAGTGTTATCTATACCATGTGTTGGAGCATTGCTCGCTTTTGACACTAAACTTTTTAGTGCAGCCCTGATGAGTCGTTCGTTGTCATTTACGAGATATGTTGGTCTCTGGCCTTGATATGGCATTTGCAAACATTGTATTGGCACCGATTCAAGGTTCTAGAGTCATGGTAATCCATATCAAGTATATTGACGTGTCATCAATATTCCATTATGCAAATTAGGTTGAATTATTCTCTGTGTTGTGTGGTCTCTCTCTCTCTCTCTCTCTCTCTCTCTCTCTCTCTCTCTCTCTCTCTGTGTGTGTGTGTGTGTGTCTCCCCCTCTCTGTTTATCTATCTATCTATCTATCTATCTATCTATCTATCTATCTATCTATCTATCTATCTATATATCTATCTATCTATCTATCTATCTATCTATCTATCTATCTATCTAATTATCTATCTATCTATCTTCTCTCTCTCTCTCTCTCTCTTTCTTTAT
>NC_088368.1:11356290-11358790 GCF_034508935.2 Berghia stephanieae | reverse complement strand
TTTTGGCAGAGAGTCTGGTTTACTTTGTCTGTTGTATGTCTGGTATATTTTGTACGTGAATTCGCTGTATCCATTGATTTATGGAGCTTACTTTCTGAGGACGTATCATCTATCTATCTATCTATCTATCTATCTATCTATCTATCTATCTATCTATCTATCTATCTACCTATCTATCTATCTATCTATCTATCTATCTATCTATCTATTTGTCTTTTTATCCATCAACCTACCTACAAATCTATCTATCTATTATCTAACTCAAACTTATCCTTCAGCGGACGCTGTCTATCTATCAATCAACCCCATCTACCCATACTAATCAATTTCTATTTCCAGCCATCGATTTATCTATCTATCTAGCTAGCTAGCTATTTACCAATCGATTTTTCTATCCATATATATATCTTAGTTATCTATCTAGTACCTATCTATTTAGCTTTCGATATATCCATCTATATCTGTGGATCTATTTATATCTCCCTCTTCCAGTTATTCTATCCAATAACCTTTTCTATTTCCAAATTGACTGTCGGACGTTGGCCTATCCAATAGCCATGGACGGATATTTACATACACTGTCGCATCGACATGTCAAATAACAACACGCGAAGTATCGATTTGGCCCAGTAAGTACTCGATGGCCTCAAAATACAAATTATAATTCTTCTACTTCATTCCTACCGTTGCCTCTGAAATGGATGTACGATCTAAAGAGACAAAAGGACCAAACACACACAAAAAACAACAATTAATTAATATACTTTAGCTGGAAAAACAAAACATAGAAGACAGAAAGTTAACTGGAAATTGCATCGAAGACCCCAGCCGATGTTCTAAGCGATCTTTCAAATATCGATACCACCCTATTAATGTCAGCATACCGGACCGGGACCTGGATTTTTGCTGAAGTATCAAATGTTTTGAATCATGCCTTAGTAGTTGGTTGCAATCACTTATTTGCAGGTTTGATAACCCAATTCATTATGGGCCTAATTGTTGTAATGGAAGTTTATTTTTTTTTAAAGATGCAAAATATTGTCCTTTACAATGTAAAACTAGGCCCATAATTGCGTTTGGATGTCAGACCAACATAATATTTACAAGTTAACCACTCTCACTCTCTCTCCCTCTCTCTCCCTATTTCTCTCTCAACACATACACACACTGACACACCCTCACCCACACACACAGACACACACAAACACACACACCTCGTATTATATTGACACACAACGCACCCGTCAAAAGACAGGATGATATATTTTTAAAACTAATCGAACCAGACTAGAAACCAACAATGAGTAATTCTAGAAAACAACTTATATTGATTTTGTGTCGTCAAATAAAAAACTCGCATTTTACAATTCCCTGGCATTGGTAAATAAGAGAGAGAGAGAGAGAGAGAGAGAGAGAGAGAGAGAGAGAGAGAGAGGGGGGGGGGGGGGTCTTGTACCCTTCCCCTCCCTCTGTGTGTGTGTGTGTGTGTGTGTGTGTGTGTGTGTGTGTGAGTGTAGATGTGGACATTTAACTGTGTGATTGTGTGTGCTTGTTCGTGTGTGTGTGTGTGTGTGTGTGTGTGTGTATGTGTGTATCTGTGTTTATGTGCGCGTGTCGCACGCACAGTTTTATTCCCTTGGGCGTTGAGATCGAGGAATTCCACATGCATACTTGATAGTGGATATTGGGATTGACCTGAAAAGCATCGAATTACGACCAAAATTACTTAATTATGTAAAACACAGACTCCTCAGGGCTCTGGGTTTCCATTCTATGGGCCTTTTTTTCACTTTCATTGCTATTTGTCTATGCTTTCAACCTCTCTCTCTCTCTCTCTCTCTCTCTCTCTCTCTCTCTCTCTCTCTCTCTCTCTCTCTCTGTGTGTGTGTGTGTGTGTGTGTGTGTGTGTCTTCCTCCCCCTTCTCTCTCTCTCTTCACGTATTTCTTTCTTTCTGTCCACTCTCTCTCTCTCTCTCTCTCTCTCTCTCTCTCTCTCTCTCTCTCTCTCTCTCTCTCTCTCTCTCTCTCTCTGAAGTTAATAGTTTTTTAGTTCGCCACAAATCCGTCCTAATATATTATAGAATACCGTGTTTTTGGACTGTCCGTCCCCATCAGTGTTAAAAGAAGGCAGGCCCTACCGTTCTCTAATAAGTGTGTAATAATCCGGGCCAATCCAGGGAGAGAATTACTTTGGGGTTTCTCTGGCATTGCTGACATGGCAATATCCATCATACCACGACAACAGAGACTCTTATCATAATAGCTCCCTCAGGTTCTCTCAAGCCACAGAAAATTGCACGATGTGTGGTCTGTGGATTGCACACGTCCTTAGTATTATCAAGGGGTTTTACCCTTTCTTGTTTTATCAAAGTTTTTGATATACTTTGTGGTTTTGGCTCAGCACATTGTTTAGTAGTAGTTCTTGTCTACCCCTTCATCCCCCAAGAACAGTATACACAAGGCATACTGAGCATTCTGTGGATTTTTAGCATTATAATTT
>NC_088368.1:11348790-11351290 GCF_034508935.2 Berghia stephanieae | reverse complement strand
TGTTATTTCGTTTATAGTAGTTGTAGTGATACCGATGGGACAAACGACATAACATAGTAATGTGACCTTGGATTTCTTTCGTGTTTTTTTTAGTTCGCCACAAAGGTTGTCCTAATATTGATATGATAGAAACCCTCTAGAATGACAAAAATAAACGATTTTTCATGGGATTTGTTCACTAGATACTCCACTCGGTTGTGATCTAGAATTTGAAATTACACATTGTAAACGTGCAATTTTATAATAATAATGAAGATGATGATGATGATGATGATGATGATGATGATGATGATGATGATGATGATGATGATAATCAAGAAGGAGGCAAAGAAGAAGAAAAAGAAGAAGAAGAAGAAGAAGAAGAAGAAGAAGAAGAAGAACAACAACAACAGCAAAAACAACAACAGTAACAACAACTACTACAACAAACAATGAAAGAAAAACAGAGAAAAGGGTTTTATCTAAACAATTTAAAAATAAAAGGTAAACGTTAAGAACAAAACCGATTATATGAGTTTAAAAGTACGTATTGGGCCGCACTAAGTGAACTAGATGGGACATCGGTTCCTGTGGTTCAACCACTTGACTCCGTCACTCATGTTCCCTTTCCGTCCGAATTTGAAAACATCATATTATGTGATTACGTGCTTATGTCATGCCACCTGTTGCTTGGGTCAAATTGAGTGCATGCAAATTGTCGCATTTGTATTCGTTTCGTTATCGCATGTTATTTATTTCCCTCCCCCACGGAATGGGGAGTGAGAGTCACGTAAATAATGGCTTCCGGAAATACATGCCTTAGTTCAACAATCAAATGTGCGTGTTCATATTTGGATTAGGAACATTCGGAAACGGGTCCAAACACGAACACTCTGAAATCCCTCTTCGACAAAGGAAGAAAAATCTTATTTGTATTATCTAAGGACATATGTTGAGATAAGTCAGAGTTCGATGATACCTAGAAATGCCTAAATTATTATCAACGAAGTTATGTAAGTTACGCAGGACTAGTTGACCCGGCGATGCGTAAAGTCAACATCCACATCTAAATCCCACGCACAAATACCTACCAAAGAAGGAAAATAATAGTTTGGAAAACTCCCTTCTCACGTGTCCAATCGAATATTCCGTCATAGATCATGGTCAATTCACATCACAGAGGTCAGTCACAGTGCGGACAAATTACCATTGTCCCCCAAGTCATATTTTTTTCGCCTAAAATCAGCAAGGTCGTCCAAGTTCGTCGACCTGGTAAATCCCTCGGATCAACACACCTCACCACAAAGCAAACCCCAAATACAACACACGTAATCATGCACATACACATAAACAACACACAATCTACGTAATACATCATCTCTGATACGAACTGATCAGTGATCAACAGACTACGCTCTCTATGAGAGTTATTCTTTGGCAGACAGTTCGCGACCGGTTCTTGTCCTTGTACACGGGTACAAGGCCCTCACGCCTGGGCAGAGAAACACACTAAGAGAACCGCTCGCCTGAAATCCCCAAGTCAAAACAAGATTGTCCCTCCCAGTTATTGTCTTATGAAGTTCACGGATGACCTCACCAGGCTACTTGAGTTCACGAGTCCAAAAAAAAAACCCCACGTGTTACGACTGGAATCAAACGTGGCCGACCATCTCAAAATGCTGTCATGTCGGAGCTTGATTTGATTCTTAAAGTTGAGTTGAAAGTCATGCGCTCTGGTTTGCTAAGATGGAATGTCATAGAAAATATAAGATAAAATGACATATCTTTCATAACAAACAATAATCTTTATTCCTCGTATTATGAAAGGTTGTATGTTATAATTTGGGTTATTCTTACTCAAAATGCAATCCTCTCCACTTTGTTTATCCATTTATTGTACAGGATTTTACGCGATGGGTGGGTTGGACTTTGTCTTCAATTTTCACACTCTGTGTTGGCCTCCAATTCAGATTACAGAGCTTCCACGTGCATCCTTGTAGCTCAGCAAAATATGTTGCTTCTCGGTTCCTTTGGACGTATTAATATTTGATCTTTCTAAGACAAGTTGTGAAAAGTTTTCTCACACGCCAATGAACAATAATGTCAAAGATTGAAAACTGTCTTTTTACAATCGTTAAGATGACTTTGTTCTGGGTCAAAACGCGTAAAATTATTTAGATAAAACCTATTTTCCATTTTCAACTTAAAGGATGCAGCTTGAAATCCTTTGTCCAAAAACACAAAAAATCTCTCTCTCTCTCTCTCTCTCTCTCTCTCTCTCTCTCTCTCTCTCTCTCTTCTCTCTCTCTCTCTCTCTCTCTCAACTTGGATACGATAAGACCTTCTCCACATTCAGCCCAGTAGTCCTTCAGACAACGAAAAGTGTCCTCACAGTTACCCCATGACAAAACCTTGACCGAAACTATTACGTCATTACAAGCAATGTCCACTCTCTTGTCCACAGTCCTTATGTTACGTGTCATTAGGATTAATTATCATTCTACCGGAATGGAACCGCTCA
>NC_088368.1:11296290-11343790 GCF_034508935.2 Berghia stephanieae | reverse complement strand
TACATACATGCAGGTCTGACATCCGAACTCACTAATAGGCCTAGTTTAACATTTTAATTGAGAATATTTTGCATCATTTTTTTGAGATTTCCATTACAACAATGAGCCCATAAGAAATCGGGTTATCAGACCTGCAATTAAATGCACGTCGGATTTAGCTCATTAAGATAGTCTAGGATTGGCATTATGCGTGCTAGACTGAAGATCATAAATTTCTTTTTTAAGTCAAGAGGGTAGTGGCTCAAAAGTTGTGACATTGTGACAAACTGCTTCTTTTCCTTCTTGTAATAGGCTTCAACAGACGTGACGTCACTTCCCCCGTAATGGCGCATAGTAACTTAGTAACTGGTTCTAAACTATCGAAACAATGGCGGACGCCCTTATGAAATATTTTTCCGATGAGCATAAAAGTGTATCCAGAGGAGAAAAACATTATAAATCTGATTATGTTGTGACTTTTATACATTCTGATCACTTCACATGTGAAAAAGTTATAGCCAGCATGAAGAATAAAAAGTACCAATTTTCTTTGTATAGAACCAAGCTGCTGGTTGCTGGGCGGACGTGACATCAGACTTGTTTTGTGCACGATGAATTATTACGCCAATAGGCAGCGTTCAATAGAGACAACAATACTAAGTGTGCATCTTTTATTTTATTTCTATCTATTGTTATTTCCGTTGTTGTGCGGGTCTTTTTGTGGTTATATTGCAGTATGACATTATTCAACTTCAGACCGACATATCCCTGTTTCGGTTCCCGCTTTGGGCGGCGCAAAATTTATTCCTTGGAAAAGGACAGCACTCAGGTGTAAAATAAGTACCTGGGCGGTATCAGCGTTGAATCTGTCGAAATAAATTGTGTCGTATCTCGTCCCACATGTGAAGTATTGCTCTTAGCGTTGGGACCATCACCACCACCATCACAACCACTTGTTTTCATCATCATCATCATCATCATCATCATCATCATCATCATCATCATCATCATCATCATCATCATCATCATCATCATCATCTTTATCATCATCATCATCATCATCATCATCATCATCATCATCATCATCATCATCACCATCATCTATAGCATCACCATCATTATCTTTATCATCATCATCATCATCATCATCATCATCATCATCACCATTATCTTCATCATCTCTTTGTCTCCATTATCCAGGATCTTGATGCTGAAACCGCTGCTCACATTGAGGCTGACTCCATTGCCCAGACCAAGGGAGAAGAGGCTGCCTTCTACAAGGATCTCTGTGACGAGGTGAGTTTATCAATACAATAATCATTTGGGGCTATGTGGTCTAGTGGTATAACAATCGCTTTCGGATCGGATCGGAAGGTCCTGGGTTCTAGCCTCGCTCGGCGCATAGTGAGTCCTTGGAAAAGGCTCTTTACTCACATTCTCCCAACGTACTCAGGTGTGAAATGAGTACCTGGCCGTTAACAGCGTTGTCTTTGTCCGAAAAATTGTAATATCGCCTAACAGGCGTTATGTCCCGTCCTACATGTTTAATGTTGCTGTTGACCAGAGACCCCTTGTAAAGCGCTTTGAGCACATTTAGTGGATATTGCACTATATAAAAGCTTACTTTAAAAAAAAAAAACATTTTTAAAACATTTATAATTCACAATTAATCCAGATAGACGGGAGAAAAGTTGTCGGCATGTCGAAAAGGAGAAAAAGAATTGCTCATGCTTTCATTGTTCTAACTCCTCAAATCAGAGATTAGGAGTCCTCCATTGTGACATAGCGCCTTGGATGTCGAGGTGACCCTGATCAATACCAATTTCAATTCCAAGTTTAATCTCGCACGATCTACTGGAATAGGATTTATATTATTTTTCACCTTCAAAGACACTAAATTACCATACTCTAGTCTTTAAATTCATTTTTTTTTTTACATTCAAAGACAGTAAACTTCCAAACTCTAGTCTTTAAGTTCATTTTTTTTACATTCCAAGACAGTAAACTTCCAAACTCTAGTCTTTAAATTCATTTTTTTTTACATTCCAAGACAGTAAACTTCCAAACTCTAGTCTTTAAATTCATTTTTTTTCATCTAGTTCCTAACAACAACACCAGTTTGATGTGGACAGTAACAATTTATATATTTTCTCGGATTCCAGTTTGAGCTCCTGAAACAAGAACCAGTGACCATCAAGGGCATGGACTACAATGAGTTCTGGAAGAGTGAGATGAAGAAGGCACTCCGTGACATCAACGCTGCCTATGACGATAAGCTGGAGGGTATGCAGATGGACATGGACGCCAAATACGCTACTCAGGTAGGCTGATGAACTTGTAAACTCTGTCCCTCTGTCCTCACCAACCTTGGGAAAATTGTCACATTCGTGACGACAAAACCAATATTTTTCTCATTCTGAATTCTTCTGTACATTATCAAATTTAAAGATAGTTGGGTGGGTGGGGGGGGGTCCATCATCATCTTGTGCCATGAGAGGGTATGCAGATGGACATGGATGCCAAATACCCTACTCAGGTAGGCTGATGAACTGGTAACTCTCTCCTTACCAACCGTGTTCCCAATCTTCATATTCGTTACGACACAACCAATATTGTTCTCATTCTGAATTCTTCTGTACATTATCAAGATATTTTGGGGGGTCCATCATTATCTTGTGACATGCTTTGGTCACGTCAGCGATCATTGCTCTCCACTCCTCTCTTTTTTCCATTACCCTGATGGTGTTTCTGTTTCTTTCAGTTCCCAGTCAGTCTGTCAGGGAATACAGCATTTTCGTTCTCTGGCTTCCCAAGGGCTCTCTTTCCTGTTAACTTTCCGGTCACACTTAATTTTTCCAGTCCCTCCCTACTCATCACATGACGTAGGAATTTTGCCTGCCGTTTAAATATTGTATCAACTGCTTTTCTTCTACACTTTTCGTTTCTGGGGGTTATAGTTATAAATATATTATACACTATGTTGTTGAGCTCATTTTTGCTGAAAAGAAACATGTATGGTAGGAACTTACTGCTTTTGTGTTGAGTGAAAAAGGCTTATTTTTGTGTTGGTTGGGTACAACTTTTGGGGAAAATCCTGAAAATGCTCGGTAAGGAGATAGTTAAAGTCAAAAAGCTGTATGGTGTTGATGCTATGCATATGAACAAATTGTGGAACCTCAAAAGTATAAAGTGTAATAAAATATAGTGAGAATTTATCACTCAAGTAACGACCTAAAAACAATGACAAAGAGTTGAATGACGTTATAATCATTCTTTCTTATAGACGTAATGGCGATGGTTGGTAAAGTTGGTAGTTGCCATGATGATGATGATGATGATGATGATGATGATGATGATGATGATGATGATGATGATGATGAATTCAACAAGTTAAAGACAAATATAGAAAAGAACTGAATGTGATTAACAATTAACGTGCAAAGCCATAATATGTTAAATAAAAATCCGATTAACTCTCGTCCCCAGATCAACGCCTTGAAGAACGGCAACGTGAAGGACAACATGACCTTGAACCGTGCCAAGGAAGATGTCACCAGGTTGAAGGGTCAACTTTCCGACAAGAACGCCGCCTATGCCGAGCTGGCCACCAAGGTAAGGATTGACAGAATTCGAAATTGTAATAATACGGAAGTCTTTGACTAGAGTTAATCCTGATTGTCATTAGTTGATTCTTAACAACTGTACGGAACACGCACAGAAAACAAATGTGTGCTGTCCTGGGAAAACATACCAAATGTCGCTGGACCTCGTTTTGAGCTAAAGGTCTATAAAGGTAAAAATGGCATTCTGTGGCAAAATAAGATTTCTTTAAAAGATGATATTTTAACCATCTATCTTTGATTTCCCAAAAGCATTCTTGTATGTTATGTCTTTATATTTTAAAAATGGGTAAGATAATCAAAAAAGACAAAATGTGATTTTGTTTTTTTTTGTAGCCTTATATTTTTGTGTCTTGTTGTTTGTCTCCTGACGAAGGCCAAGGTCCGAAACGTTGTTTGTTTTGTACTGTCCCCTTTTATATGAGTCACGTTTACTCACTTTATTTTTCTCTTTTGAGGGATGTTTTCTTTTTTCTTGTATTTTTCTTTTTGCTTTGTCTGGCACTGTTTCATACACAGCTTTTATTTCCAGATATTTATCTTATACCACTGTTTGCCCTCTAATATGTCATTGCACGGAAGTTTTGGTTCATGTTTGAAGTTACCTCATGCCTGTCTTCTAAAAAAACTGTGTTGTGTTCTTTCCTTTCCAGCTTGCTGCCCTCCAGGCCGAGAGAGACGATCTTGCTCGTCAACTGTCCGAATTGGAGAGAGAATTGGAACAACAGAAGCTGAAGTACAACACAGATGTTGGAGATCTCCAAGACGAACTCAGCTCTGTGCTTGCCCAACTCCAGACACTTATGGATGCCAAGATGTCCTTGGAATTGGAGATCGCTTGCTACAAGAAACTGCTGGAGGGTGAAGAAAACAGGTGAGATTGGATGATTTTAAAATATTTTTAAAATAGTAAAATATTATGTGCGCATTTCCACGTATTTTTATTTATTTCCCAAGTAGACCATATGAAAATACATTTCCGTTTCATACAGTATCAGTAGCTGCTAGACCCCCATTTTGTATAAACACTCTTACAATATCCGCCACTGCCTATAGCATCTGAATAAAATGAATTGACATGTGTAAAGTGCCTAACCCAAGGACACAACTTCGATACCAGAATTTTTCACCATTACTGACACTAGTGATCACACTTGACTTTTTCTCACAAGACGAGACACCGTATCACTAAGCCACTGGGTCACACAATAATTTTATCTTTTTAAAAAATACCGGGCAGGCTCGAATATGTCCCGTTTCCCAAACTGCAATGCATCAGAATTTGATGGCAGGCCTTTCCTGTACAGTTTCTCAAATATTGGACCTGATAAAAGGTTGGATTTACTTCGGGCAGACATTAATTTGAGATATACCCGTGTCATATCTGTCGAGCTAAAGTTACTTTTCGTTTATTGACGTCCTTGATATCGGAATAAATAATACCCAGCTCAACGAACAGCATTATTCTATGAAACAGCTGAGTTTCATGTAAATGAAAAGCAAACGAGACATTAACAGAATTTTTTTAAAAAGCAGGAGTATTTTCCAAGGGATGTAATTATGCCACTACTTTTGAGACGAGCCACTTATTATTGAGTTATTTCCCTTACCCACATTTTTGTGTGTGTTGGAAACTCCCCCTGTCTGTCTGTCTTGTCTGTGTTCTTCTTCTTCTTCTTCTTCTTCTTCTTCTTCTTCTTCTTCTTCTTCTTCTTCTTCTTCTTCTTCTTCTTCTTCTTCTTCTTCTTCTTCTTCTTCTTCTTCTTCTTCTTCTATTTCTTCTATTTCTTCTTCGCTTTTCTCTTCTGTCTTCATTTTCATTTCTCTCTCTCTCTCTCTCTCTCTCTCTCACTCTCTCTCTGTTTTATAACTGTGCTTTTCTTCATTTCTACGTCCTTCTCTTACTAATACCAACGCTGGAATCGGCCATTTTATTACAGCATCATTCGTCTGTTTATGGATTTGTACCATGATGATTTTTGTGAGGCACACAATGAATCCACTGAATCCCAACCAAACGGTGATTCGGGTGTGAATAGTCAAACTCGCGCGAACAGGGCCAGGTATATAATTTATCAGCGCGACAGTTTCCGACTTTATCAGCTTTTTTATATTTCAGCAAGCGCCAATCTTTAAAAAAAAAGAGAAACATCGAAGAAAAAAAAGTGTTCAATACACTCGCCTTTTTAATCTTAGTTTACTTTATTTTTATTTTGTTTTGTTTTTCTATTATTTCTATTTTCTTTTTTCCGTTTTTTTTCATTCCATTTGGTTTCGATGTATTTTTGCCACTTTTTAGAAAAAGATAATTATATGTCTATGATCCTCTGATGCGAAATAATTGTTCCGAAGGTAGTTTTTTAAATGATATTTATCTATGACATTTTCAAAATTCCAAATATTATTTTCTTTCCATTTCGCTCTTCCTCCTCCGCCTACTCTCTCTCACACACACTCTCTCTCTCTCTCTCTCTCTCTCTCTCTCTCTCTCTCTCTCTCTCTCTCTCTCTTCATTTTCACTGGTTTTCACTGGCTATATACTATATATTACCCATATTACACAGATCCAAACAACCCTTATTGACAATTTCCAATACCTGAAGATGTCTCTCCCCTAACATGCCACTTTAAGCATTATCAAATAACGACGCAACTATAAGTCCACCCCACCCCTCCGACACCCCAAAATCTATGCAATATCTGAAGGAAAGAAAAATAATAACTTTTTTAAGATTCAAGTTTCGATTTGTTTTTGCACTGCAATCATTTCAATTCAATTTATTTCTCTATTTTGTTTGTCTGTAGAACTTCTATATTTTATGTTGTTTTTTTTTTTTTTTGTTTGTTTAAACACAATGAGGTTTTTTAAAACTATTGTGCGACCAGTTTTAATGCCAGTTTTTGCACAATGCAGAAGACAAATATTTCGATGTAGTTGAGTCATTTGACATTTTCGGCTCTTCATTTTTATCAAAATATTTTTTATAATCTCTCAACCAATTATTTGTATTGAAATTTTCTAAATAATTTTATTTAAATATTCTGTTTTGTTTATTTTTATTTTTTCCTCTTTTTATCTCAAAAATTGATTTGTGCTTGTTTAAAATTCTGCTGCAATGCAATTTTGCGAAGTTTTAGTTTTTACAATTCTTTCATGATTTATTTCGTTTTTTTCTTCAGTTGATTAGTTGAATATATACATTAAATCTAAAAGTTATAAATTACAATACTTCAAAACTTCATAAGTATTTAATTTAATTCCTCAAATTCACTCATAAAAGACACTAGATATAACCAGGACAAGCACAACTAAGTTTCAAGTTAAAAAATTAAATTATGCCCGTTCGCCACGACATCATAAGATATCGTCGCCGAAGCATTCCACGAAGGAATATAGATAGTTCATCAAACAAGGTGTCTAATGTCAAGAGGAATCACCCATGTTGTCCAAGTGAGAAAATTGGGGGTTAATAATCTAAGTTAAGTTTCAAGTAGCAGGTATCATTCTTTTTTTAAATTTCAAACAAAGTATAATATTTTTAAGGACGTTCTTTGAAGTTAATAATCTAAAATTGGGAAAGAGAAAAGAAATCAAGATTCAATCCTATATTAAAAATTACTCGGTCAAGTATACATTTACAGTTATATTCGTAGTCTTAAATGTAAGCCTGTAACTACTTTTCAAACCCATCTTTGAATATTACTAAATAGATAGATTAATGACAAATAAGAAGAAAAAAATGAAATGAAAGATGTGATATAAAAAGCCGTAAAATACATGATTTTAATGAACATGCGCGGTATTGAGGTATGTGATGTGAAGGATTTTTTCAAATTGTTTTGAGTTCTAGGGTTCCATGTATGTTTACAGGCCCTTCTTGCAACTGAAATCATTCTATCACATGGTTATTATTGTTATCATCCTTATCAATCATCATCATCATCACCATCATCATCATCATCATCATCATCATCATCATCATCATCATCATCATCATTATCATTAGCATCATCATAGTTTTGAAACCATTTTGCTTTTCTCATCTTTTCCACACACAAAAATAGAGTTGGACTCCGATCCATGGTTGAGGATGCCCTTGGTGCCACCGACAAAGGAAACGTTCAGATGGCCCTGGAAGCCGCTCTTAAAGATCAGTCCAGTTAGTATGGCAAATAATCTGTTTGCTGTTTGAATTGGGGGCTCGTCCGGGCTCACCCATTTCCATTATAATCTTTATAGGATTTTTAATTATTGACCACAAGTGATCAACAATTTTATAATTTTTAAACAATTGTGTTTCTTCATGTTGTGTTGAAAAAAAAATAATTAAAGTTAGTTCCTATTAATAAATTAATCAATAACCAAGCTTTCTGTATTTTTAGTTTGATAATGCAATATGTTTTCCATAAAAAAGGCAAATTTTGTATGTATGTAACAAAAATTTTAGTGAAGGAGTCACTCTATCGGAATACATTTAACGTCATGGTCGGTGTCACTGCCATGCGCTTATCATCGTCCGCTGTGTTCTGTAAATATTTGATTATTGAAGAAGGAAACAGGGTAGGAGAAAACGAACAAAGCCTGGTGAGCCAACTTGATCCAAGATCTACAAAGTACAGTAGCAAGGAACTATGGTAGAGCTAAAGTTTCAAAATTATTTATAGAAGAAATCTTTACCAGTATTCAAGATCACTCCAAAAACTTTCTTGAAATTAACGACTTTTTTAATGGGTTAATATTTATACTTTCCAGAATTTCAGTTTCTGGTACATTTTAATATTCTCACTAACATTAACTAACTTCAACCTTGTTAGTTTAGATTCCAGTACAATAGTCAGAATTGAGTGAATCATGACCCAAGACATTCTAAGAAAACGACAGTTCATACTGTGAATAATACGAAAATCATTCAATGTGATCATCTTTACAAAAGAGAGAGATAAGACCATAAAGCTTTTGTATGTTTTGATAACTTGAAATTTCAAACTTTAAAAAAAAAAAGAAATCTGTTGATTGGATATCATGCGACTGTTAATCAATATACTAAACATCTAAGATAATTTAATAAATCAAGAACGAATCGCAAATTCATTCACAAATGTTATCTTAGGAAGCTCTTGGGCATGGCATTGAACACATACGTATTATTACTACTTTAACTACCTACAATTGTAAATTTACCGATGATTTTACAACAATTTGAATTTATCATCATCCATCTTATCATTACAATTGAACACAATATTATATTATTATATCTACCATGCACTCACACACACACCACCTCTGGCGCTGGAGTGGTTGGCTCTTGGTCTGTTTTTGGTCATCGTGTGATATTTTCTTCTCAATTATCCTGTCTTTTTGTACTTTATACACTTGTTATAGTTTAACGGGAATAGTCAACAGAGTTTGTTGAATAGTGGAAACTGCAGTTTTTTATACACTTGTAAAAGTGTAGAACAAGGCTGGATAAAAAATCTTAACTTGACACCTTTGTGACTATTCCCTGTATTGGTAAAGTGTCAATTTTATACAACGCTGTACCCTTTTGTTGCTAGTATTTTTTTATTATGATAATATATTCAAATTGCTAAGTGTATGATTGAGCGATTGAGTTTAAATTTTTTTTCCAAAACTAGTTATATGACGGTGAATATTTTATAGATATTTTAAATTTGGTGGTGACTTACTTTCAACTAAAAATTAACAACTTATTCAAGTCTCAATGATTGAAAATTCATTGTGAATAGTTGTGGCTCTTAAAAGACAAGGGAAAAGATGTTATTTGTACAGAAAATGTTTCCAAACGGTATGAAATATCAAAAATCAAACGATAGAAAGTACACTGGGTAAAAGCATATCTTGTATTTCGCCCATGTAGATGGCCTTGTATAGTGATCGTTTATATCAACAATAGATATGTCTCATTATACAACAAATGTGTTTGCGTTTTGTTTTCGTAACTTTTTATGTCTCATAAGTTAGATCTCAAAAATTACAAAAACAAATCAAACAAAATATTTCGACTTGCTTTAAGCCTGTAGAATATGAAGCCAATTTTCACCTTTATTTTTTTTAAGTTGTTGATTATATTTTGAATAAGCAGTAAAATATAATAAGTTATTTTCTGTAACAAGCAGCTGATTGACAAAAATTGAATCATTAGACAACAAGATATGTTTCAATATTTCTATACCATTATTTAAAAACTGTTTTGAGTAATATTGTCTTAGTAATGTTATAATTCTACAGGCTTACGGTAAGCATAAAAACATAGCTTAGAAGTAACAGGATTGGATTGATATGCCAGGAAGAAATGAGAGAAAGGCGGAGAGATTGAGTAATCGAGAGTGTTCGAGAGTGATTATCCCCGTGTACATCTGTAGTTAGGAATATACTCAATTTTGCATTGAGCTGGAAGGCCAGATCTGAGAATGTTGTTATGGTGAGTTTATTGTTTTCAGTTCTGGTTTCATCATCTGGCTTACTTATCTTTCATTTCTCTGACCTTGGTGCTGTTACTTACTTCATTTTGAAGCCAAATCTCTTTTTAAAAATCAATTCTTACATTGTCTTAAGTTGGATTCCCACTTTTCAGGAGTTTTCTTAAACGCGTTGGACCTATTTGACTGTTTTACATTTCTTCAAGATTTGTTTAAATTCTTCATGAGTCACAAAAGTTTGTATTGTAGTACTTTTTCTATCACTTGAGAGGACACAAATTCTTGTTGCAAACACAATGTGCCATTTTCAAAAATGTTATGTGTAAATCTTTACAATTTACAATTAGATTTTGAACTCACAACTTCAGAACTGATCTTTTAAATGAATTGTGTTGTCACCCAAATAACGTTATTACAGCTGGGAACATTTTCTGTTAAAATAATAATGAAAAAGACCGCATAGGTTGTTGAATGATTGTAACTGATTGAAAGGACGCTAATGCTTTCGTTGTTATTGTGTGTAGCTATTCATACATTTTCTAACATCGCTAGGCACTGCAAGTAACAGGTCTTCACAATGCGAAAAAAATCAAGGGAGTTTGACTTTAGTTGAAATTTGAATTTTAAAATGATTGATGTTTTAAAAACAAAAAACAATGTCTGGCATCTTGTGATGTTTACCAGTGAAATACCACTGAATTATTTTCTTGCTATTTCCATTCCTGCTGAAAAAATAAAAGTTTTGCCCTTGTACAACCGAATCAAAGTTTATTTGTCTCGTCTATCAACCTTATCTCTGTATACGACATAATCCACCCCAAATCACGTGACTTATCATCTCACCCACCTATCTTGAAGTGATTTTAGAAGATCTGTTGTGACCACCACAGATGGCACTTTCAAACACTATAATTTACAACGAATAAAGTGAATATAATCACGAAGATTCAGAATCGACTCAGCTGTTCAAAATGCATCCATTATATGGCTGTAATATTGTTTTTTTTTTGTTTAAAATCTAAATTCTTTATGAGAGATTATTTTTCACAAGTAGTTCTGAGAAACGCAGATAAAATCACTTGGTTTTCTAGCTTGCTTCCTTAATAGACATCGGCAAATTCGGCGGGAATTTTAAGTCTTTTGCAATTTTCACAAGATATCGTATCTGCGGCAAATGTATATTTTCAAATTGCTCTTTCATCACTCTCTGCACATTATAATATCTATAAAGCAATAAAATTCTTTGACCAAAGCGATCCCCTTTTAAGACGGGGAAGAACTGCTTAGTTGGTTCATGAAGTTAGAAGTCTTGGGTGATCAAGGGAAAAAAGATAATGTATGTCCGAAAACATTAAGTAAGAGTTTAAACTTTGAATGTTTGAAGCCAAAAGTTTCAAATATTACTACTCCTTACATTATTTTCAAATCATGTAAAGTTTTTGGACATTCAGAGATTTCGTGAGATTTAATCGTGAATTAAATAGTGTGGCCGTCTGATGGGAATGACTATCTACAATAATGCACTCCAAAATAATTGGCAACATTCCCCATGTCAAATTTCACAATATAAATGTATACAATGTATTTTCTATTATCAATAACAAATACCGACCAAAAAAGTATTGAATCTTAGTGAAGATAAAAAATACATACATGCTTGTCTCTGTAAATTAATAAAACAATCTCTGGATTTTTTTTGGACAACTGGAATACAAAATAGCAGACACATGTCACAATATGCTAAATGCTTTATCAACTGTGGATAATGTTTCATATTTCCATAACACGTTAGCTGTTTCGGATTTTTGTAAGGTTTTTTGTTTGTATGATTAATAGTGGAAAAAATGATGATTCATCAAATCACCCAAGAGCACCATGCCACCATAAATAATGTTTATATTTATCGATTACCTGCTGCAGACGTGTAATCGCTATATCGTCTGGAGCAGGTATCGATACAATATAATTTCTTATGAAATGACACGCTTGGTATAGCTCGATTAGTCATCGAAAATAATCCCCTTGGTTACAAAAAAACAAGTAATTGAATAGATTTATATTGTGTGTTCTGATTCGACATGTCTGTCTAATATCAAATGATCATCATTATCTACATAATCTTCACGTCACTTCGGCATATTATATAAATTCTTATTCAATTGCAATTGACGAGCATAATATAATACTCGGGTCTTACATTAATCAAAATGTATATCATGTTTTCTTAAAAGGATAATAATATAAGAATAAGAATAAGAATAAGAATAATAACACGGTTGACTGCAGATTCTCTAAAGAATACTTTTGGAAACCCCCCAAAAATGAATACTATTTTTTTTCTTTTCTCTTTCGCGAACTCTCAACTGATAGCGTATTGATAAAAATGAAAAATAAAGACCCTACGGTGAATAGCAAGTTTTGCTTATATCATGGGGAATTCGTCGTTGAATACAAAGCTGAGCGAAGCAGAAAAATTAATGAAAAAAATTTATGGAAAAGAAAAGACGAGTCAACACGACACATCATATTTATTGACAATCTGCATTGTGTTCAAATGAATCCATTGAGATCACGTTTTGTATTTAGGAGATGATAATGAATGGAATAAAGATACAACTGGATTGAAAGAAGCAAGTTGATGCCTGATGCAAATAAGTTAGCATTATATCCAGATCTTTGACCTCGACATTGAATAACAGAGGAGGGAGGGGGAGGAGATTGATTCAGAATTGAATGGGGCGGAAAACATACAAAAGATTGAAAAAAGTTAAATGAGAAAGAATTGGTATCTGATACCAGTCTGTCTCGTGTGGAAATAAAATTAAAAAGGGCTGATAATGAATAATAAATGAAGTCTGACGAATTCGAAACCAACTTGGGGGGAGGGGTGGAAAATTCGTTCGAAACTAAACCACTGAACGTACAACTAGCTTGCTTTCATGAACTTGAAAAGGCGGTGGGGGCATCGTGGATGGGAGGAGGAGGGTTGGGGGTAATAATGCAATCTACACCGAGCACCATTAAATGCAGGTAAAGAGTCTTGAGTCTTACACAGCCTTACATAAAAGGATAATCTTTGTCGTTTCATATCGTATCTCAATCACAAATATAGGCGCACACCAACTGTATTTATTTTCTCTCTATTGTTAGGGAGGTGGTGAAATAATAACATAATATAGCATGTCAGGCCATACTTAACGTATGGAGGGGGTAGGACCCAAAATGAAAGAAAATCATTGAAGTGTGAACATAATAATGAAAGAAAAGTTGTACTAACACGAAAACAATGGAAAAGAAAATATTGAAAATAGCCTCGCCAACTTTCCAAACTAGGCCCCAACACAACACCAAATTGAGAAAAAAACAACACTAAGGACTGAGATATCTAAAAATATATATATATAACATCAGACTTCAACAAAACGGAAAGAAAACGAAAAATTTGATTCAGTATGCGTAACAAATATATTCATGTATATCAAAAGAACCTGACTTGTCAGTTACAGTTATAGGGATGAAAAATCTTTGCCGGATTGATGTTGTAAAAACTGCAAAGTCAGTCATAAAAAAAAGCCAAATAGTATTTCTAAAATGCTAAATTCTTGTAACTGTGATTAAAAAAAAAGAGAAGACACATTCATTGTCTTACATTGTGCATTGAGAGTGTATCTCGAATTTATAAAAGTATCAAGTTTTACCTGTTATGCAGGTTTTTAAAACTAGGAAAATACATGTAATCAACTTGAAGTGATCAAATGCTTGTATATTAACAAAAGAATTCAGATTAATACAAAAATTGCAAAGCTCAAAGTAAATTTTCCACTGTTTTTCTTTCTGTTTTTATTACATTTTTTCAGGATTGTGAATTTGGCATTAAAACTGCCAAACTGGCAATATTCGTTAAGGGGAGAGGGTGGGTGGATGAATGGGGAGGGGTCTTGTAATTTCATTGTTATAATGTTATCTCGTGCGACGTTTGGTATTTTGTTCTCCAAATGGCTATGTGGTAATAAAAAATTGGGATACGGGCATGGCATTGAAAGAGTGAGGATGGGGAAGGGAGGGAGGGAGGGCTTGTCACTCTGATGAATTGACTGGTAAACTCCACTGACCCTCTCGGACTCAGATCCTAGATAAAAACATGAATGACTTGTACGGACATTCCGTGAAGAAATAACGTCAGGTGTTGGCTCGCCTTGTTATTTTTCGTCCCATCCTTGGCTCTTTCCTTTGTTGTTTTCCTGTTTGTATTTTTTTATCATGGCCGGTTGAGGAGGGACAATTTCTCACGGATAAAATACAAATTATAGTAATATTGATATTGATATTGATAATAATAATAATAACAATAATAATAATAATAATAATAATAATAATAATAATAATAATAATAATAATAATAATAATAATAATAATAATAATAATAATAACTTGTACGTTTATAACTGGCAACATACTCCCTTCTGTGGAGGGGCCGCTAGAATTATAGTTGCTTGCATAGTCGAAAATGAGTGGTGTGTATTGACACAAGTTTGGGTTTTATATCTATTTGTTTATGTGGTGACTCAACGATTGTCAAGGTCTATCTGGGGCAAAGTATATTGAACGGTACGAATTGTATAGGTTGAACGGAAGTTAATGATTAAGAACTAAGTGTGAAATATTACTTCCGTAGTGTGTTATAATACTTAGGTATACCATATATTACACCTGCGATCGTTTACATATCTACAGTACTTCTATATCGAAGATGTTTAAAAATAGAATTGATATCAGGAAACATGGACAGACAACCTAATGACCGCAAAATAACACGAACCATATAAAATCAATACCAGTCAAGGAGAAGAAAAAGCTGATGATGAGGAGGCCCTTCTTTAAAAAATATTGCATTTAGATTTAGATGCATGATTAAATTGTCTCCTCTTTGAACACTCCACCGGATATTCTAGTGTGACGTCAACCAATTTCGTTCAACAACTTCATGTCACGTGGCTCATACGTCATCGTCTCCTTGTGGGTGTGTGACAATTCAGACAACCAGTGAAATTGAAAAATCAGATGAGTTCATATTTTGCACATATTTTTCTTAGTTCATGAATATTTATGTGCTTGTTATGATATTGTCTTAACATCCTGATCAAAAAAAAAAAAGAAAAAAAAATGAATTGGTTGCTTTGATTTCGTTTCTTAAAAAAGATGGCCGTCTTTTTGTTTCCCTGCTTTCTCATGCTTCTGCTTTGTTTTCAATTTTTTGAATTAGCTTTGAAAGAGCCACACCCCAGTAGCCTCGGTTAGTTTTATAAACAGAAAATATCAAAATTAGGGAGGGATTTGTTCTGGATATCGCGATTGTATCGTGACGGTTGCAGGGCTTTTTTGTGATGCTTGTATTAAATATTATTGTTGTGAATGAATGAATGCGTGTATATTAATATGTATTTACTTTATCATGGTTTCGCTCTTTGGTCTTATTCTGCTTTCATATCGTCAAATACTATGCTTGATCCAATTGTTTATTGGCATCAGGAATATCTTATCTTATCTGCTTTTGAACCTTTATCATTTTCAATTTATTTTATTTATTTTTTGGGGGGGGGGGGATTTACTCGTATATTATAGTATTTTATTGAAGAACTGTTCCTTTCTTGACCCTTTTATTTATTTATTTATTCATTTATTTATTTACTTATTTATTTATTTATTTATTTATTTATTTATGTGCTTATTCATTAATTAATTAATTTATTTAACTGGACTTCTGAAGTATTTTTTCTCTGAAAATTACCCTACCTATGATAATTTCCACATAAACATATGTTTTTGATGTTTCCTGATCATTAATCACACATTTCTTGTAGAACATACTATCTATAAATATCGATATCCCGACTCTAGTTTCAAATTTATTTTGAATCATTATTTTTGGTCATCTCAATATCATGTGAAATAACCTTATCAACTACGTATAATTGTGCCCTGTAATTTAACACTATATCAAACGATTCATATTTTTCTTGCAATGTTCCGAACCATGCTTGCGTGGCGTTGTTATTATGATGAATGTTTTGTTTTTTTACTGATATGATATCCCAATATGTTATGCTTCGGTATGATAAGTGCTTCATGTTGGCCTATACATAAGTCAAAACAAAATTTTAATCCCCGAAGGCTAAAAGATAACAATTGCATAAATCTGCATGCCATTCAATCGTGAATGAATAGACCCAATTTTAGAGCGCTTTATCAATTGGGTTGAATGTTTAATCTTTAAAGATGATATTCTAGAGTTTTATTAAGGGTTGTAAACAATGCTTTCATGTTTTATTAAAATGGTTCTATAAAAACAATTACAATATTCATACATGGAATTCCTTATCGATAGCATGCGGCTCAGTCAAATTATCACAAGCCTTAGCTGGTAAAATAGTGACATTTAGTTGCTTTTTTTTCTATTAACAAATCCTGCACATAAGGCATTTAAAGGGAATTATAAAAAGCAATAAATCATTTATTGTTCCAACCTTAGCGGAAAATATATGATAAACGATTCATCAACTTTAAATGCTCACGTTACTCACACAAAAATTCGTGCACTGAACATTTCTTTGTAATATAAAAGTATTTTATTAGAAATCCCTACCCTGCTTATATTATGCGATTAAGTAAAATCCTCACTTGTTCTGCTCGCCAAAATAATCGTAACCAACACACACACGATCACAAATATATGTGACCTTTTAGGTTTCTTGACTTGTATAGAAAATCTAGTGAGAACGCATTGCCCCTTTGGCAATATTTAAAAAACAAGAGCTGAGTGACGTCAACTTAATTTTTTCTAAGTGTTTGATAGAGATGCTACACATATAGGCAAAACATAGGTTTCCGTCGCGAACGCTTCACGTTACTTTCGTGTCTGTAAACCAATTAAATTTCCAAAAAAAAGTTATTTAAATATCAACATTTGGATGGCATGGTAGAAGTTAAAAGTATGAAAGCGACGCCGCGGTCAACCACTTCCGCTTCCGCTTGAGGCGTCCCCTAACAGTTAGCTGTTTGCGTATTCGGAGAAAATTTAACACAGTGCCAAGTGATCAACTCTCAGCTTGGCTTGAAACATCAACTCTCCGACTGGCTTATAACAACAACAATGAAGTCAACTGCATTCCTTTGTATTTTGATGCAATCACCTTTTGTAAATTAGTTATGCATAATGACCCCGCCAACGTATATCGCACACACCAAGACAGTCGGATATCAGTATGCATATCAAAACAGCACGTTTATTATATAAATCTTTATTTATTTTCATAATATGTAAGGGCATGCATGCGGTTGCAAAATTTCATATCACACTAATTTGCTTGTGTAATAAGCCTCGCGTTAGAATGTTATGGAACATTTTTGACTTTTAAAGATCCAAGTGTTTGAATTGACCAAAATCTCTCTCACAAAAAGCTGGGACATTTTTTAGAAGAATACGCAAAAACAATCAATCCCCTGAAGAAACATTTGAAACTTATCAGTTTGGTGCAAAATTGTGATCCTTGAGTTCCAATTAAAGCGATTTTCTCAGATACAAGGCCTTGCAATCTTAAAACAACACACCCTCAAAACAATTAGTTTTTTTACTAACATTTTTTTTCAAAAAGGAAATAATTTTGTAAACTATTGTCTTTTAAGTATAACTGTTGTGATAGTTTTTGTATTTTATTTATCTGAACCAGTTCTGGATTTATTCATTTGAAAGAACCGATTCATAACGATTTAAAAAGTATTCAACAAAAATGTAATAGTAGAGATTTGTAACCACTTGGTGATAAAATTATCATGTGAAAAATTGCATATCAATTATTATCTTGCTATCATATCCTACTTTTAAAATATTGAAATACATGCATGATGAAATTACCATATGTAATTTGCTTGTCAAATGTAAATCTTGTTTTTTCTTCGTTCAATTTGAACCATTTATATAAATATGACTTTTTAAAAAGAACTTTTTAGAAGGAAATTCAGCACTGGTTCCATCCATCCATCTTGCCTTTTTTTTAGAAATGCACTGTCATGTTTGTCCCTGTTTTTGTTTATGGCTGATAAGTCAATGATAAGATTCCACAAATTATGAAAGAAATCTACAACCACTTTTTACATTTTAGGGATACTGGGGTGTCGCTCTCTATCTTTGTCTATCTCTTCCTGGAAGTGCCCTATTTTATGTCATCAATTGCTACTGTATTATCTTTGTTAATGGGAATTTGTAAAAAAAAACAACTTGTGTAAGAATTTTTAAAGAAGGGTCATACGTAGGAGTTTTCGTGTACGAAACTGAAATCCTAACAATAATACTGGGCTTGTCTCCTTTGTTTTAATTGGAGACATTTTTCTGTTAAACATTGGGAGTTTTTGGCTGACAATACTTCTATTCTGAAAAAGAAAAGACTTGATCACACATATATATATAGAGCAATATCCACTAAAAGTACTCAAGTCGTTTATAAATTTGTTTGCTTTTTTCCTCCAAAAATTATACTTCATGAGAACTCTGAAATCAACTAAAGGCACTTCCGGGAATAAATTTTAAATTATTAATTTATATATTCGTTCAATTTTTTCTGGTTCTGGGATTTTTTATTCAGTCACCCTGCTTGTCATACGTCAAAACTTGTAATTGTCTGTTATTAATTTTTGTTCTCTTATTTTGTTGGTCTAATCTCTGTGTTTTACATTTATTTTGCAAATTTTACGGCGGTCTCTTTGTGTTACAACCTTGTCTTGGTAGCAGATTGTGAAACATGTAATTTACAATTTAAAAATACCAACGTGTATTTAGACTTATTTTCAAACATGTGCACGTCGTTTTAAATGAATTTGATGGAAATAAAAATGGAAATAAAGTCACTGGCACATACTAGATATGCCACAAAAATAACGCAACTACGTAACTATTTTTGTAAAATTTTGAATCAAATGAACCAACTTTTATTTTCTTCATTAGCTAGCAAACAATCAATCTACTATTTGGTTACATCAGACATATGTAAATGGATATACCTACAGCCATTGTGATGTACACTAACATGTAACATAATATCAACCTCTAACTTTTAAAATCAGAACAGAAAAACCAAAAGAAAATAATCAGAAAACCAAGAAAATAAATCGGAAGAAGGGATTGGAAAAGAAAAAGATGTGTCACATAAATGTGTCAAACCACTACAAAACAGTGTTATGTCGTCATGAATTAGATGAAGAAAACTGGATTAAAAGACCTTTTTTTAAAACATGAAATTTAAGCTTTTTGAAGATTAACAAACAACACGCATAGCTACTCCTAAATACAGAATTTAATTTGACACACATTATTTTTAAGAACCTGCAGAATGAAACTCAATTTTAATATCCGGATATCTAATACCGTTTTGAAGCGATAAGTCACAGTTCAGAAAAAGAAAAAGAATTCTCGGAAAAAGGAATTTTCACGATCTGTTATCAAGTCAAATGTCTCCTTTAAATTTGCCTTTTCGTATTGCTCTAGAATTTAAAATTATCAAATAGTTGATGACTTTTTAAGATTATATCAACAAAAATAAAAGTATCATTAACTTTTTGTTCCTTTTTTCCAGCTTTGAAAGAATCCACCGGAAGCCTGACAGTTCAGAGGTCATCCAAGGGACCAATCGCCTTCAAGAGCATGGACCATTCTGGAGGCAACATCATCATTGAGAACACATCTAGCGGTTCCCGTGCTAAGGTTGGTATACATGGATTATAATATCAACATAACCATCATAATCATCATCACCATATCATAATCATCAGTGTAATCTTCATCATTATCATCATCATCATCATGATCATCATCATCATCATCATCATGATCATCATCATCATCATCATCATCATCATCATCATCATCATCATCATCATCATCATCATCATCATCACCACCACCACCACCACCACTATTGTCATTTTCAAAACCATCGTTTTATGTATATGTATCAGTTCTTAGAAAAAAAGTTATATTATATTATATAAGGATTGGCGGTTAACATTGCCCCGTACAGCCCATGTAATTTTTTTGTCAATGAGCACAGAATTACTGGCAAATCTAAAATTATAAAACTATTTTATTACAGATTGATGTACGAGTTGTTTTTTTTTTTTTAAATTATAGGTAATTCCTGTTAACTCTAATGGTTAATTATAATGTCTGTAAGGGCATAGCAATTGGTCCTTGATTTGACCTTGGCCTTGGAAATCGTTATCTGGCCTCCCTATTGCTAGGTTCATTTGCGCAAACTTACAGGCTTTATTTACGGATCGAGTTTATCGTTAGTTGATGGCTCAAAAAACGTTGTCTCCATCTACATTTATTTGTCACAATGCAGGATAATGATTAAATTAGATGAGTATCCGTTCATAAGACCTTTATTTATCCACAAGTGTACAAAAAAAAAAAAAATAAAGCAGTCAAGCTGCCGGTGTGTATAAATAACAACAATGGAATACTCAATCCAATGTCCCCAAATACCGATGTGTAACTTACAACCATGTAATATTTCAAACATTGTCCCCAAATATCAATGTATAACTTACAACCATGAAATATTTCATTCAATGCAACCCAAATACCGATGTATAACTTACAACAATGTAATATTTCAAACATTGTCCCCAAATATCAATGTATAACTTACAACCATGAAATATTTCATTCAATGCAACCCAAATACCGATGTATAACTAACAACAATGTAATATTTCATACATTGTCCCCAATTGATATCAACAGACCCAGAACCTGAAGGGATGGAAAATGGTGAAGACCGCTGGTGGACGTAACACATGTGACATTGTCCTCAAAGAATTTGAATTGTCTCCTTCAAAGACCTTCACCGTGAGTACTTTTCATCGATTCCATTAGTGACATATCGATTAACTGTTGAATTGTTGTTCACCGTGGGCATTTGGTTTTGGTTTGCTTGTTTTGGGGTCTTTAGGGGGGGGGGTTGTTTTGTTTGGTTGGTTTTGTTTGTTTTCTTTTTTTTATATATTTTTGGAGGGGGGAGGGGGGTTCTGGAGGAGTTGGGATTTTTTCGAGGGGAGGATTTTTTTCTTTTTCTTTTTCTTCTCTTTTCTATTTTTTTTTACTTGTTTATTTATTTGTCTGCTTATTTTTTGTTTGTTTGCGATTTTGTTTTCTTCTTTAAAAAAAAAAATAAGACCACGATACTTGTGGATATCAGATTCGTAGATATTTTTAACTTAATATAATATAATATAGTCCACGTATTCTTTTCTAGCACATTAAAAATTGTCGTGTTATTTTCTCCAGCTCTGGGCCCGTGGTGCCAAGGAAAAGACATCCGAAGACAATGAACAGATCGCTGATAACTTCTCTTTCGGAGTTGGAAGCTGTACCTGGAAGCTCCTGGACGATTCTGGTGCCGTAAGTATTTTTTGCACAACCACACCCACCCACACCCACCCACACACACACACACACACGCGCGCGCGCGCGCGCACACCGCTCTCTCTCTCTCTCTCTCTCTCTCTCTCTCAAACACACACACACCGCTCTTTCTCTATATCAAACATACTATCTCCCTCCATCTCCCTCACACACACACACAGTCACACTCATACCCACCTCTCTCTCTCTCTCTCTCCCTCTCTCTCTCTCTCTCTCTCTCTCTCTCTCTCTCTCTCTCCCTCTTTCAAACATACACACACGCACATACACACGCACACACCACATCACACATAAACATTCTCACCCACTCTGCCTTACACACACACATACACACATATACACACACACACACAACACTCTCTCTTATCTTCTCTCTCTCTCTCTCTCTTCTCTTCTCTTCTCTCTCTCTCTCTCTCTTCTCTTCTCTTCTCTCTCTCTCTCTCTCTCTCTCTCTTCTCTCTCTCTCTCTCTCTCTCTCTCTCTCTCCTTCTCTCTCTTCTCTTCTCTTCTCTCTCTCTCTCTCTCTTCTCTCTCTCTCTCTCTCTCTGTCTCTCTCTCTCTTTCTCATCACCATCACCATCACCATCATCATCATCATCATCATCATCATTATCACCCTCATCATCACCAGCATAATCAATTTACTCCTCAATCGTCTCCACTAGTTCCCTATTTATCTTATCTTATCTTATCGTATCCTATCTTATCTTATCTTATCATCATCATCATCATCATCATCATCATCATCATCATCATCATCATCATCATCATCATCATTAGCATCATCATCACCATCACCATCACCATCTTAATAACCTCTATATCGTAACAATCTCTTCTCCTATTCTCCAACAGGAAAAGGCCACCCTAAATGCCAGATTCACAGGGTAGACACTCTACCACCACCACCACCACCACCACCTCCTCCACATACCAACAGCCACTTAGAGAGTGTCAAGGTTCCATTACCATTAATGTCATTATCATTAACTTCATCCACGTTCTCTCATTACCATTATTATCGTTACCAAAACCGTTGAATACAATCTTATAATAAATCTTCATCTCACCGTGGGCCAAATCATTGGAACAACAAACCATTTCCACTGCCACATCAACATCATCATCATCTTCAGCACCACAGCCACTTCAACAACAACAGGTACCACAACAACGAGTTTGCATTTGCCGCATTTGCCGCCCTTTGAAGACTATGTGCGTGTTGACAATGAAGACAAACATTGTTCGGAGTTTTCTTTTGCCAGATCTGAGCGCTTTAGGCCAACCACTCTGGTGGGAAAAAAGACAGAAAAAATAACTATTTGTAAATATCAGTGGGCATGTCTTCTCATGAATATGTAGAAAGTGAACATACGACAGGCCCCTGCACTTTAATAAGATAATATTCGGAACATGAAGATACGTACCGTGTTTAGATGAGAAAATCATGGGGGATGGGGGGGGGGGGGGGGTGACTAAAGAAATTATCTATATCCTTTGGTACTCATGTTGTTACTGGACAAGAGAAAACACCCACAGAATTTACTGAAGAGGCATGAAGAGTTCGTATTCACTATAGGCGCCATCTTTAAAAGGGAAGTACAACATTCTTGACTGCTCCCCTCAATGGAGAACCAACCAACCACCATCATCATGGCAGACGAGAGGAGAGGCGGGGCAGGAGGGGAGACGACTCATCCTCCTTCCTGTTTCGTTTTCCATCTCATTTCCTCAATGAAATCATACTGAACGATAAAAAAAGGTTATGTAAAAACTAAAACTATAAGATCATTTGTTTTTGTTTCTTCTGTTTTTTTTTTTTTTTTTTTTAACTTTCAAGACCGAAATGTTGTAAATATTATACCAACTCATATTGAGGTACGAGAATTTTCTTTTTCGTATACAGAGGGAGGATAGTGCGTCTCACTTTCTGGACCAATTTGTTACTTTGAAACAATACAACTGTTAAGCTTGACAATATTAATATTGATATTTAATCGTCTCTAACCGAAACAATTTCTAAACTAAATACTCAAAATTGCATTGTGATGTTTTTTTTTAAATATTCATAACTTGCCATTTTGAAATTATTTGCTATTAATTCTTTTACAAATATGTTGAAGATTTTTCCACCTGTTTTATTTGAATACGAAAGAAGTAAAGAATCTCAGTTGGATTTGTATAGCGGTTTGGTTTGCTTCATTTTGTTTCATGATTATGGTCCGCGATATGTTAGTAGCATAATATCAATCTGTTTTATTAAATGATAAAACTATTTTTAATCTTTTCTTATTTTTCTTCATTTTGTCAATCGCCATTTTATGTGGTTGATAAAAATAAAGATTCTGGTAATGGTGGCAATAATAAAATGTTAATATTTATAAACTTTTTTTTTCAGGGAAAAGTATGTATCGGTTTCAGTTTATCCCCGTCAAATGTTAAGAAAATTAAAATGGGTCGTGCTTTAGTTAAATATTCCATTCTTTGTTTAGTCAACGATTTAAATAAATAATGACACGATTTATTTTTGTTGAATGTGTTGAATTTTAAGCTAAACTCAGGAGTGAATTTGATACGACAATGAATTAAATCGGAGGTTGTGAACTATAAAACCATTGATTAAAGCTTCCATGTGATTTTCAAAATTAAATTTCGTAACATTCCTTCTATGCAAAAAGCCATAATTCAATCTTAGAGCCGTGACGTAATGCGCATGATGCGATGACGTAATGCTCGATAGATCTCTCTTTTTGTTATCTTTATTTCTTCGTGAAAACTCTAATAAATCTTTATAAAAACACTCATTCATGTAGAGTACCGGTTTTCCATGATTAACATTTATAACATTCATAGTTATAAAACTATACTGAAGTTTCATGACAAACCATTCCTTATTGATTTTTTTTGAAATATTTGTTGGGTTTGTTTGTTTGTTTTTTCTTCTTTTTTTTTTTACAATATCTTTATGTAAATCCAAGCAAACTGTGAATTAGATTTTTTATTAAACAAAATTTTCTTCGTTTCTTGTGCGGTTTTTTCCCCTTATCTTTCGAGATATTGATGGGTAGATAAATGTCTGTCTCAATCTTTAGCATTGAATTCCTTTTTTTCATCCAAAATCATTTGACCAAGAAGGGTTATGATGAAATGAAGAGAGATGAATAGGGAAAAAATCAATGATTTTGTGAAAGATAAATATAAAAAATTAATGAAAGATAAATATAATTATTTTATAAAAGATAGAGAAAAGATATACTTTACAAGATTTATCCTGTTATCTCCGCAGCGTTACAATCACAATCATTTAAAATAAGAAGAAAAAACATGTTTTTCACCAATAATTTTTGGTTAGTGCAATGTTAGAAAAAAAAGCCAGATTTTTCATCCATGACCATCACTGCAATTTCTGTAATATAAATCGATACTAGCAATATTTAACCAATAAAAGAAAAGATTCTTAGATGTAGTTTAAATATCGATATGTCTGGAATCGGTATTTTTTCTCCATCTTTTAATTCTATTATTATTATTATTATTATTATTATTATTATTATTATTCTCTCAATCTCATCGATATAACATTATCACTATTGCAATAATTACATAATATAATCAAACATCAAAAGATTTATGAATAAATAATAGTGGTTTGGTTTGAGGGTTATTGAGATTAATGAGTGAGCGAAAGGGTGTGTTTTAAATAATAAAACAAAGGTTATGAAAATCGTAGACATTTATTGCTTGGTGCTTCTGTAATAATCGTAATTATGACAATTAATTATTGAAGATATCCGACTTTTCTATCTTATCGTATTGCATCCTTTTTTTCTCAATAAAGAACTTTATCTTTTTAACTGGGGTTGTCTTTCGTCTTGTTTCATTTTCAATACTTTTCATTAGTTAAAAACGACGTGTACAAATTTTCAGGTCTGATAACCCACATTATGATGGTTTCACTGTTGTGATGGAATAGACAGGTAGATAACCACGCCTTTCGGACAATCGTCATAATGTAAATAAAGGCAGTGATTGGTAGGCATAGCAAACTACACAGGTTTTACATTCGATGGTTTGTGTTAAAGTAAAATACCCACTGTTCTACCGCTTGATCAATAGAACTAACACAGAAAACTATGTTAAAATTTTAACTTTCATATTATAAACAAGAAAATTATGTGATGACTAGTCACCCATTTGGCGGTATGAAAACAATAACACTGATCGGAGAGAGGTCGATTTCATTCACGTTACTGTTTATAAACAATCAACTATCAATGTTTGTCCGAGCACGTGTAAGGGTGTGTCACAAATTTCATATTTTGATTGGTCAAAAACCTACTGGTTAATTACTCTCAAACTGACGCAAGATATTTTCCATTACAACAACGTAAAACAAGAACACAATTGCCTCCGGTTATCAAACTTGCCAATGTGTGCACGTCGGTTAAAACCTTCAATTTTTTCCTTCTGTTTCCCCCAAATGCTACGTGCACATATTTGCAGGTCTGTTCGAGGGACGCAGTTATAGGCTAGATTTTACATTGTTATTATGAATAATTATTTTGCGTTGGTTTGATAAAATTTCCATTACAACAATGAGCCCATAACAATGTGTGTTATCAGACCTACAAATAAGTACACGTCGTTGAAAATTATCAATTTGTTTCTTCTGTTTCCCCTAATGCAACGGACATATATTTGGAGGCCTGATGGCCAAAGACAATTATGTGCTTGATTTAACATTGTTGTTATGGAAACTATTTTGCGTTGGTTTGAGAGAATTTCCACAAAAAAAAACTAGAGCTTTTTATATAGCGCAATATCCACTAAACGTGCTCAAAGCGCTTTACAAAGGGTCCCTGACCAACAGCAACACGTAACATGTAGAACGAGACATAACGCCTGTTAGGCGATATTACAATTTATTTCCGACAGAGACAACGCTGTTGACGGCCAGGTACTCATTTTACACCTGAGTGCGGTGAGAGAATGTGAGTAAAGAGTCTTTTCCAAGGACTCAACTATGCGCCGAGCGAGGCTCGAACCCAGGACCTTCACTAGACAACAACGAGCCCATAACAATTTGGGTTATCAGACCTTGCAAAAAGGTACACGTTGCCCTAAATGCCAAAGGTCGTTGGTAACAATAATAGTCAAATGGAATGGAACAACAGGCCTATAATATGTACACGTCGGAATGGAACAACAGGCCTATAATATGTACACGTCGGAATGGAACAACAGGCCTATAATATGTACACGTCGGAATGGAACAACAGGCCTATAATATGTACACGTCGGAATGGAACAACAGGCCTATAATATGTACACGTCGGAATGGAACAACAGGCCTATAATATGTACACGTCGGAATGGAACAACAGGCCTATAAATGTACACGTCGGAATGGAACAACAGGCCTATAATATGTACACGTCGGAATGGAACAACAGGCCTATAATATGTACACGTCGGAATGGAACAACAGGCCTATAATATGTACACGTCGGAATGGAACAACAGGCCTATAATATGTACACGTCGGAATGGAACAACAGGCCTATAATATGTACACGTCGGAATGGAACAACAGGCCTATAATATGTACACGTCGGAATGGAACAACAGGCCTATAATATGTACACGTCGGAATGGAACAACAGGCCTATAATATGTACACGTCGGAATGGAACAACAGGCCTATAATATGTACACGTCGGAATGGAACAACAGGCCTATAATATGTACACGTCGGAATGGAACCTTCAACTCAATTGAATTCAATAGTCTGATGTCGCGCCGTCCGGCAACGGCGGCCATCTTGGTTCTAAACAAAGAAAATCATTACTAATTATTCTTCATGTTGGCTAGAACTTTTCATATGCCTTGTGATCAGAATGTGTAAAAGTCAAAACATGATCACATTTATGTGGGTTTTTTTCCTCTGGATACGCTTTGATGCTCGCCGGAGAAAATAATTCATACGGGAGTCCGCCATTGTTCCGATAGTTTAGAGCCAGTGTTACTTAGTTACTATACGTCATTGGGAAGGAAGTGACGTTACGACTGTTGAAGAGTATTTACGAAGAGATATTTTAACGTTGACGCTTCAAGTTTTTCCCCTGTGACGTTTCGAGTGCTCCGGGTTAGTCCATGAAGCCAGATAGCCCGAAATGTCAACAAAAGAAAAGAAAGGGAAAAGACTTGGAGGAGAGAAGAAGGGAACTCGTTGTTAAGTTTCCTCGGAGATGAAGATCAGGCCATTGCACTGAGCCTAGCCTGATCAGAGGGAAGAGACAGAAGGATAATGTCCGTGCTTCACGGCCAGACAATTGTAATGATAAAATAAATAGAGATCAAGGTTTACGTACACAATACATGTATTGCGGAACTAAATAACATGTATAACACAAACAAAGAACGATACAACTCCACTTATTGAGCTTTATATAGAACTTATCCATTCATCCTTTCTTCTAACATCCACGAATAGGGAACACTACAATAATAAAATGATATAAAACAAGACCAC
Organism: Berghia stephanieae; assembly: GCF_034508935.2. Taxonomy (NCBI): domain Eukaryota; kingdom Metazoa; phylum Mollusca; class Gastropoda; order Nudibranchia; family Aeolidiidae; genus Berghia; species Berghia stephanieae. The sequence continues at coordinate 11,315,736 of NC_088368.1, read as the reverse complement.
TGGAAAGTGGTATTCTGTTCAACTCGACATAACTTACAAGAACTCCCCTCTGGATTCCCGCGCTACGCTTATATAGATAGAATGCAGATGACGTCACTCGTTATTGTTTTTTGCCATTCGCGTTTATGAGTAATGCTCACTGAACTCTATTAACCCGACTATAAACGTTCATGGATACACACAGTTTTGTGTGTTGGTACGTTATATGTCCGGATGGCAATGTTATGAGCTTCTTAGCCAAGCGCATACTATCTATAGCACCAGGCTGGAACCCTGATTGGCTAAAGGCGTAATTCAAAATGCCTCGCACCCTGGGAAGGTACGGTCAACTCCGGACTCGTTCGGGTAATACAGCTTAGAGAGAATTACTCATAATCGTGGCTGTCAAAAAAACAATAACAATGACCTGAGTGACGTCAACTTCGTTCTATCTATAAATTAACGAAGGCTTGTGGCCTTCCTAAACGTATCGATACGTTTAGTTAAATTGCTCACATCTGCTTGTCCGAAATAACATACCAACACACGATACTATGTGTAACCTTGGGGGTTTATTGTTTGATTTTGATATAATTTAGTGAGAACTTATCATTAAGATGGCTGTCTAAAAACAATAACAAAGTGCTGCATGACGTAATATCGTTCCATTTATGAGTATAGATAGTGTGCGCTTGGCTAAGAAGCTCATAACATTGCCATCCGGAAGTATAACGGACCAACACACAAAACGGTGTGTTACCATGATCGTTTATAGTCAGGTTAATACAGTTCAGTGAGCATTACTCATAAACGCGGATGGCAAAAAAACAATAACAAAGACCCGAGTGACGTCATCTTCGAACTATCTATACGAAGGCTACGGGACGGCGTTCATCTGAGAATTTGGGCGGTCTTAAACCTAAGCTGAGAGCATGGACATGTTGATCTGAAAAAAATGTGTATGAAACAGCGTTATCAAAGCAGAGAGAAAAATACAAGAAAAAAAATCATCCCAAAAATATCAGCTGCTTTGACTAGGAATCGAACCTCAGACCTCCTGATTACCGGCACGAGAAACAGGGTAACTAAGGAAGTATGACTCCATATCACATTCACGCATTACGTAATGGTTTGGGTTCGATCCTGGTCATCCCGGACATGACTTGAACATGGGAGACAACTTGTATTTGCAAATGTGCCATGATGATAAATACACAGTACAGTCCCTTGATATATTAACTTTGAGTTTATGAGATAACCGAATGTGATCTGACCGTCCCTTTGCCTGGCAAAATAGTAATACAACAAATAGTAGTAGCAGTAGTAGCAGTAGTAGTAGTAGTAGTAGTTGGAGTAGTAGTAGTAGTAGTAGTAGTAGTAGTAGTAGTAGTAGTAGTAGTAGTAGTAGTAGTAGTAGTAGTTTGTAGTAGTTAGTTAGTATAGTGGTAGTAGTGTAGTAGTAGTAGTAGTAGTAGTAGTAGTAGTAGTAGTAGTAGTAGTAGTAGTAGTAGTAGTAGTAGTAGAAGTAGTCGTAGTAGTGTAGTAGTAGTAGTAGTTGTAGTAGTAGTAGTAGTTGGAGTAGTAGTAGTAGTAGTAGTAGTAGTAGTAGTTGTTGTTGTTGTTGTTGTTGTTGTTGTTGTTGTTGTTGTTATAGTAGTAGTAGCATCAAAAGTAGTAGCGGTAGTTTTGTTGTTCTTATTGTTGTTATTTTTGTAGTAATCGGGGAAGCAGTAGTAGTCCTTAAATATTAATAAGACCAAAGAAGTTGGAGTAAATTCCTGTTTCTATATGATTCACCGGACAGCAAATATTGCTGGAACATTAGTCCATCGCAAAGTAATTTTGCCAGATCTAACCGAATTGTTTACCCAAGCACTGTGGAGTGGACTGACAGTACTTTTTAAAGGCTTGCCCGCACCCGGGATTGAATTGAATCCTACTCTCTCCCCCCCCCCCCCCCCCCCCCCCATTTAAAGGTACCACGCTCTACCAACCAGACTACAGATGTAACTCTTTGATGATGACGACGATGATGATGATGATGATGATGATGATGATGATGATGATGATGGTGATGATGATGATGATGATGATGATGATGATGATGACGATGATGATGATGATGATGACGATCATGATGATGATGAGATCATGAGATGAATGATGTATGATGATGATGATGATGATGATGATGATGATGATGATGATGATGATGAAAAAGCAATAAGATTGATATCCAGTACAATAATTTCAACGCCTTACAATCAAGCAGTGTACGTAATTGATTTGATTTTATTGGGAAATTGATGACATTCTATGTTATATCATAATCAATATCACATAGCCTGGGGATATAAATACTGTGGGTTTCAAATTCTTTTCCATTTGACTCATCCATCCTTTAACTAATCACAAACACACACACAGCCACGCACACACACACACACACACACACACATACATAGACACAAACACATACACACACACACACACACTTTCATATACCCCCCCCCCCAACACACAAATAAATATATATATATATATATATATATATATATATATATATATATATATATATAAAATATATATATACACGCGCACATACACATGCACAGAGAGGGGGGGGGGAGAAAGAAATATAGAAAGAGAGAGAGAGAGTCAGCGAGAGAGAGAGAAAGAGAGAGAGAGTCAGCGAGAGAGAGAGAAAGAGAGAGAGAGTCAGCGAGAGAGAGAGAGAGAGTCAGCGAGAGAGAGAGTCAGCGAGAGAGAGAGAGAGAGAGAGAGTCAGCGAGAGAGAGAGAGAGAGAGAGAGAGAGAGAGAGAGTCAGCGAGAGAGAGAGATAGAGAGTCAGCGAGAGAGAGAGAGAGTCAGCGAGAGAGAGTCAGCGAGAGAGAGAGAGAGTCAGCGAGAGAGAGAGAGAAAGAAAGAGAGAGAGAGAGAGAGAGAGAGAGAGAGAGAGAGAGAAAGAGATATATATTATATTATATTCCTGAATCCTGCTATTTTTCATTTGACAATTTATCTTCAGCGTTGCAGTATTATCAATGTTATCCAAGTACATGTTATTAGTCACAGTGATAATAAATACAGGAGGAAAAGATAACGATCACCTATAATATGAAAGAGAGTGATAAAAGACTGTCTGAGGCATGGCTTGATAAAATATGTAGTTAAAACGGTAAACGTAAAAGTTATTATTCCATCCCTCTCCCTAAACAGTAACGCGTAATGATATCAATTTAACAATAATAATTTGTGACGTCAGATTATCAAACGTTAAATTTCACTAAAATAAAATTTGTGAAAAAATAAGTATCTATCATTTAAATATTTTTGAAAATGTCTTTTACTCAGAGATGACGAAATCAGAATCGATTGAGGGGTAGAATCAATGATTTCTTACACTTTTGCGTTTTGGAATTCGAACTTTGTTCCCAACGCGCACTCGAATGCTCGTGCAGTGGTTGGGAACACGTCCGGAATTCCTAAAAGCAAGTGTGTAAGAATCGTAACCCCACGGTCCACTTAGATTGACTGTGTAGTTATGACGATCGCCTTCGTTCCGGAAGGTCCAGGGTTCGAATCTCGCTCTGAGAGGCGGATAGTTAGGTCCTTAGAAAGGGTTCTATATTCTTACTCTCTCTCTCTCTCTCTCTCTCTCTCTCTCTCTCTCTCTCTCTCTCTCTCTCTCTCTCTCTCTCTCTCTCTCCGTGCTCAGGTGTAAAATGAGTACCTGGCCGTTAAAGCGTTGTCTGTCGAAAAAAAAATGTAATATCGTCCAAAAGGCATCATATCTCGTCCCACAATATTTTAAATGTTGCTGTTAGCTTGGGACCCTTTGTAAATTGTTTTGAGCACTTTTAGTGGATATTAATCTGTATACTGTTCAATTCTTTTTGTTTTTTTGTTTTGTTATTTTTTAGATTTGAAAGTACTTTACACTTGACGAAAGCCCAGTCCAAAGGGCAGCAAGCAATTGTTATTGTTCGTCTAATGCTTGTAGTAGGAAAAAAAAGTAGTCCAAAGGTCCGTAGAGTCGGAATTTATTTCGGTTTCTGTATTTTACTAACAAACTGGGGCAGTGTGGGGCAGAGAACGACCTTTGCTTCGTGCCCTAGAGGTAATAAGTTCGAGTTTTTCTGTGCCCTAGCTCACTATTTCAGCATTCCTTTGAAATATAGAAGGAACGAAAATGACATGGCTCAACTCTTTGTTATTGTTTGTAGAGAGCCATTTTCGAAATTACTTCTCACTAAATTCTATCAATCAAACTATAAACGTTCAAGGGTACACACATTTGTGCGTATTGGTACGGTATACCTGGTTGGCGGATGTCGTGAGTATTTTACCTAAACGCATAATAGCATCGTATATTTTGCCAATGATATGAAAACTTTTTTTTAATCATAATTATTTACAAAACATGAAAAAAAGCAGAGATTATTTGGTAGAGAGGGAATGCGTTGGGCGTATCATCTTCTCAGCATGGGCATATAACTGATCGAGATCCTGGGGAATAAATGAAGAAATGGTTAGAGTGTTGAATGGAAGAGAACCGTCAGAATGTATCACTTTCCAGTTTTGATTGGATATGTTTTGTTTTTGTTTTGGTTTTTATTTTGTTTATTCTTAGTTTTGTTTCTATTTTTGTTTGCATGTTTTGTTTTGTTTTGTTTCTTTTTCTTTCTTTTATTTATTTATTTTTTTTTTTTGGTTGATTTTGTTTGCTTGTTTCTTTTTGTTTTTGTTATTGGCTTGTCTTGTTTATTTTGTTCTTTTTTGTTTTGTTTTGTTTTGTTGTTTGTTTTTCTTCTCTCTCTCTCCTCTCTCTCTCTCTCTCTCTCTCTCCCCTCTTCCTCTCTCTCTCTCTCTCTTCTCTCGTTCTCTCTTCTCTCTCTCTCTCTCTCTCTCTCTCTACTCTCTCTCCTCTCTCCTTCCCCTTCATCTCTCTCTTCCTTCTCTCATCACTCCTTCTGTTTTTGGCATTCTTAATATCTTTCCACAAAAATACAACTCCTTCAGGAAGAAAACATTGTGGTGACTATCAGTTTCAATGGACATCATTGATCGTATCAACAATTACTCACTGGAATCATCAAAAAAACGATAAAATGTCCATCTTTAATATTGATAGGGCTTCTTTGGGATTCGCTTGAACGATGGGATAGCTTAAGCCAGTGGGAATAAACACGCCAGATTTGGTGATGTTGATAGTGAGATTCTCTTTGGCCTGGAGGCTTTGGTTCAAAACCCCCAATTGATGTCGCTTGAATTTCATTTTTTCTTTTCCTCTTCTTCTGCTCGTCCTTTTCTCCCCTTACCTCCTCTGCCTTCACTATAATCTCTTTCTCTTCCTCCTTATCCTCCTCTTGGTCCTTCTCCTCATCCTTCACCTTCTTCTCCTCTTCTTCTTGTCCATCTTCTTCTTCTTCCTCTTCGTCATCCTGCTCCTCCCCTCCCCTCCTCCTTCTCTTCTTCTCTTTCTTCTTCTTCTTCTTCTTCTTCTTCTTCTTCTTCTTCTTCTTCTTCTTCTTCTTCTTCTTCTTCTTCTTCTTCTTCTTCTTCTTCTTCTTCTTCTTCTTCCTCCTCTTCTTCCTCTTCTTCGTTATCCTCCTCCTCCTCCTCCTCCTTCTTCTCCTCCTCCTCATCCTCCTCCTCCTCCTCTTCTTCTTCTTCTTCTTCTTCTTCTTCTTCTTCTTCTTCTTCTTCTTCTTCTTCTTCTTCTTCTTCTTCTTCTTCTTCTTCTTCTTTATCCTCCTCTTACTTCTTCTTCATCTTCTTCTCTCTTTCCACTTGCTTCTGCCCCTCCTTTATTTCCCGTTCCTCACGCATATAATATTGCCCCACCTATTCACACGCGCTTACTCACATTACTGACAGCCACACATACATACACAGATACACACAGTCAAACACACACACACACGTACTCCATACCTCCTCCTTGTACAAGTTCTTTATCTCAGGATTCCTGTCTGGTCTAATAATTCCACTGATCCCTAGATGACCGTTACTGGAGTGGTTGCTAGAACTGAGCTAGAAGCAGAAAATAGTAATTGAATACAAGAGCAACGGCTACATGAATCAAAACAATTCTATGAAATAAGCAAATTATATTATAATATATATATATATATATATATATATATATATATATATATATATATATATATATATATATATATATATATATCGTCCGGCTTTCTGGCATCGGAAAATCCCTGGCTTGAGTCCAGCTTCGGGTCGCGCAATGTTGAGGCATTGAAAAAGGCTCTTGACTCACATTGTCTTCAGGTTATATGACATCTGTTTCACCCCGACAAAAATACCGTTTTGAGATGGTAGATCACAAATTGGTTGACCTGAATCAATCTGAGTTGAGAGTTGTTTTGACACACAAATTTTTAATGACAAGTAATATTCCCTCTAAATGAAGGAAAATACCGTGCATGTTGGTCTATTTCTTTTATGTCTATGATGTGATTAAAGGGAGAGAAGAAAAGAATGAGTGTACACTACACAGGACTTGCCTTTCTTACCTTAACCACCGTATTCGATTTTAAGTCCGCATTTCTTTTCATTGTGTTGTATGTGTGTATTTGTAAGTGTGTTTATGTGTGTCTGTGTCTGTGTGTGTATGTGTGTGTGTGTCTTATATATTTTTTAGAAAATGGCCAGAATCGATTTAAATTACCCTCATCTTGGTAAAAACTCTCGAACCTGGGACCTCGCAAGATTTTGCCAAGATGAGAGTAATTTGGATCGATCCAAATTTGAAGGACGAGTTTTCTGGCCAAATGTTTTAATACGTTTCTTTCCAGGGACGCCAGTTTACTAGTTAAAGTCAAGTAAATCCACCGGTGCTTTGGACTAATTCCCGAGTCCAAACTCAGCGACATCAACTTATTCGTAATTTGGCAATAGAATTAAAAGAATTTTCAATTTGATAAGGTGTGCATGAAAAAGAGGTTATCAGAGGTGGTGTAATGAACGGTATTCGGGATGTCTTAGGTTTGATCCCCAGTTAAAGTAGTAGTCCTTCAAAACCATTAGGCCCTTGGAGCGGGAGTTTATCCCGGCTTCAATAACGTGAAACGGAAAATGGAAATTGCTTGCTATCCTTCGGATAGGACCCAGCTACCAATTCACTGCTGGGTAGAGAGGGTCATCAGAAAAAAAAAATCTCGACTGAACTCGGGATCGACCTCGGCCCCTTTGCATATGAAGCGAGTGCTCTATCAACTGAGTTATCGGTACCCCGTCTCGATCCTCAGTTAGGTATATGATTTATTTTTTTTTTTTGGGGGGGGGAGGGGGGGGGGGGATTCTTTCTTATACTTTAGTCTTTCTGGCATTGCTCAGGCATACGTACCTTTCCAGACTTTTAATCTTAAACCAGCATCTGCTCCCTAGTTTGTCAAGTTGATATTTCTAGGTAGAAGATGTTCCAAAAAACTTACATTGTCTTCATCGTCAAAATCGTCCTCCAGATAATCTGATTCCAGCTCCTTGGATGACTCTTCATTAGCCTTTGCATCGCCTCTTCTATCCTCTTCTTCTTGGCTTCTGTCCACATCTTCTTGACTTGCACATTTCTGATTTTCTTTCGATCTGTCACTCGTTTTGTTAATGATCTCCATTTGAGTCTCAATGTCATCCTGGAATAAGATTTCAAAAGACCAAAATTAGTCTAAAAGCCAGAGTCTAGGGGCAACGTGGCTGACCAGTAACGAGAGGTGCCTAAATGAGTCAATAAGATGGAGATAAAAGATAAAGGGAGTAGATTTGACTCATGAATGAACAACACAAAACAAACGACGTTTCGGCCTTTGGTCTTTTTCAAGTAAACACAACATACTGACATATACTGTATTTACTTCATAACAAGAGGTATCGAGTTCGATTCTCCGCCGTGTTGTGTAGCCTCAAAAAGTCCATTCACCCTTGCTCACCTTCAGGCGCTGAACGGCGATTGACACATGTGTTATTCCACTCTTCCCTTGGTATAAATAGATTCAAAAGGAAAATTTAACTCTTGGGGATAAATAAAGGGAATTTATATTATTTCATTATTTATTCCAATTTCTATGGCAGGAACCAGATAGTAACATATCATTATGCCTTCCACTCTTTGGATAGAACATTAGTCTGTTGTAAAATATTTTCTGGGGTGCTAGATATAATTACAGATATCAACATTTTTCAGTCACCCTTTCTGACAGATAATAATATATCTTAGGGATGAATAAATTTATGGATCACACAATCTACAATTTTACCGTTCTTGCAAATGAAGCTGTTGAAAATCTGAGAGAAGAACTGCCCAACGGAACTGAGCTCCCCAGGAATGAATGGGTAACACTGAACAGAGCACGGGCAAAAATTGGGAGAACAGCTGGAAGCATGAAAAAGTAAGGGGTAGCTGAGACTAGCTGTGTACATGTGGTTGCCCAGAGCAGACGATGGAGCACATCCTTAGAGAAAGCCAGGATGTGCCCAGCTGCACTGACCATGACCTAAGGGTCTGCTCCACAGATACTGTGGAGTGGGTTCGGTGTTGGCGCGACAAGCTATGATGATGATCGTTCTTGATGCGCTTAGCTTTGCGGCGTTTGATGCTATATCAAATGCCATTTTAGAATGAAATTTAGGAAAATGTTTGATTAAGCTTTAAAGCAGCTTGTTATTAATTGTGCAACCAAATTGCCCATCCGTGTCTCATATAAAATCTTTTGATATGTAGGCAATGCGATGACTTTAAAGTGTCTTGAAACTAAAGCACAATTCATAAAACATGACAAACATTCTTACAGAACCATTTAACATTTAGGACGAGACATGGCGCGTGTTAGGCAATGATACAATTTTTTTACGGACATAGAAACGCTGTTAACGTCCAGGTAGGTACTCATTTTACACCTGAGTTCTGTGAGAGAATGTGAGTAGCGAGTCTTTTCAACAAACAAACATCTTACCAAAGGCCTTGTGTATAAGTCTTGATGTTTGGACGAATGGTCATTGTAGGTCCTTGTTGATTTCTTCTGAAATATCAAAACAATATACGTAACCTATCTTATCAAAACGGTACTATATCAGAGTGAACCATGTGTCAAATAATAACGATTTTAAAGTTAAAATGCCAAGAAATGTAAAAATTTTAGCTCTCGTCACAGTCTAAATGGCTGTCTAAAAACAATAACAAAGAGCATAGTGGCGTCAATTCCGTTCCTTCTATAATCTGTTAGAAAGAATTTAGTGCGTAAGAATAATAACCGACGTGCACTTATTCACAGGTCTGATAACCCAATTTATTATGGGCTCATTGTTATAATGGAAATCTAAAAAAAGTGACTCAAAATATTGTTCATTCCAACAATGTTAAACAAGCCTCATAATTGCGTTCGGATGTCAGACCTGCACATAAGTACACGCCGGCAACAGCTAATTATCTCAATGGCTGTCTTAAAAGAATAATAAAGAGCCGAATGACGACAACTTCATTCATTCTATTCTAAACATAGATAACTCACCTTAGATCTATTATTACTATTTCGGTGTCCATCCTTTGCATTCCTCGGGTCATCAGAGGTCAAAATACCTTGAAGACGTAGTTTTTGTAGTCTCTGGATCTCGGCGTCAGCTAGCTGTCTTTCTCTTTCCTTTAGTTTGAGCTGGAATGAGAAATTATTCCTTTTTAACCCTTTCCTTACGAACTATAGGAAAATCGTCACATTCGTTACGATACCACCAACATTGTTTTAATTCAAATTTCTCTTGTACATCATAAAATTTCATGAAAATGAACAGTGTTTTGTAGAGCATGTTTTGCTAAAGAAATTATTTATCGCAAAAACTTTACTGCTATTGTGTTTGAGTGATGAAAAAATATATTTTTGTGTTAGTTGGGTGTGATGTTTTGGGGAAAATCCTGAAAACGGCTGGTAAGGAGAGGATTAACTTCATAAATGATATAGAGCAAAATCCACTAACAGGGGTCCAGATAGCTCAGTTGGCAGAGCAAAGAGATCTATCCCGAATGCAATAGAGACCTTTTTTTTACTGACTTTCCCACTCCCCCCCCCCCCCCCCCTTTCTTGTTTACCCAGCAGTGATTGGGTTACTTATTCTGGCGGAAAGTATTTTGCGATAGACTAGCGTCCTATCCAAAGGGAAGCAAGCATTTGCTAATATGCGTTTCTCGTCATTTGAAACCGGGATATGCCACTACTATTACTACTACTACTACTACTACTACTACTACTACTACTACTACTACTACTACTACTACTACTACTACTACCGCTACTGCTACTGCTACTACTACTACTACTACTACTACTACTACTACTACTACTACTACTACTACTACTACTACTACTACTACTACTGCTGCTGCTACTGCTGCTACTACTACTACTACTACTACTACTACTACTACTACTACTACTACTACTACTACTACCACTACTACCAATAATAATAATAATAATAATAATAATAATAATAATAATAGTAATAATAATAATAATAATATAATAATAATATAATAATAGATAGATAGATAGATAGATAGATAGATAAATAGATAGATAGATAGATAGATAGATAGATAGATAGATAGATAGATAGATAGATAGATAGTATGCGCTTGGCTTAGAAGCTCACAACATTGCCACCCGGAAGTATAAATGACTAACACACAAAAATGTGTGTAACCTTGAACTTTTATAGTCTGGATAATGGAGTTAAGTGAGAATTATTCATAAACGCGAATGGCAAAAAAATTACAAAGACCTGAGTGACGTCACCTTCATACTATCTACCATAAGTAATCCTTGCCTACGCTTACACCGTAGCCATCGTCAAGTTAAAGCCTGGCACTGATAGCCAAAAAGACTGGCATTTTGACGTCATTATTTGGTTTTTGCACCGCCTAGTGAGTTGTCGTTAGTAGTGCTCATGGAAACAAATGGTCCCATTGGTTGAACTATTGAATACAACTCACGATTTGGTTTTGTTTGTTTTTGTTTTTTTTGTGGCCAAAGATTGGCTTTTTGACGTCATTTTTTGGTCAGTGTCAGGCTATAATTTTACGATGGCTACGTTTATACCCACCTCATAGTCTTCATTGACTTTTTGACGGAAGAGTTCATTCCACTTGCCGTCACTGAGTTGTATCCTGTCATTGCCCATCACCTTCTCTAGCCACAGCCTGAACTTCCGGTTTGCATGACTGAAGAAGAATCAGAAGAAAGAAAAAAAAAAACAAGTTAACTGGCGTACTCTGGAAACAACACATATTTAAAAAATTGGCCAGAAAACTCGTCCTTCGAATATCGATTGATTTATTTTTAAAAATAAATTAAAATTGAGCTTATATATAGCGCAATATCCACTAAACGTGCTCAAAGCGCTTTACAGGGGGTCCCTGACCAACAGCAACATTTAACATGTAGGACGGGACATTCATTTATGTGACCCGTATCTTGGTAAAAATCTCTCAAACTTTGGACTTCGGGATGTCGGAGGCGTTTTTAGCAATACTAAAGGGATGATTTACATGGTTATATTATCATCTTTACAATCACACATACAAATACACACACATACATACACAACACACACACACACACACACACACATACACATATGTAATGTCTGACTGCCTTGTGGTTTGACACTAGCCTTCTAATCGGAAGGTCCTGGGTTCGAGTCCCGCACTGAACGGCGCATAGTTGAGTCCTTGGAAAAAGGCTCTTTACACATATTTTCTCATCGTACTCAAGTCCTCGAGTGTTTGGCTTCATGAGGGTGTTTGATTATCGTATATTTCTCTTCCAGGCATAATCTCAGCGAACATATTTGGAAATTAAAAGACAACAAACTAGACCACAACATTTCATGGAAAATGTTATCTAAAGCAACAGGATACACACCAACATCAAAACAATGTAGCTTATGCCTGGAAGAGAAATATACTATAATCAAACACCCTCATGAAGCCACACTCAACACGAAAAGTGAGATGTACGGAACGTGTCCACATCGGCGGAAATTCTTGTTAATTAACTTTAAACCGGAACCACTTCAAGAAACAACAACAGTCAACAAAACAACTCAGTCCTGACGATGGCAAATTAAGCCTGAAACATTAATGTAGACTGTCTCAAACATTGTGGTAAATATTTTTAAAAAATAATAATTCGCTCCATTACTACATGTCGAGCACTTTTCGTACCATATTTGTATCAAACACGATTCAATATATATATATATATATATATATATATATATATATATATATATATATATATATATATATATATAAGAGAGACAGAGAGAGAGAGAGAGAGAGAGAGAGAGAGACAGAGAGGGGGGGGGGTACATTGAAGATTTCGTTCGGGGCTACATTAACAACGAGCGTGTATGTTTCTTTACTTGGTTTTATGGCTTTTTAAAAAGTTAATGAAATGGCGTCATTAGAATGTTAACTGATCTTCGTTGTTGCTAAAGCGCTGTGATTGTACTTGTATCTCATTACGATTATCTTATTACAACAATAAATAGTTTCTTTTTGAAAACGTGTTCGATTGTACATAAAACAACAGAGACCTTTTATCTCTAAGATCTACGATAGAAGACCTTGAAAGGTGGAGGAATCTCACACAGAGGGTAATAATTATAACAACAACAACAACACAACAAATAATAATAATAATAATAATAATAATAATAATAATAATAATAATAATAATAATAATAATAATAATAATAATAATAATAATAATAATAATAATAATAATAATAATAATAATAATAATAATAATAATAATAATAATAATAATAATAATAATAATAATAATAATAATAATAATAAATAATAACTATTGTTAAGTTACAGCTCAATTAAAAAAAGAAGATGAAAAAAAGGAACACATCACACATACACCCCATTCCCCCCCCCCCCCCCCCCCCCCATCTCTCTCTCTCTCTCTATATCTCTCTCTCTCTCTCATAAACACACACACACACACACGCACACACAATCTCTCTCTCTCTCTCTCTCTCTCTCTCTCTCTCTCTCTCTCTCTCTCTCTCTCTCTCCCTCTTCTGAAACTCTCTCCTTCTCTCTCTCTATCTCTCTCTCTTTCTTTTTCTCTCTCAATCCCCTCTCTCTCTCTCTCTCTCTCTCTCTCTCTCTCTCTCTCTCTCTCTCTCTCTCTCTCTCTCTCTCTCTCTTTCTCTCTTTCATATTCAGCAACTTATTGTTCAGTCATTCCTTTGATAACTGTTGAGAAAAGTGTGTTCTTATATCTGATAGTACATACATCATTTCACTTAACTGTACCGCGTATCTGAGCTTGACCTTGAGCTATTATATAGCGCAATATCCACTAAACGTGCTCAAAGCGCTTTACAAAGGGTCCCAGTCCAACAGCAACATGTATCATGTAGAACGAGACATGATATTACAATTTTTTTTCAGACTGAGACAACTCTGTTAACGGCCAGGTACTTATTTTACACATGAGTACGGTGCGAGAATGTGAGTAAAGAGACTTTTCCAAGGACTCGACTATGCGCCGAGCGAGGCTCGAACCCAGGACCCAGGTGAAAGGTATACAAGATCAGTCCATATTAAATTAAGAAACTAAGGAGCAGGAACCGGTGTAAGATAAAAAATGAGTTTTATATAGCGCAATATCCACTAAATGTGCTCAAAGCGCTTTACAAGTGGTCCCTGGTTAACAGCAACATTTAATATGTAGGACGGGACATGACGCCTGATAGGCGATATTACAATTTTTCGGACAAAGACAACGCTGTTAACGGCCAGGTACTCATTTTACACCTGAGTACGGTGGGAGAATGTGAGTAAAGAGTAAAGAGCCTTTTCCAAGGACTCAACTATGCACCGAGCGCGAGGCTCGTCCCAAGACCTTCCGATCCGAAAGCGAGTGTCATACCACTAGACCACATAGCCGCACGGGGACGGGTTCAGAAAAAAGAAAACTCGACTTCACTCGGGATTGAACTCGGTTCCTTTGCGTGTGAAGCCAGGGGTCCACTTACCTGACTATCAGGACCCCCTTCGTCGCATGACATGAGCTCGTCCGTCTGTAATGAATACATATCGCCCAATCTAATGCAATAATTGTATACAATGTACAACGTTATAATAAAATTAAAAAATAAACAACAACAACAAACGAACAAATAACACTAAATAAATAGACAAAAAAATTCCCTGGCGCGTGCATTCCATCCATGAACTATTCATCAACCGTCTGATATTGACAAGAATCAATCGTGTTGTTAAATTGAACAATCTGGGGATTAACAATCTTGCCCTTGGTTAAGGGAGAGAAAAAAAAATGAAATCGTTTGAATTAGGGCCGGCTCGAATCCGAGATCTTCAAGGTTGCAATGCTCTGCCATTTCCACTTGGCCACTTCGTCTTCTCAATGATTAGTCGTCGTCGTCGTCGTCTTCTTCTTCTTCTTCTTCTTCTTCTTCTTCTTCTTCTTCTTCTTCTTCTTCTTCTTCTTCTTCTTCTTCTTCTTCTTTCCCGTATACGCAATTTTACATTAACGGTCTCATACTCATTTTATACCATAGTAAGATGGGAGAACGTAAGTTAAGAGCCTTTTCCAAGGACTAAACAATGCACCGCTCTAATTTGCCATTCTGTAATTGTAAAGACGGTTATATATATATATATATATATATATATATATATATATATATATATATATATATATATATATATATATATATATATAAAATACTTGTCAAAGACTTACCTATAGTCTCGAATAATCCCTCTTCCCCTGTAGCGCTCCTTGACTTCTTCGATATCAAACTCCGCCAGAATTTTTCGAATCACCTCGTGGTGTCGAATTCTCCTGTCTTCCATCTCCTTTCGATTCAGGGCGAACATCTCAAAACTTCCGGGTGGAGCTCCAGTTGAAAAATCCGGTCTTCGTCTCTTTTGACCGTACAATTTACCATCTACATCATCATCGTCGTCGTCGTCAAACATACTCAAATCTTCATCATCGCACGAATCAGAATCATCGTCAGCCCTTTTCTTCATATCCTCCGAAACTTCTTGTTTAGTTCTTCTGTCTTCCTCCTCTTCTTCTCCCTCTTCGTCTTCCTGGCGAATTTCTGATCTATTATCTTCACAATCTTCATCGCCGAAAACTTGTTCATTCATTTCTTTTGTTTTCTCGGTATCCATTGGTTGTCTTGTTTTTGATTGGTTGTTGTAGTAACAACGATTATTGATGATGGTAGTTTAATCCGTTAATGGCGGCGAACTGAGCATCCTTGAAATGCTAACGAAAGAGTGAAAATGGAGAGGCTTCGTATGGGAACAAAACAGACAATGGACCATTATGGGTACAAACCCTTCGTCAGCACAACAATACACAAATTAACGAGGAAAACAAAGAAAATTTAATGCAAAATAACTTTATCGTCTGTACTCAATGGTGGTTGCAGCCCCTACCGTTTTCATCCTTGAAATAATACTGTTTTTTTTTCACATCATAACAGCTTCACACATAGATATCCGTTTACACGGACGTGTATACTTATTTACAGGTCTGATAACACAAATTGTTATGGGCCTATTGTTGTAATGGAAATACCTTCAAACAAATGTTATATATTGTCTGTTACAGCAATATGACGCTCGTCACAATAATAACCCAATACAATTATTATTATTATTATTATTATTATTATTAGTAGTAGTAGTAGTAGTAGTAGTAGTAGTAGTAGTAGTAGTAGTAGTAGTAGTAGTAGTAGTATTATTATTATTATTATTATTATTATTATCATTATCATTATTATTATTATTATTATTATTATTATTATTATTATTATTATTATTATATTATTATTATTATTATTATTATTGCTGTTGTTGTTGTTATGATGTCAAATATGTAGGTAACAACGATGTAAATGGGGAAGGTGAACAGACATTGTCATTACTATCTATAGTTTTTGATGAAATGGGGTAAGATTTGATGTCAATTGGAGTTAAGTCGAATCACGACGGAAAAGGGTTAAGAATCAATTTATTTGTTCTATTGTTCATCTCGTGGCATTCTATTTCTGGTCCAATGGTTCTGATGGCACTTGACAACAAAGTCGAGTAAAATAAAGAATTGAATCCAAGTTCACTATTCTGTCTTACCCTGAGAAAGAAAAGCACATTTTAAAAATTTTGGCCACAAATCTCGTCCTTCAATTATAGATCGAGTAAAATGACCCTCATCAGGTCAAATACTTTAAAACCTGGGACTACAATGACGTATTCGAGGAAGTCTCTGGTTAGAGAGTTTTTGACAAGATGAGGGTCACTTTAATCGATAGATATTTGAAGGACGCGTTTCCTGACCAAAATTTTAAAGTGTCTTTTTTTTTTTTCCTTCAAAGTACGAGATTATTAATCAATTATTCATTCACGTTAAAATAACAACAATCAATATTCTACTCCTTGTCGGATATTTACATAATGGTCTGATCAAAAATAAAAATTCAAGTAAAATGAAATGATATCCGTAGAAGACACACGACATTTGTTAAATTTGATTGTATTAAAAGTCGATGTTCGATAATAATAATAATATTATGATGTAGATCTTCAAGGATAGTGACAACAATAATGATGAAGATGATGATGACGATAATAATAATAATAATAATAATAATAATAATAATAATAATAATAATGATAATAATAATAATAATAATAATAATAATAATAATAATAATATAATAATAATAATAATAATAATAATAATAATAATAATAATGACAACAATAATAATAATAATAATAATAATATAATAATAATAATAATAATAATAATAATAATAATAATAATAATAATAATAATAATAATAAATAGAATTAATGAACAGTTATTATTATTATTATTATTATTATTATTATTATTATTATTATTATTATTATTATTATTATTAATAATAATAATACAATTGCTATCATATTTTACCATCACTATCATTGAAGATTACGTTATAATCAAATATTTTAAGAGTTTACATCAGCATAACCTATAACTTTTTTTTTCGAAATTAAAGGACACAGTAGATTTATAATATTTTCCTTTATAAATACTTTAGAACATAGTCATAATATTTAATATATTATTAACAATATATAACAAAATATATTTATTTAAACACTTATGGCGTGCACAATAAAAACGGTACAGGTTTTATCCTATTTAAAATAAGATGGTAAAAAGGTTGTGGCCTTTGTAGATATATTATCGGGTCTGTTAATGGAACGCCATTATGAGCTAAATTTAACATAATATTAGAGAGAGAGAGAGAGAGAGAGAGAGAGAGAGAGAGAGAGAGAGGGAGAGAGAGTGAGAGAGAGTGAGTGAGAGAGAGTGAGAGAGAGAGAGAGAGAGAGTATTTCCATTATAATAATGAGCCCATAATAATTTGGGTAATCAGACCTATAAATAAATGGACTTCGGTTGTGGCCATAGAATAAATTACTTCTTTCTTATCCTTAGATTGCCGCATTACTACGTTTTCTCATTTGCAGGTCTGATAACCCAAATGTTTACGGGATCATTGTTGGAATATAAGTACTCTTAAACTACCGCATAATATTGTCCATTACAACAATGTTAAAACAAGCTTCCGGTTATCAGACTGTAAATAAATGCACGTTGTCACGTTTATAGATAGAATGCGCTTGGCTCAGAAGCTCACAACATTGTCATCCGGAAGTATATCCGACGAACACACAAAACTATGTGTAATATTGAACCTTTATAGTCTGGTTAATGCAGTTTAGTGAGAACTACTCACAAACATGGATGACAAAAAAACAATAACAAAGACACCAGTGACGTCAACTTTGATCTATCTATGTCGCAATGATAAATTATTACCCCAAATATAAAAAAGGAGTGATCAATTTGGAAAAAATAACAATGTTCTCAACATACCCTGCACTTTGAAGCTATTTCCAAAAACAACACATCTATCAAAAGTTCAAAACAAACTTGACTATCCAGATAATAATATAGACGCTGTGCGCTTGACTAAGAAAGAAACTCACAACATTGCCATCCGGAAATATAACAGACCAACACACAAAACTATGTGTAACCTTGAACGTTTATAGTCTGGTAATACAGTTTAGTGATAATTACTTGTCAAGATGGATGGCAAAAAAAAAAAAAACCAATAACAAAGACCTGAGTAACGTCAACTCCGTTCTATCTATAAGAATAATTAGTATAGATAGTTCGAAGATGACGTCACTTAGGTCTTTGTTATTGTTTTTTGTCATCCGCATTTATGAGTAATGCTCACTGAACTGTATTAACCCGACTATAAACGTTCATGGATACACACAGTTTTGTGTGTTGGTCCGTTATACTTCCGGATGGCAATGTTATGAGCTTCTTAGCCAAGCGCATACTATCTATAACATCATGGTCTTTTTGCGTGTATCCTTTAATAACAAAAGGTAGATAATGATGAAAATTAGAAATGGAACACACTTGTTCAAATGCTTCTATCGTTTGTTTTCTTCTTCTTCTTCTTTTTATAACATTCTGTTTACATAACCGCGTTCATTCAATGATGTTGACAACACCCTCACTCTATTTGTCCATGCCCAATGAATCTCACATAAACCCTTTCTATTTTAATGCACTATAGATTTTATTCACATAATTTAACAAGTTTAATACCGTACTCTGGAAATAATCATATTTTAAACTTTGGCTTTAAAACTCGTCCTTCAAATATCGATCGAATTAAATGAACCTCATCTTGGCAAAAAATCTCAAACATGGGACTAAGGAAGCACTCGCGAGGTCCCAGGTTTGAGAGTTTTTTGCCAAGATGAGGGTCATTTAAATCGATCGATATTTTCAGGACGAGTTTTATGGCCAAATTCTCAAATACGTGTCTTTCCGGAGCACGCCAGCTAACTGATTGACACAGCATATCCACACATGTCTGTCAATGAAATCATTTATCGATGTGAACACATCCAATACTTGCGTATTTGATTCTTTTTGAACACAACATTCACTGTCTGTTATTTATACTACGTATTCATCTATCGGAATGTTTAACAATAGACTATGGAATGATGTTTACATCACGTGACTCGACATAAAGGACAATTTGACAGTAACCTTCGTTAACTTATAGATAGAATGAAGTTGACGTCACTCGGGTCTTTGTTTAACGGACCAACACACAACGCTATGTGTAACCTTAAACGTTTATAGTCTGGTTAATACAGTTTAGTGAGAATTACTCATAAACGCGGATGACAGAAACAATAACAAAGACCTGAGTGACGTCACTGAGGTCTTTGTTATTGTTTTTTTGCCATCCGCGTTTATGAGTAATGCTCACTGAACTATATTAACCTGACTATAA
>NC_088368.1:11288790-11291290 GCF_034508935.2 Berghia stephanieae | reverse complement strand
ACCATGAACTTTTATAGTCGGGTTAATACAGTTTAGTGAAAACAACTCACAAACGCGGATGGCAAAAACAATAACAAAGGCCTGAGTGACGTCATCTGCATACTATCTATAACGTACCAACACACAAAACTATATGTGGAACCTTGAGCGGTCTGATTGATATGGATGCTATGCGTTTAGGTAAAATAGTTACAGCATCTGCCAGCCAGTTGTAGTGTTCTTACCTTGAACGTTTATGGTCTAATTGATATAATGTGGTGAGGACTAGTCACCAAAATGGCTGTCTAAATATAATAACAAAGAGTTGAGTGACGTCCTCAATCTCGTTCCTTCTATTGATAATATGCGTTTAGGTGATATACTCACAACATTCGCCGGCCGGATCTAAACTACCAACACACAAAAGTATGTGTAAATTTAAACGTTTACATTTGATTAATGGAATTTGAAAATGACTGTCTAAAAATAATAACAAAAAACTACTAAGTGGCGTCAATTTCCTTCTATTGAATTCAATAGTGAGAGTGGGGAAAGTGAATAGTTTATTATTCTTGGTGGTTTGTGCAGAGAAAATTGGCGTACGTGAGAAAATTAATTAATTTCTTCTTTGTATTTCCTTTTCAAACAATACTGCCATATTCTCTCTCCTCTCTCTCTCTCTCTCCCTCTCCCCCCTCTCTCTCCCCTCCCACAAACCCATCACCCCATTTTACTCCCCCACCTATTTTGGCCAAGAAACTTTCACTTCGCATATCAATTATTGGCTCCATAGACATTCGACTTGTCAAATAACCCCGAATCTTAGACTTCTTGTCGGGGGTGGGGAGATGGGAGGGGAGGGGGATGGGGATGAGTCCCGATAGCTCAGTTGGTAAAGCACTCGCTTCAAAAGCACAGGAACCGAGATCTAAAGCAAAAGTTTTCTGGCCAAATCGAAAAAAAGTGTTTTGTTACACAAGCTATATTATCTACCCCCACACCTCCACTTTTTCATTCCGACCACCGACAAATAATATAACAAAACACACACCATTGTTTTCTCGCCACAAAACAGACCCTTCCAACCCCCAACCATTTTTAAGTAATACAAAGAGATCTTTATCGTGATCAAACAGAATGCAATCATTTGTAAAAAAAAAAAAATAGAAAGTTAGCTAGAAATTTTGAAAGTCAAATTTCGCTAAATTAAGATCACACTCAAGTGCCAAAAAATTTCTGAAAATCAAGATGTCAACAACAACAAAAAATCCAAAGAAAAAATTTCAGTTTTAAACTTTTTTGTTTGTTGGTTGTATTTTTTTTTGTTTGTTTGTATGTTTGTTTTGTTATGGGAAGGGTGTTGTTTGTTTGTTTGTTTGTTTGTTTTTGTTTTGTATTTTTTTTTGGGGGGGGGGGGGGGGGTTCTTTTGACAATGCAATGGTTGGGTATCTTAACTAGTCGATATAATTTGATTTGATTTTTTTTTTTATCTGGCAAAAGTAATTTAAAAAGGCGTTTTGTCAGTATACATTAGCATGGCATAATTTATCATAACTTTCTCTTGGGAAATATACGAGATGATATCTCACTTGATTTAAACAATAGAATCCACCTGTTGAACTTAGATATCGACAACTCCGATCGCTTGAAAGGTTTTCGCCCGCAGTCGTTTTATCGGGGTTTTTAAAGAATCATTGTTGATCTTTATAACAATAAAGGGTGAGAAGTGGCCGAGTGGTTAAGGCATTGATCCGGATAATCCCGGGTACGAGCCCCGCCCGCTTCAAGCACTTTCCTTTTTCTTTCCCAAACTTTGGACAACATGGGTGATTTTTGTTGACATCAGACATCCAGTTTGATGAGGTTGATGAAATATCTATATTCCTTCATGGAATGTCAGTGCGACGGGACCTAATGGTGTCGTTGCGAAAACGGCGTATTTTTAATATATATAATATTATAATATATATATATATATATATATATTATATATATATATATAAACACACACACACATATATATATATATATATATATATATATTATATATATATATTATATATATAAATGATCATCGTGGACTTATTTGCAGGTCTGATAATCGACGCATAATTGTCAGTATTTTCCTCAAAATGACAGGCTTGCCCAGCAGAATAATTGATTCTTTAAACTCAACAAGCTCTCTGTAAAACAACTTTTATGTTCTTATTATCAAACAAAGACCATTCTTCAAAGTTTGTGATGTAAAAAATAAATCTGAATGAGAAAAAATGTAAATTGTGTCGTAACAAATGTGACGATTTTGTTCTAGGTGGTAAGGAGAGGGTTAAACACCCTGTACAGATACATCAAGTCGACATGTTAACAAATGAAATATGAATCGGAAGCATAATGTTGAATGAGAAAGAGATGTATGTAATTATACGATTAGAAAAGGAGAAAATCAAAAGAAGAAATAAAAAAGAAATAAAAGATTTCATCGGTCATGATGGCATATTAACCATCATATAAAAAAATATC
>NC_088368.1:11278790-11283790 GCF_034508935.2 Berghia stephanieae | reverse complement strand
TATGAGGTGTCATAGGGGCAGCGTGGCTCAGTGGTGCAGTCTTTGCTTCGTACCCAAAAGGTATTGAGATCGATCACCCTCCGCTGCGCTGTGTGGCCTTGAGCAAGTCACCTCGCCCTAGCTCAACTTGCGGCGATGCACTGTGGCTAATGCCTGGGTTATTCCAGTCTTCCATTGGAATAGACTCTAGAGACAAATTTCCCCTATGGAATGAATAAAGGGATTTTTCAAAATTTCCATTCATGATAATGAGCAATAACCACACTTATGTGATCTATTGTCTCAAAGCAGTATTTATTATGTTGGGAAGAGCTTTTAAAAAATATATAGAGCATTTATATAGAGAATTATCCACTAAACGTGCTCAAAGCGCTTTACAAGGGGTCCCTGACCAACAGCAACACTTAACATGTAGGACGGGACATGACGCCTGTTAGGCGATGTTACAATTTTTCGGACAGAGACAACGCTGTTAACGGCCAGGTACTCATTTTACACTTGAGTACAGTGAGGGAAAGTGAGTAAAGAGCCTTTTCCAATGGTTCAACTATGCGCCGAGCGAGGCTCGGACCCAGGGCCTTCCGGTCCGAAAGCGATGTCATACCACTAGACCACACAGCCGCTATAGCTTCTCAAAGTGTTGAAAAAGTGAGGATACAGTATCAACTTTGCCCAACCGATTTTTTTTTACCTTTGAGGAGAAACTATTTCTGCTATTATTCTGTTGGTGCTAGATTTTCAATACGCGATTTACTTATCATTATTCAAATAAGAGAACTTAATGTTTAAAAAAAACGAATTCCATCCTCAGTTGTTTTCTGTTTGTTTGTTTGTTTGTTTAATTAAATTAGAATACTCTTCAACAGTCGTAACGTCACTTTCTTCTTAATGACGCATGGTAACTTAGTAACACTGGCTCTAAACTATCGGAACAATGGCGGACGCCCGTATGAAATATTTCCCCGGCGAGCATGAAAGCGTATCCAGAGGGGAAAAAAAAAACACATAAATTTGATCATGTTTTGACTTTTACACATTCTGATCGCAAGACATATGAAAAGTTCTAGCCAGCATGAAGAATGAAAAGTAATGATTTTCTTTGTTTAGAACCAAGATGGCCGCCGTTGCCGGGCGACGTGACATCAGACTGCTGAATCCAATTGGGATATTTGCGTGGCGAATGTTACGAAAATGACCTTTTGACACACTATATATTACAATGGGAGTTATTCTATAGATAGTATGCAGATGACGTCACTCAGACCTTTGTTATTGTTTTTGCCATCCGCGTTTGTGAGTAGATAGAATGCGCTTGGCCAAGGAGTTCACAACATTGCCATCCGGAAGTATAACGGACCAACACACAAACTCTGTGTAACCATGAACTTTTATAGTCTGGTTAATACAGTTTAGTGAGAACTCACAAACGCGGATGGCAAAAACCATAACAAAGGCCTGAGTGGCGTCATCTGCATACTATCTATTGTTCTTGGTAAGGAAGCTCACAACATTGCAATCCGGAGGAAAAAGAACCAACACACAAAACTGTGCGTATCCATGAACGTTTATAGTCGGGTTAATACAGTTCAGTGAGCATTACTCATAAACGCGGATGGCAAAAAAACAATAACAAAGACCGGTGTGACGTTATATTCGAACTATCTATAGTCTGGTTAATACAGTAGTGAGAATTACTCACAAACAATGATGGCAAAAAAACAATAACAAAGACCTGAGTGACTTCATCTTCATTCTATCAAAATGAAATACAAACAACAGTGCTTTAAAATGCGGCTATGTGGACTAGTGATATCACACTCCCTTTCGGATCGGAAGGTCTTAGTTGAGTCCTTGGAAAAAGGTTCTTTACTCACGTTCTCTCACTGTACTCAGGTGTAAAGTGAGTACCTGACCCGTTAACAACGTTGTCCCTGTCTTTAAAAAAATGTAATATCGCCTTACAGTACAGGCGTACAGGCGTCGTGTCTCGTTCTATATGTTACATTTTGCTGTTGGTCAGGGGCCCTTTGTAAAGCGCTTTGAGCACATTTAGTGGATATTGCACTATATAAAACCTCAGGTTTAAGCTGCCGTTTAAGATGTAGATAAGAATCAAAATTATTGGGTTTCCATGGCTTGTAAGGCAGTTCAGTTGAAAAAAAAAATGTAACTTTCTCTCGATCCCTTTCTGATAACAATATGTTACAGTGAATGACATAATCAGTCGAATGGTGAAAACGTTTGAACTGAGATATTGCCAAGTTTAGTTAGAAGGTCACTTTTTATCATGTCATAAATTATTAAATCAACCCTTTTTGTGCATCTTCAGGAAAAATCAAAGCTTAATTTCACTTCTAATCTTTCTTTTTACAGCTAGAGAGTCATGTTGACAAAGTATGAAATTTGAAAAAAAAGTTGCTGGATACCTTTCCCATACAACTGACCATAACTTCATGAAAAATCACCCAATTTACTTCAAATAAAGATTTAAATGCGCTGGAAAGCATATTCATTCAGAAAAGGGAAAAAAAATAATTCAAATCCTACATTTCCACCTTCCGACTGATTATGTCATGGCTGCACTGACACAAATTATTATTTTCACTTTCTAGTCTTTCTTTGTATTTGTATTGTTCTCCTATAACCAGATAACAGATAACTGACGTGATCTGGAAAAAACACGAAATTTAAAAAATTGGCCAGAAAACTCATCCTTCAAATATGGATCTATTTAAATGACTCCCGTCTTGGCAAAATCTCCCAAACAATGTACCTCGCAAATTCCCAGAAAATCCCAGGTTTTAGAGTCTTTTGCCACTAGGAGGGTCATTTAAATCAATCGATATTTGAAGGACGAGTTTTCTGGCCAAACTTTTTAAATACGTGTTTTTCCAGAGTATGGTAGTGAATTGGTTATCGCTTCATTGAACTTTATTTTACTGTACATACGACAACTAATAAATGCTTGCCTCCCAATCCTGCTATTTTACTTGTTTGTGTTTCTGTTGCTTGGCAAAGGGGAGTGATCAGTCTCCGATAAAAAAAAAATAAAAAAAAATAATATGCTTATCAATTCCCACGAGTAGAAACATAACAAATAATTTTAATCGTAGATTTATGGTAAAAGATGTTCACAGGACTGCTGTTTTGTTTTGATTTGATTTGTTTTGTGTTTCGTTGAGTATTGTTATATTTTGTTCTTTTGTTTTTGTTTGTTTTGTTTGTTTATTTTTATTTGTTTTACTATTTTTGTTTGTCTTTTATGTGCTTTTTTTTTTTGGGGGGGGGGGGGGGTTGTTTTGTTTTGTTGTTTTGTTTGGGTTTTTTGGGGTTTTCTTTTTCTTTGTTTGTTTTGTTTTTGTTTTCTTTTTCTTTTTGTTTTCTGTTGTATTTTTTGGTTTTATTATATTTTTTTAACGCTTTTTTTTACAACTGGAAGTCATGAATCCCTTTGTAAGTCACATAGCCTTCGTGCGTCTTTGTGTTTATGTAGCATGGCACTCGCATTCATTCAGACTGTTTTGTCCATAGGTCGAGACCCGCCCGCTCTGGGCGGTGCAAGATTGAGTACTTGGGAAAAGTTTTCTTATTCTCTCAACGTGTTTTGGACCAAAAGGAGTGATTGGCCGGTTACAGTGTTGTCCATGTCAAGAATAAAAATGGTAAAATCGCCTTACAGCGTTGCCATCGTTAACTTATATCCTTAAACTAGAACCCACTAGGACTTATAGTTTGACGTCATGTTTTTTTAGGTTTGTGCAGCCTTTTATTGAGTTGTCGTTAGCAGAGCTCAAGGAAAAAAATGATCCCATTGGTTGAACTATTGAATACAACTCACGATTTGTTTTTTGTTTTTTTGCGACGAAAGACTTGTCTTTTGACGTTGTTTTTTTTTTTTTTTTTTTTTTGGTCAATGTCAGGCAAAAGTTTACGAAGGCCACGCTTTCAAGCGCCCTATCTCCTCCAACAGGTTCACATGTGAACAACATGTTGCTGCTGTCTTGGACCCCCTGGTAAAATACTCGAGAAGTTATTGTGGCTTTTGCAGAATAAAAAATCTTTTTTTCGCATTCATGATGGACAAGTTTCGACAATAGGCCTACAAGCGCAGTTCTTATTTCCAACGTGCATATAACGCGTCAATTTGGAATTAACCGACGTGCACTTATTTGCAGGTCTAATAACCCAGTTTCATTGTGGAATCATTGTTGTAATGGAAATCTTTTTTAAAATAGCGCAAAATATTGTCCATTACAACAATGTTAAATGAGGCACATAATTGGGTCCCGATGTATATAATATGTAAACATCAGAATTTATGTTTTTGAAGAACAGTATATTATTGTAAAACTCACTGTTCTTAATAAGGACATATATATTATTTATTTAACCCCCCCCCCCACCCCCACCCCTCCCACCCCCCCCCCCCCACCCCCCAAAAAACCCCTCAATTCTCAGCGTCAAATGAAATTTTAATGTTGAAAATCAAGTTTCGCACTCTACATTCATTGGGGTTTTATTGATTTTTGCCCTGGGGCTCAAACTCCAATGCAATATTTCTCAGCGATTCGGTTGAAAGATTATTGCGCTTTTTTGAATAGCGATATTTCAAAAAAAAACTTTAAAACAAAACCTTATTAATTTTCTAGACTCGCTCGCTACCTTTAAAGCATCAGTGATGCATGCAGCGTGTTCGATCATTTGGTATCGAGTATAGGTATCGATTTATCGATTACTTCCATTTAAAGTTTTCAGACAGCTCATTAAAGTTTAGTAAAGACAGTTTTGTTTTCGTATTGTTCATTAACGCAGCAAGGTAAATTGGCTCCTCGCTAAATTCTAGTCTTTTCTGAAGTCAGATAATAGATGAGAGTTTAGAGCGAGGAGTTAGTCGTTCCTTTGTTCATTATATCGATTTTTTTAATAGTTCAATAATTCAGTGTCATTTTCATGATTGTTTTCGTGGTGAATAGCGGAAGTTGTGTCTTGCCACCATGCTT
>NC_088368.1:11251290-11273790 GCF_034508935.2 Berghia stephanieae | reverse complement strand
GAAGTATAAAGGACCAACACACAAACTCTGTGTAACCATGAACTTTTATAGTCTGGTTAATACAGTTTAGTGAGAACAACTCACAAACGCGGATGGCAAAAACAATAACAAAGGCCTGAGTGACGTCATCTGCATACTATCTATAAACGTTCATAGATACACACAGTTTTGTGTGTTCGTCCGTTATACTTCCGGATGTCAATGTTATGAGCTTCTTAGCAAAGCGCATACTATCTATAGTCTGATACAATTTAGTGAGAACTACTCATAAAAATGGCTGACTAAAAACAATACAAACAGATGAGAGACGTCAATTTCGTTCCATCTATAGATAGTTCGAAGATGACGTAACTCAAGCCTTTGTTGTTATATTTTGCCATCCGCGTTTGTGAGTTATTCTCACTAAACTGTATTAACCAGACTATAAAAGTTCATGGTTACACATAGTTTTGTGTGTTCGTCCGTTATACTTCCGGATGGCAATGTTATAAGTTTCTAAGCCAAGCGCATACTATCTATAATGTCCTGAAAACGAATCGCCAAAATGACTCTCTGAAAATAATAACAAGGAACTGAGTGACGCCAATGTCGTTCATTCTATAGATAGAATGCGCTTGGCCAAGGAGTTCACAACATTGCCATCCGGAAGTATAACGGACCAACACACAAACTCTGTGTAACCATGAACTTTTATAGTCTGGTTAATACAGTTTAGTGAGAACAACTCACAAACGCGGATGGAAAAAACAATAACAAAGACCTGAGTGACGTCATCTGCATACTATCTATAATGTCCTGAAAACGAATCGCCAAAATGACTCTCTAAAAATAATAACAAGGAACTGAGTGACGCCAATGTCGTTCATTCTATTGTGGCTTGTTATTTTATTAAATCGTGTAATTTTTTTAGTTTTGGTCACTCGTCGAAACCATCGAGCCCAAAAATAAATAAGTAGTGTTTACATAATGTGTGCTGTTCTATAAATAGTACTCACTGTGTTGTACACACTAAGGGAGAGCATCTGTGAAAAGTTTAAAGCACTCAAAACGTGATTGAGGCACTGGGCCACACATAATGAGAGATTGTGACTCTTCTGACACCAAATTGCATACTTTATTATTATTATTATTATTATTATTATTATTATTATTATTATTATTATTATTATTATTATTATTATTATTATTAATCTTTAATCCATCTTCCAAACCAAAACATACCACGAAGTCCATCAATATCCTTGTTATTGGTAGATACAATCACTTTGTCATATGGTACGTACAATAATATCACTCCAAAGCAATTTCTATCACAGATCACTATGACCCATAAAACATGTTTACCAACGACAGTGCGTTAAGTCCCTTGTAAAAAGAAATCGTGAAATAGGAAAGCCTGTGCCTGTTTTGGTTGTTTTGTTTTTGTTTCTATTTTTGTTTTGTTTTGTTTTGTTTAAATGGGCTTTTGTTGTTATTATTGTTTTGTTTCTCTTTTTGATTAATATTTTTTAATTTTTAAAAATTGTAGTTCTTTTTTTTTTTTTTTTTGAGCTAGGTATTTGAGACCCACCTCCTCAAAACGGTATTGTACGGCTATGTGGTCTTGTGATATGACACTCTCTTTGGGATCGGAAGGTCCTGGGTTCGAGCCTCGCTCGGCGCATAGTTGAGTCCTTGGAAAAGGCTCTTTACTCACATTCTCACACCGTACTAAGGTGTAAAATGAGTACCAGGTAGTCAACAGCGTTGTCTCTGTCCGAATAAAATGTTATATCGCCTAACAGGAGTCATGTTATGTCCTACTTGTTAAGCGTTGCTGTTGGCCAGGAACCCCTTGTAAAGCGCTTTGAGCACGTTTATGGGATATTGCTCTATATAAAAGCTCAAGTATTTTTGTTTGTTTTTTGTTTTGTTTTTTTTTTTTTTAATAAAAATAATGTCTAGTTTAAACATCTGATCTATCCCAATATTACATAGCTTTGAGAAGGTAGGTCACATTAGTGATTTTGGAAACGTAACTGTCTACTTGAATTGGGGTGTTTTGTTTTTTTTTAAAACCTTGTTTTCCATGAGATTAAACTAGTGATCACGTAAATGAAGTTAATAAAATGACAGTAAAATTAAAAAATGCAAAATATTTATTCATCCAAATAAAAAATTTTTTTTCTCTAACTTTTAGTTCATACAAAAAAAAAAAAAAATAAAAAAAAAAATAAAAAAATAAAAAAAAAAAAAATCTCGGGGTAAGCTGAAGTGCAGCATCTTGATTTGAGTATCATAGGCTAAGTACTCGAGAAAAAATAAAACGATATGCCGAAACTGGAACTCGAACACGGGTCATCAGGATATAGATAAGTGCAAATGATTTATACACCTGGCCATCTCTTCCTCTACATGAATTATAGATCTGAATTTACAATCATTTGAAACTCCGCAAATAGTAGATCAGACAAACAGCCATGTATAAAATTCTAAATGAAAAATAAAGTTTTAAAACCTTAAGACGATGTCTTGGTACTTGTTTCAACACTTCTACGATCAAAGTTGTAGGACGCCACAACTTTTTATGAGCTTAGGAGATCATCTATTTACTTTATTTGTTTATTTATTTATTTATTATTATTATTATTATTATTATTATTATTTATTATTATTATTATTATTATTATTATTATTATTATTATTATTATTATTATTATTATTATTATTATTTTGCTGCATCTGAAATAAAAAGATCAAAATAAAACAAGGTTTCTTTGAGCTCCGCTTTAGTGGGAAATATCTAAATAATGGGAAATTCTTACTATAGAATATTAACCGGTTTTCCGATTCCCAGTTTGCATCGTACACAATGTATGTACAACGAAATGATAGGGTTAATAGGGTTTATCTCTATCCATTACCTGACCCCCCCCCTACCACCCCCCCCCCCCCCCCCCCCCCCCCCCCCTCCCCATCGCCATTTCGAAATCGCCCCTCCCCCAATCAAAAGCACCATCGTAATCGTTGGACGCCGTTGTCGATATAATGATAGACATGCACATAGAACATTCTACAATGACAGTATATGGGACTGATCTCACTACACCCCCCCCCCCCCTTCCCTCTCTCTCTGTCTCTCTCTCTCTCTCTCTCTCTCTCTCTCTCTCTCTCTCTCTCTCTCTCTCTCTCTCTCTCACCCTCCATCTCTTTCTCTCTCACTCCATCCATATAATTATATATATATATTATATATATATATATATATATTATATATATATTATATATATATATATATATATATATATATATCTATCACATATCTTTCTTTCTTCTACCTATCTTTATCTCATTTTATTTATCATCAACATCTATCTACCAAAGTTTCAATCTATCCATTTACATATATATAAATATATTTTTTTCTTAAATATTTTTTTTTTGGGGGGGGGGGGGGGGGGGTCTTTTTTTTTGTTTGTTTTAGTTTCTCTCTTTTTAAAAAAACCCAAATAAATGACTGGTACTGCGTCCAGTGTCCCTTCTTGATTTATTACGAGCAATTATCTTGACAATAATGTTCACAAACTGAGCTTACTATCTTAACATATCAAATTAAAAAACTAAGGATCAGGAACCGGTGTAAGATAAAGAACTGAACAAGTATGTATGAAAGGTGCCAGACAAAGGAAGAAAAAAAATACAAGAAAAAAACATCCCAAAAATCAGTCGACCTCGACTGGGGATCGAACTTCAGACCTTCTGATTACCGGTCAGACGTGCTACCATTACAAATGGTTCTATCCTAAGTCGAAGTCGACTGATTTTTTGGGATGTTTTTTTTTTTTTCTTGTATTTTTCTTTCTTGCTTTGTCTGGCATTTTTCATAAACGCTTGTTCAGTTCTTTATCTTAACATACTATAACGCATATTCCTGTTAGATTCATGACCGGCGGCATTATCCTAATAAGTAGTCAATTCAAAGAGAAAGGGTGGGGGGGGGGGGGGGGGGGGGGGGGGCTACGTCTTGATCTGTGTTGTTGTTTTTAAGTGCTTTACTGTGCCAGTGAAAAGGAAGAAAATGGGATAGTCCAAAGCTTTAGTGTACAATTAAAACACCCAAAAAGAGTAAGAAACACGGAAATTGGTTCAAATAAGGAACAGAAGTAGATTCCAAGAGCACACTATTCAGTGTACTTAGTTTGAGATCACCTAAATGTCTTATCCTGTCACAAGTAAAGATCCCCACTGAGAGGAACACACTCAAATATTTACAAATAATATATATATATAGATAAAGGGGGATAGAGGACACAGAGAGTGCCTCCCTGGTCACTATGGGAGGTCAGGAATCCCACCCAGTCTTGCGCTCTTGAGGCTGATAAACCACTAAATAGGACACGGTGGAGCTGGGTGACTGAATAAATTGGTTACCTCCCGTGAGCACCGGATTTAGGCACGTTCGGAGTCTAACACGCTTTTTGGCTTCTCCCGAAAGCGCGCTAGAATCCAGCGAGTGCTGTATCATTAATGGAGAGGACAAGAGCCAGAACGAGGCGCTGCCATTGTCAGTGTCAGACTGTTAATTTATAATTTAATGTCACCGGATTTATGGCAGTCGACAGTCATTTAATGATTCTGATCTAACATTGAGTGCCTCTCTCTCCCTCTCTCTATCTCAATTTCTATATCTTTCATTGTCTCTTTTCTTTCTCTCCTTATCTATCTCTCTTAATTTCTATGTCTCTCTCTCTCTCTCTCTCTCTCTCTCTCTCTCTCTCTCTCTCTCCCAGTTTCTATATCTTTCATTAGTATTTCTTTTCTTTCTCTCCCTATCTATCCCTCTTAGTTTCTGTCTTTATTTGTTTTTCTCCACCCCCCCCCCCCCCCCCTTCTCTCTCTGTGTTAGTTTCTATATCTTTCAGTTTCCTTTCTTTCCCTCTCTATTTATCTCTCTTAGTTGCTATGTCTTTCTTTGTTTCTCTCTCTCTCTCTCTCTCTCTCTCTCTCTCTCTCTCTCTTTGTCTCCCTCTCTTCAATACCCAATGAGAACACCATACATGGTAAATAAAAGTTAGACACATCTCTCAGGATAACATCGATGTCCAAACAAGAATTGATTTACTGTCCGCAATGCCCCGTATCATGCACAGACCTGCCTGGTACTACGAACAATTCGTAGAAATAGATTATTTTTTTTTGGCTCCAGCTACATACGTCTCTTTAACTTAATAAATCTTGTTGGGAGGGAAGGTGTAGCTTCTTAAAACCTTTATTCAGGATTAGGGAGCATTTTTCAGACCATGCTGAGAGCAAATTGTTTCTAAAGCTATTTAAAGTGATTTTTTCTTTTGTTCCCTTGGAAACTACAATTTTTTAAATGTCAAGAAGGCAGCTCTCCATACAATATTGTCACTGTCAGGGGCGTACTCTCGCTTACCGTCAAAGCGTAGGCTTGTGCGGCTATGTGGTCTAGCGGTAGGACACTCAACTTCGGATTGGAAGGTCCGGGTTCGAGGCCCAAGCGGCGCGTCCTTGGAAAAGGCTCTTACTTTACTCACATTCTCTCACCGCCATAGTAGTAGCAGTAGTAGTAGTAGTAATAGTAGTGCTAGTAGTAGTAGTAGTAGTAGTAGTAGTAGTAGTAGTAGTAGTAGTAGTGGTAGTAGTATAAGTAGTAGTAGTAGTAGTAGTAGTAGTAGTAGTAGTAGTAGTAGTAGTAGTAGTAGTGGTGGTAGTAGTAGTAATAGTAGTAGTAGTAGTAGTAGTAGTAGTAGTAGTAGTAGTAGTAGTAGTAATAGTAGTGGTAGTAGTAGTAGTAGTAGTAGTAGTAGTAGTAGTAGTAGTAGTAGTAGTAGTAGTAGTAGTGGTGATAGTGGTAGTAGTAGTAGTAGTAGTAGTAGTAGTAGTAGTAGTAGTAGTAGTAGTAGTAGTAGCAGTAGTAGTAGTAGTAGTAGTAGTAGTAAGAGGAGGAGGAGGAGGTGTAATAAACTACTCGTAACAATATTATATTGTTTGTTTTTAAGGGTTTTACGGCGCTTGCAACACATTATGGTCATATCAGCGCCAGTAAAAAGGAAGAAAATGAGATACCTAGTAAAAAGTTCTAGAATTACAATTAAAGCATCCAAGAAAAGCAAGATAAAGGGGAATTGGTTCAACTAGGAAACATGTAGATTCCAAGAGCACGCTATCAAAGTATTTGATTGAGATCACCTAAAAGTCTCATCCAGACACAAGCACAGGTCCCAACTAAGAGGGATACACTCAAATGTTTACAAATTATATATATAATATGTAATCAAAACAATACAGTGCAAAGCAGAGAGATGATTTACAAGGAAAAACATATCATCTCCCAAAACTCTTAACTACATTTGACTGTTTCCCTTCCAGCTAGGATATCCGGTCAGGGCCTCGACAAAACCAAGTAATCTCATTCCAAGACAAAGACAGAAAGCATGTTGGAAAACAGATATTATAGGGGGAAAGAAGACACAGTAAGTGCTTCCCTGCACACTATGGGAGGCCAGGAACCCCACCCAAATCGTAACAAGATGAGAATGTACTAATGAAACAGTGCCAGACAAAGCAGAGAAGTCTATTGGTCAAAGCGTAGCTCGGCTTCTCCTGTACAACGATGTTTCATCAATTACACTGAGAATGACCCATAAATAAAGCCAAACACGGACATAATGGTCTAAATTCTTATTGCGCTATACTGCAAGCGCAGGTAATTACGAGGCACGCCCGCTGCTTTCTAACCTCTTCATCGCGGCTGTGCCAGGTACCATGCGAGAGCCACTTTTTCGGAACTCTTCACTGTGGGAGTTTAAGTTCTAGTCCTTCCTATTTCTATGCTCCTGTATGACTCGGACATTAACTCACTCAACCCTAACACCGACTATATATCCGTAGTTTACTCGGGTTATTTTTACCCCATGCCTATTTATTACATTTTTCTGAGACAAATTAAAGGCGTAGTATCAATCCTAATGTGTTTTGTTTTTACATGTTAATGGTAGTTGAATAAAAGTCTATGTACATGTTCATTTTTTCCCATTATGAAAAGTAGCAAAAAACTCTAGGATTGAGTGAGTTAAACCAGTCAACGAAATGCCATCAGGATTGACCCCATAACCCCTGGAGTACTGTTGGGCACTATGTTCCTCGGATTTGTTTGTGGATATGATTAAAGTAGAAAGCTGGTTCAAGTGACCTATCAATTGTTATATTGTGTAGTAGAGGGTTTGTATGTGATCTATTTCTCTGCAGTACACGACTCTCTCTCTCTCTCTCTCTCTCTCTCTCTCTCTCTCTCTCTCTCTCTCTATATATATATATATATATATATATATATATATATATATATATATATATATATATATATATATAAATTTGAGCTTTATATAGCGCAATATCTACTAAATGTGCTCAAAGCGCTTTACAAGGGGTCCCTGGTCAACAACAACATTTAACATGTAGGACGGGGCTGATGCCTGTTAAGCGATATTACAATTTTTCGGACAAAGACAACGCTGTTAACGGCCAGGTACTCGTTTTACACCTGAGTACGGTGAGAGAATGTGAGTAAAGAGCCTTTTCCAAGGACTCAACTATGCGCCGAGCGCGAGGCTCGAACCCAGGACCTTCCGATCCGAAAGCGAGTGTCATACCACTAGACCACATAGCCGCACAAATATATATATATGCGTGTATGTGTGTTTTCCATAGGGAGAGTAGAGTCTGTCATCTGCATTTTTTGCGGCCGCAAATATCAGGGCGATCCGCAAATTTTGGCAAATTTCCCAAAATTAACAAATCGTGGCAAATTTAGGGAAAATTGGCAAATCGCGTGACAAATTTTGAGAAAAAAAAAAGAAGCGAAAACAAAATAACGAAAAAAAAAAAGTGCGAAACTTGAGAAATGTTGCAGCTTTGCCTGGGCCCAAACCAAGGGAAGCTACTTTCTACGGATAATGATCCTTTAAAATCTTTGTAACAACTCTATTCATAATGTAGCCTCCTTAAATGTAATAAATTGTCTTTTATATTTATTTTTTCTTTATCGTGTGTTAATTTTTACTGAAATGCTTAGTTCTCCTCGGCAAATTTTTTGGCAAATTTTGGTCTTTTTGGCAAATTTCTTGGCAAATTGTGGGATTTTTTGGGGCAAATTTTGGCAAATTTTAGGTCCCAATTTGGCATAAAATGCAGATGACAGCAAAGTTACAACCACCGCAATCATAATCATCCTCTTCGTCAATCTCGAAATCACCATTATGGTAATTTTCGTTGTTGTCTACTGTTTTTTGTTTTTTTTTTTTTGTTGGGTTTTTATTTTTTTATGTTTTATTTTGTTTGGTTGGTTGGTTGGTTTGTTTGTTTGATTTAGTGTGGAAAGGGGGGGGGGGGGGGGGGGGGGGGGTTGTTTGTTGTTTTCAATTACGGGTTTTGCGGCGTTTACGACACCATTAATTTAGTGTTCGGTCATTTCAGAGCCAGTAAAACGGAAGATGATAGACTTGTAGATCTGAAGTATAGAGGGACAATGGGTAAGAGTTATCTGAAACATTTTTGCTACAAATTTCTATTAGCTCAAGTTCAATGAATGCTTTGTTTTGTTTTTAATGGTTTTACGGCGCTTGCGACATATTCTGATTATTTCAGCGCCAGTAAATAGGAAGAAAATGAGATAGTAAAAAAAATAATACAGTGCACTCTGAATACGTCGATCTTGCTTAAGTCGATGTTTACCCAAGTCGATTTTTTTTCTTGGTCCCTCCCCCTTCTTCCTATATTATAAAATTAGTATTTTTTTAAAACTCCACATAAGTGACCCTCCGCCTCGAAACGGTATTAAGTCGGATTTTTCAATTTTGGGTTTTTGGTACCCAATCATAGCTTATTTTATGCTTTAAAATTTGATACCAAATTTATACAATTCTGATCATTCATTGCCGAGATATGACCGTTTGAAGTAGGGAGAGTGTGAAAACCAAATTTTGAGAAAATCGACTTTGAAGTGAGGCACCGTTTTCACGCACAGTCAAATCAATGGGCAAAGATAACTCCTTAGATACGGGCATTGAAAATTTGACGAGAATAGTAAAATTTGGCATGAGCTTAAATTATATATCTAATAATGTACATACAAATTTTTGAAACAATCCAATAATTACTTTTGTAGTTATTCATTATTATGTAAGATGTTCTTAAACAAATAAAACACTGGGAAAAAATGCCGACAATTGCTCACTTTTTCAAGAATGTTTGATATTTGAATAAAGAATCAATTATTAATGTGATATTAATGTGAAATGTTTGTCTTATTTAATAGAGAAAATACGATTTCAAAATGCCAAAAGTTAAAGAAGGTTTTATAATTTGAAAGTACAGTTTTGAAACTACGTGAAGCCGGGTGGGCAGGGAAAGAATTATCAAGAAAGAGGATTAGAGAGGAAGAGATAGAATGAGAGAGTAAAATACACACACACACATGTGTGTGTGAGAGAGAGAGAGAGAGAGAGAGAGAGAGAGAGAGAGAGAGAGAGAGAGAGAGAGAGAGAGAGAGAGAGAAGAAAGAAAGAAAGAGAGAGATATAGAGAAAAAGAGGAGCGAGAGGGGGAGGGGAGTGAGACTGCTTGTGCATTAAGAGGACGCGAGGGAAATAGAATAAAGATTGAAACCTGTATAATTGTAATTGTATGTGTTTGTGTGTGTGTGTTTGTCTGTGTATGTGTGTGTTTGTTTGTTTGTTTGTTTGTTGCTTTAGGTCTCTTCCAACACAATTGAGGTTATAATGAGAGACCGCTGAAACAAAAAAACAAGCAATCTAACAAAAATAGTACAAATGTCAATCAAAATCATAACCTAAAGATATCATAAGCTAAATTATAAATAACCAAGAACAAACAGGCAGAGGATTTACAGGAAAAAAATATCCCCTGTCAAAAATACAATCACAAACCAAAGAAGCAGGATAGGCTAGTAAAGAGAAGAAGAAACGACATCACTATCGGATCGTACACCCATGCGAACATCATAGGTATATGATTCAAGGGTGATGTTCCCATCCAACCACCCGCTATGTGTGTGTGTGTGTTTGTGTGTGTGTGTGATAGAAACAAAAGGGAGACGGAGAGAGTGAGGTAGACATGAAGAAAGGGATGGAGGCGGAGCAAAGAATTGTAGGGATAGTTTTAAAGAAAGCATTTTGTTACAAAGTAAGTCATAGTCAATCAACTGGAAACATATTGACCAATGAGATTGCAATTAAAGAAATGGGCTGGTCAAATCAATCATTGCATTGTTTCCATTTTGAGTCAGATGACAGCTTGAGGAGGAGGGGTGGGGCTTATTGTGTAGTGACTTACATGAAAACCTGTTATTGAATCTCTCAAGTTGTCCTTAGCGTTCACCCACATTGTTCATTGTCTAAAAAGACCCCCCCCCCCCCCCCCCCCCCCCCCCTTCCTTTCTTTCAGTATACAAAGAAAGCACGACAAAACGAACATCCATCTCTCTCTCTGTTTGTATCTCTCCCCTCTTCATCTATCTATCTATCTACTATCTATCTATCTATCTATTTATCCATTTATAGGTTTGTCTTTCTGTCTGTGTATCTATCCATCCATTTCATTTTTTAGTTACACGTATTTCCATCGGGAGTTCATTAATTGTTGAAGGTTCTATTTATTGTTCTGCTTTTGTACTTAAAATTAAATGTTTATCCTACAACAATCTCTGTAAGTGTAAGATTAGTCAACTGTTGTCCTATTAAGTCTTAGCATGTCCTATAATTTCATGAATAAAAAAAAGAGGGACAAAGGAGGACCATCACCTCGATGCAGCTCGACAAAGAGATAATAGCACGTGGTGTGTATCAAAATGCACAAACACACACATATGTAACACACGCATGCTGACGTCATGAAGCATCGCCCGAGCATTATGGTCTACAGCCACAGCGTATGTGATGAGCGTTGACCAATCAGAATCATTCATTTGTAAGGTTGTCAGGGAAAAACCTAGACTTGTTTACAGTTTTTAAAGTCCATTATTGGTTGAACCATGAAATTGTGAAAACAGTCATGCTTTCTCTGAGATAGATAAAGACACGCCCTTTGCTGTGATATCTTACATCTTATTGGTGGAGAAAAAGACTCGGTATTACTAAGCCTTGGAAAGGGTGGCTCTCTGAGAGAAAGTCAACTCTCGTTTTGAATGTGTCAGTGTCACTGATAGTTGCATTTTTAAACTTGAAATTTATATAACTTATCGTCATTGTTTATGTTGAATTATTATGTTTTCATGTAGAAAAATGATTGTAGTTTCTGAAACAACCAAAAACTGAAATTTGATAATTTTGACCATTTCCACTTTAAAACCGGTTTTCTTCGTTTTCCAAATCCCGACTTAATACCGCTTCGAGGCGGAGGGTCACGATGTCGCTTAAGTCGATGCTCTTATCACTCACGACCACAATAAAATCACAAAGAAACAAATATTTCCATTGGTTAAAAAAGCTGCCAGTAAGAATGTTCATTGGTTAAGAATATCCGCGAACGATTGGCGCACACCGATGTGATTTAGGTGTTTTGCCTGGTGTCCGTGCTTAATGTACATAAGTAGTATCCAATAGCTTTGATTTATCCATCTCACATTTTACATCGTCGCAACTTGTTCTAATCCCAGGCCATATGGCCCTTTTAATTAGTATCAGTTTTATCAAGACTCCAACTACAATGGCAAACCTATCGCTGAAAAGAAAGATCCAGTTGATCGATGCAGTTGAAAAGTCTGAGGAAATTGGCATACCAGCCATTTCTGTCTCGACGATTTACTAGAAGCACGACCTTAACCTTGAGGCTCCTACGCTTTTCGAGGAATAATTCCACTTAGTTGGTCTACATTCCCAATTCCTCGCAAACATTCCGCTTTTCAGCTTACCAATCGAGGAAAAAATTATTTTTAAAAAAATCTCTAGTAAAAAAAGGTGAGCTATGGCATCAGCATCTCCTATGGTCAATCAACACACATTGTGTGTGTCTGATTAGTCCCTTCAAATTGTGTGCAATTGATGTCAAATAATAATATATTTTAGGGAGGGGGTTGACCGAAGTATTATTATTATGTTGACTCCAATATGCGAGGTCAATGACCTAGGTAATATTATATGTTGGCTCCAATCGGTAGTATTATTGAGTACAGTCGGCTTCTTTCCCTTTTTAATTTTAGCCCTGTGTATTTGTGCGCGAGCGTGTGAGTGTGTTGTGTGTGTGTCGGCACTTGCGTTTGTTTAATTAGGTGTGTGTGTTTGGGGGCGGGGTTAAATCCATCCATTCAATGCTCTGATCTGAGACTTACACTTACAAGGCCTGTGTCCTATATATTTATTTGACCCCCTTTGACTTTTAGTCTTTAACTTTACACAATCTGCACATTTTTACACATTTTATATTGTATCATTTGTGTACTTTTGGATTGTCTAATACATTTTCTGTTGTAAAGCATGTCAATAGTCAATAACAGTAAGTTGATTCCGCTTCTTTAAATCTCAAATACCGTTTTTTATGTATTCTGATTTCTCTTTGGGGCTATTGCGGGTAGGAGCCTCTGATGACCACCACAGGGACCTCTACTTCTCTGGTCAATTTGATGCGACCAAGCAACATCAGCGGAAAGCGCGACATGAAGGGTCATACTTATTTTAGATGGGCTTGATTTATTCACACACATATTATTTGCTCATTTGGTTACACTCCGGTTCAGTTGATTTTCGGTTAAGTCGATTTTATTTTCAGTTCCCCAGGGCATCGTCTTAACCGAGTCGACTGTATAGATTTACAATTGAAAGCACACAAGAAAAAGTATCATTATACCTACATATCAAGTACGGCATCCTCAACAAACGGTTTCCTCGAACTTATTCGAATTCAAGAGGATTTCACAATTCTGTTTGCTTTTAAGTTTTTAGGGGTTTTACGGCGCTATTTAGGTCATATCAGCGCCAGTAAAAGGGAAGAAAATGGAGTAGTTTAAAAGTTCTAGAATTACAATTAAAGCATCCTAAAAAACGTAAGACAAAGGGAAATGGTACAAATATGGGATAGGTGTATATTCCAAGCGCATACTATTACTATCATTGTGCGTAGTTTGAGATCACCTAAAATGCCTGAAAGTCTCATCCAGACACGAGCGGAGGATCCCTCTGCGAGGAATACACTCAAATGCTTATATTATAAATTCAAAACAAACAAAAATAATAATTTAAAAAACAGAGAGATGATTTACAAGGAAAAAAATATCATCTCCCAATACAAAAACTATACCTTTGACTGTTTCCCTCCCAGCCAAGGACTCCGGCCTGGGCCATGTCATAACCAAGTAATCTCATTCCAAGACAAAGACAGAAGGCAAATTGGAAAACAACTATAGATGGATAGAAGACACAGCAAGTGCCTCCCTGCCCACTATGGGAGGTCAGGAACCCCACCCAGCTATTAGCACATAACAGAGATGAATTACAAGGGAAAGAAATATTATCTCCCAAAACTAACACTATCATACTCGTTTCCCTCTCAGCCAATGACAGGATCCCACTAAGATGAACAAACTCAAATGCTAACAAATCATTATATCTACAGTCAAGTACGTCATCCTCAACACACGGTTTTCTCGAACTTATTCGAATTCAAGAGGATTTCACAATTCTAATAATGTACCTATTTTTGATGATATAACCTTTAAGCCCTATCCAAGTACAAGGAAATGATCCTTGTTTGTTTGATTTTAAGGGTTTTACGGTGCTTGCGACACATTTAGAATATATTCAAAACAGAAAACATAACTAACACAATACATAACAAGGATTACAATGGGGAAAATCATCTCCCAATACTAAAACTAAAAACTAAACATTTGGCTATTTCCCTCTCAGCTAAGGACTCCAGCAAGGGCAAGGACAAAACCAATCGATCCCCCTCCAAGAAAAAGACAGAAAGCAGCTCGGGAAATATAATTGTATAATATAAGGGGATAAAAGACACAGCAAGTGATAAACTGTCCACCATCTGAGGTTATGAAGGATACACTAAAATGTTTACAAAGTAAAAACTAATAATTACAATTCATGAATTAATTTTCAAGGGGAAAAAATATCATCTCTCAAAAAAAAAAGAAAAAAAAAAAAGGAATTTGACTGCTTGCCTCTCAGCCAAGGGTCCCCCAACATGACCAGGGGAAAACATGAGCAATCTCAAAATCTAGAACAAAAAACAGAGAACATGAAAAGGGAAAGCAGATAGAGGGGTAGAAGATGCAGCAGAAGTAGTTGGGGTTTTTTGGCAATGTTTTAAGGGTTTTACAGTGCTTGCAACTCATTTAGGTCATATCAGCGCCAGTAAAAAGAAGAAAATGGAATTAAGTCAAAATATTATAGATTTACAATCAAAGCACCCGAAAAAAAAAGTAAGACAAAGGGGAATTGGTTCAAAAAGGGAACAGATGTAATTATAATAATGTAATAATATTAATAATAATAATACAATAATGTACTTTATTCATCCAAAAAGGAAATTTTTGTACAGACATATAAAATGCCGACAATGATACATACATAAACACAATATACCCTACGTAAATAAATGTGGTAAAATAAAACTTGGTAATAGATAGGAGTGTAATAATATTGTAAGCTGTGAGAATAATTACATAGTATAAATTTCAAGGGACATACAGATTATATAATTTTAAAGATATAGATATCTAGTAAAAATTACATAGTATAAATTACATGCCATATGACAAACATTTGTATGGCATTTCTCCTGTACGAGTTCTTGAGTGTCGTTGGTATTGAATACAAGTAAATGTCTTTCCACAAGTCACACATTTATATGGCTTTTCTCCTGTGTGGATTCTTGAGTGAATATGCAATGTTTGAGGTTTATTAAAGGTCTTTTCACAGGTTCCACATTTATATGATTTTTTTCCACTATGGATTCTTGCATGAACTCTCAATGATCCAATATGTCCAAATGACTTTCCACAGCTCATACATTTAAATTGCTTTTCTCCAGCATGGATCTATTAGCAAATGCTTTTCTGCAAGTCACACATTTGTATGGTTCACTTTTTGAATCAAGTTTGTTTTGTTTTGTTTTTCTAAGGGTTTTACGGCGCTTGCAACACATTTAGTTATATCAACGCCAGTAAAAAAGTAGACAATGGGATAGTAAAAAGTTCCAGAATTACAATTAAAGAACCCAAGAGAAAGTAAGACAAAGGGGAACTGGAACTAAATAAGGATCAGATGTAGATTCCAAGAGCATACCACCAATGTACTTTGTTTGAGATCACCTATAAGTCTCATCCGGACACAATCACAAAATCGAACAAAGAGGAATACACTCAAACTCAAACACTTACATTATACATTCAAAATAACATATAATAATACAAATCAGAGAGATGATTTACACGGAAAAAAATATCATCTCCCAAAACAATAACTATGCATTTGACTGTTTCCCTCCCAGTAATGACTCCGGCCAGGGCTAGGACAAAACCAAGTAAACTCATTGTAAGACAAAGACAGAAAGCATGTTGGAAAACAGATAACGGGGAAAAGACACAGTATGTACCTCCCTGCCCACTATGGGGGGGGGGGGGGGGGCAGGAACCCCACCCAGTTTGAATCAAGTCTTGACTTTTGTAAGTTTGATCTCTGTGTAAATGCATTGCAATGGAAATTTGTGTGAATTTTTTTTACTACCTAACGTTGAAAATGGCTTGCCACATGCATGGCATTTATATGGCTTTTCTCCCGTATGAGATCTTGTGTGGATTTTTAACAATGATGGGTATACAAATGTCTTTTCACAATATAAACATCCATAACTTTGTCCTTTGGTTCGTGATTCAGAGGGAAGCAAATTATTTTGGCTTTTCACAAGTGTAATTCTGAGTGTTCCTTCAAATTTGAAATCCAAGAAAAACTTACTCCACAAGACGCACTTATATGGCTTTTCATCAGAAAGGATGCCATATTTAGACTGTTTACGAACTGGAATAGAAATGTCCTTTTTATGCATTTACTAGCATAAATGGGGATGTCTTTAGAGTGTCTTTCTTTCTGGGTCTTTTTAAAAATAAAAATGTGCCTTTCCACATGTCAGACATTTATATGACAGAAGTTTATATGAATTTTCTCTTGAATGAGATCTCAAGTGCTCTTGT
Organism: Berghia stephanieae; assembly: GCF_034508935.2. Taxonomy (NCBI): domain Eukaryota; kingdom Metazoa; phylum Mollusca; class Gastropoda; order Nudibranchia; family Aeolidiidae; genus Berghia; species Berghia stephanieae. The sequence goes on along the minus strand of NC_088368.1, from coordinate 11,257,572 downwards.
AAGTGTGGTTTCTGTCTAAATGTCTTTCCACAAGTCATACATTTATATGGCTTTTTTCCTGTATCGATTCTTGATTGTATTTCTAAGTGTGGATTCTGAGTAAATGCCTTTCCACGAATCACACATTTATATGGCTTTACTCCGGGATGGATTATTGAGTGAATATTCAAACTTTGAGAGATACTAAAGGTCTTTCCACTAGTCACAGATTTGTACGGTTTTAATCTTGTATGAATTCTTGAGTGCATTTCTAAGTGTGGTTTCTGAGTAAATGGTTTTCCACATGTCAGACATTTGTATGGCTTTACTCCTGTATGGATTCTTGAGTGTAGAGTTAAGTTTCCTTTCTGAGTAAATGCCTTTCCACAAGTCACAAATATATAGGGCTTTTCTCTTGTATGGATTCTGGAATGAATATTCAAATTCTGAAAAACACTAAATGCTTTTCCACATGTCAGACATTTGTATGGCTTTTCTCCTGTACGGATTCTTGAGTGTAGAGTTAAGTTTCCTTTCTGAGTAAATGCCTTTCCACAAGTCACACATCTATAGGGCTTTTCTCTTGTATGGATTCTTGAGTGAATTTTCAAACATTGAGAAGTACTAAAGGTCTTTCTACAAGTCTCACAATTATATGGCTCTACTCCTGTATGGATTCTCCTGTATGGATTCTTGAGTGTAGAGTTAAGTGTCCTGAGTAATTGCCTTTCCACAAGTCACACATTTGTATGGCTTTTCTCCTGTATGGATTCTTGAGTGAATATTGAAACGTTGAGAAGTACTAAAGGTCTTTCCACAGGTTACAAATTTACAGGACTTTTTTACTGAATGGGTGCTTACTGATCTTCCTAGTTTTGTTCTATGGTTAAATGTTTTTCCACATTTAAATGGGTCTTCTTTTGAATGAACTCATGAGTGTCGTTGCAAATACTCATTTTGTGAAAACGTTTTTCCCTTAGTCAAACCCCCATGAGGCTTTTATCCTGTATGAATTTATAAATGCAGTTTTGAGCTTGATTTCTGAGTGTAATCCTTTCCAAAAGTCACGCATTTATATACCTTTTCTCTTGTATGGATTTTTGAGTGAATTTTCAAACTTTGAGAGGTACTAAAGGTCTTTCCACAAGTCTCACAATTATATGGCTTTACTCCTGTGTGGATTCTTGAGTGTAGAGTTAAGTTTCCACAAGTCACACATCTATAGGGCTTTTCTCCTGAGTGGATTCTTGAGTGAATATTCAAACTTTGAGCAGTACTAAAGTTTTTCCACACGTTACACATTGACAGGACTTTTTTACTGAATGAGTGCTTACAGTATGAATTTTTAAATATAGTTTTTTTAAGCTTGATTTCTGAGTATAATACTTTCCACACGTCACGCATTTATATGGCTTTACTCCTGTATGGATTTTTTAGTGAATTTTCAAACTTTGAGAAGCACTAAAGGTCTTTCCACAAGTCTCACAGTTATATGGCTCCACTCCTGAATGGATTCTTGAATGAATTTTCAAACTTCGAGAAGCACTAAAGGTCTTTCCACAAGTCTCACAATTATATGGCTTTACTCATGTATGGATTTTTGAGTGTATTTCTAATTGTGTACTCTGAGGAAATGCCTTTCCACAAGTCTCACAATTATATGGCTTCACTCCTCTATGGATTCTTGAATGAATATTCAAATATTGAGAAGTTCTAAAGTTCTTTCCACAAGTCACACATCTATAGGGCCTTTCTCTTGTATGGATTCTTGAGTGAATATTCAAACTTTGAGAAGTAGTAAAGGTCTTTCCACAAGTCTCACAATTATATGGCTTTACTCCTGTATGGATTCTTGAGTGCATTTCTAAGTGTGGTTTCTGGGTAAATGCTTTTCCACATGTCAGACATTTGTATGGCTTTTCTCCTGTATGGATTCTTGAGTGTAGAGTTAGGTTTCCTTTCTGAGTGAATGCCTTTCCACAAGTCACACATCTATAGGGCTTTTCTCCTGAGTGGATTCTTGAGTGAATATTCAAACTTTGAGCAGTACTAAAGGTTTTTCCACAGGTTACACATTTACAGGACTCATTTACTGAATGAGTGCCGACAGTATGAATTTTTAAATATAGTTTTAAGCTTGATTTCTGAGTATAATACTTTCCACAAGTCACGCATTTATATGGCTTTACTCCTGTATGTATTCTTGAGTGAATTTTCAAACTTCGAGAAGCACTAAAGGTCTTTCCACAAGTCTCACAATTATATGGCTTTACTCCTGTATGGATTCTTGAGTGAATTTTCAAACTTCGAGAAGCACTAAAGGTCTTTCCACAAGTCTCACAATTATATGGCTTTACTCATGTATGGATTTTTGAGTGTATTTCTAATTGTGTGCTCTGAGTAAATGACTTTCCACAAGTCTCACAATTATATGGCTTCACTCCTCTATGGATTCTTGAGTGTATTACTAAGTGTGAGCTCTGTGTAAATGCCTTTCCACAAGTCAGACATTTGTATGGTTTTACACCTGTATGGATTCTTGAATGAATATTCAAATATTGAGAAGTTCTAAAGTTCTTTCCACAAGTCACACATCTAAAGGGCCTTTCTCTTGTATGGATTCTTGAGTGAATATTCAAACTTTGAGAAGCACTAAAGGTCTTTCCACAAGTCTCACAATTATATGGCTTTACTCCTGTATGGATTCTTGAGTGCATTTCTAAGTGTGGTTTCTGAGTAAATGCTTTTCCACATTTGTATGGCTTTTCTCCTGTATGGATTCTTGAGTGTAGAGTTAGGTTTCCAACCTGAGTGAATGCCTTTCCACAAGTCACACATCTATAGGGCTTTTCTCCTGAGTGGATTCTTGAGTGAAAATTCAAATGTTGAGAAGTACTAAAGGTTTTTCCACAGGTTACACATTTACAGGACTTTTTTACTGAATGAGTGCCGACAGTATGAATTTTTAAATATAGTTTTAAGCTTGATTTCTGAGTATAATACTTTCCACAAGTCACGCATTTATATGGCTTTACTCCTGTATGTATTTTTGAGTGAATTTTCAAACTTCGAGAAGCACTAAAGGTCTTTCCACAAGTCTCACAGTTATATGGCTTTACTCATGTATGGATTTTTGAGTGTATTTCTAATTGTGTGCTCTGAGTAAATGACTTTCCACAAGTCTCACAATTATATGGCTTCACTCCTCTATGGATTCTTGAGTGTATTACTAAGTGTGAGCTCTGTGTAAATGCCTTTCCACAAGTCAGACATTTGTATGGTTTTACACCTGTATGGATTCTTGAATGAATATTCAAATATTGAGAAGTTCTAAAGTTCTTTCCACAAGTCACACATCTATAGGGCCTTTCTCTTGTATGGATTCTTGAGTGATTATTCAAACTTTGAGAAGTAGTAAAGGTCTTTCCACAAGTCTCACAATTATATGGCTTTACTCCTGTATGGATTCTTGAGTGCATTTCTAAGTGTGGTTTCTGAGGAAATGCTTTTCCACATGTCAGACATTTGTATGGCTTTTCTCCTGTATGGATTCTCGAGTGTAGAGTTAGGTTTCCTTTCTGAGTGAATGCCTTTCCACAAGTGACACATCTATAGGGCTTTTCTCCTGAGTGGATTCTTGAGTGAATATTCAAACTTTGAGAAGTACTAAAGGTTTTTCCACAAGTCTCACAATTATATGGCTTTACTCCTCTATGGATTCTTGAGTGTAGAGTTAAGTTTCCAACCTGAGTGAATGCCTTTCCACAACTCACACATCTATAGGGCTTTTCTCCTGAGTGGATTCTTGAGTGTTGAGTTAATTGTCCTTTCTGAATAAATGCCTTTCCACAAATCACACATCTATAGGGCTTTTCTCCTGAGTGGATTCTTGAGTGAATTTTCAAACTTTGAGAAGTACTAAAGGTCTTTCCACAGGTTACACATTTACAGGACTTTTTTGAGTGCATATCTAAGCTTGATTTCTGATTATATGTCTTTCCACATGTCACTCGTTTATATGGCTTTTCTCCTGTATGGATTCTTGAGTGTTGAGTTAATTGTCCTTTCTGAGTAAATGACTTTCCACAAGTCACACATCTATAGGGCTTTTCTCCTGAGTGGATTCTTGAGTGAATATTCAAACTTTGAGAAGTACTAAAGGTCTTTCCACAAGTCTCACAATTAAATGGCTTTACTCCTCTATGGATTCTCGAGTGTAGAGTTAGGTTTCCTTTCTGAGTAAATGCTTTTCCACAAGTCAGACATTTATATGGCTTTTCTCCTGTATGGATTCTTGAGTGTGTTTCTAAGTGTGTGCTCTGAGTAAATGCCTTTCCACAAGTCAGACATTTGTATGGCTTTACACCTGTATGGATTCTTGAGTGAATATCCAAGTATTGAGAAGTACTAAAGGCCTTTCCACAGGTTACACATTTATAGGGCTTTTTTACTGAATGCGTGCTTACAGATCTTCCTAGTTTTGTTCTTGTATGGATTCTTGAGTGAATTTTCAAACTTTGCAAAGTACTAAAGGTCATTCTACAAGTCTCACAGTTATATGGCTTTACTCCTCTATGGATTCTTGAGTGCATTTCTAAGCTTATTCTCTGAGTAAATGCCTTTCCACATGTCAGACATTTGTATGGCTTTTCTCCTGTATGGATTCTTGAGTGTTGAGTTAGGTTTCCTTTCTGAGTGAATGCCTTTCCACAAGTCACACATCTATAGGGCTTTTCTCCTGAGTGGATTCTTGAGTGAATATTCAAATTTTGAGAAGTACTAAAGGTCTTTCCACAGGTTACACATTGACAGGACTTTTTTGAGGGCATATCTAAGCTTGATTTCTGATTATATGTCTTTCCACATGTCACTCGTTTATATGGCTTTTCTCCTGAATGGATTCTTGAGTGAATATTCAAATATTAAAGTTTATTAAAGGTCTTTTCACAGGTTCCACATTTATATGATTTTTTTCCACTATGGATTCTTGCATGAATTCTCAATGATCCAATATGTCCAAATGACTTTCCACAGCTCATACATTTAAAATTCTTTTCTCCAGCATGAATTTTTGAGTGAATTTGCAACAAAGATCTATTAGCAAATGCTTTTCCACAAGTCACACATTTGTATCGTTCATTTTTTGAATCAAGTCTCGACTGTTGTAAGTTTGACCTCTGTGTAAATGCATTGCAATGGAAATTTGTGTGAAATTCTTTACTACCTAACGTTGAAAATGGCTTGCCACATGCATGGCATTTGTATGGCTTTTCTCCCGTATGAGATCTTGTGTGGATTTTTAACAATGATGGGTATAGAAATGTCTTCCCACAATATAAACATCCATAACTTTGTCCTTTGGTTCGTGATTCAGAGGGAAGCAACTCATGTTGGCTTTTCAAGTGTAATTCTGAGTGTTCCTTCAAATTGGAAATCCAAGAAAAACTTACTCCACAAGTCGCACACTGATATAGCTTTTCATCAGAAAGGATGTCATTTTTAGACTGTTTACCAGCAGAAATAGAAATGTCCTTTTTTGCTCTTTTACTAGCAAAAATGTGAATGTCTTTTTTAGACTTCTCACAAATGGAAACAGAAGCGTCTTTTTCAAACTTTTTACTGGCAGAAAAATGACTATCCTTTTCCACCCTTCCAGAAATGGGATTGTCTTTATTAACAGTCAACCTACCTGAAAATGACTTTTCACTACTAAGACACAGATTTACCTCTGCCTTCTTGCGAGTTTTCATGTGTCGTGTAATAGGTGAGCAAATAGAAAAAGATTTTCTTCTTGTGTAGCCTTTGGTCTTCTTGGTTGAGTAATTTTCCCTGCCTGATGAACTCAGCTTAGACGAATTGTCTTTTGAAGGAGATGGGTTGACCTTGGCAGGCAAAGTCTGTAATCCAAGACAATTGTCTGTAGTTGTATCCTGATCTATTTCGACAGCAAAATATTCACCGACTCCCGATTCCTGCATTGGCATTTCACACGCTTCAGGGATGATGTCACCTACAGAAAATAATAAGAAATGGTGAGTGGAAAGGATTTTTTAATTCTTTAATTGTCAAGGTTATGAATTCAACTTTTTTACAAAATAATTTTTACATAAAAAGCCAAAAAATCGTGAGCTTAAATATAGCACAATTTCCAAGAAATTAACTCAAAGCTGTGAGCGCGAGGTTGACTCATTGAAAAAGTCTCTTAATTCACATTCTCTCATAACACTTATGTATAAAATGAGTACCTTGTCAGTTACAGCGATAGTCAACATGAAAGCAAATCGATTTGTGAAAAAGCATTTG
>NC_088368.1:11238790-11248790 GCF_034508935.2 Berghia stephanieae | reverse complement strand
GTATTTCTAAGTGTGGATTCTGAGTAAATGCCTTTCCACGAATCACACATTTATATGGCTTCATTCCTGTATGGATTCTTGAGTGTATTTTAAAGTAGTTTCTCAGAGAAAATGTCTTTCCACAAATTATACATTTGTATGGATTTTCTCCTGTATGGATTTTTGAGTGTTGAGTTAAGTTTCCTTTCTGAGTGAATGCCTTTCAACAAGTCTCACATCTATAGGGCTTTTCTCCTGAGTGGATTCTTAAGTGAATATTCAAATGTTGAAAAGTACTAGAGGTCTTTCCACATGTTACACATTTATATGGCTTTTCTCCTGTATGGATTCTTGAATGAATTTAAGCTTTGAGAAGTACTAAAGGTCTTTCCACAAGTCTCACATTTGTATAACTTTTTTCCCGTATGGATTCTTGAGTGTACAGTTAAGTTTTCTTTCTGAGTAAATGCCTTTCCACAAGTCTCACACTTGTATGACTTTTTTCCCGTATGGATTCTTGAGTGTACGGTTAAGTTTCCTTTCTGAGTAAATGCCTTTCCACAAGTCACACATCTATAGGGCTTTTCTCCTGAGTGGATTCTTGAGTGAATATTCAAACGTTGAGCAGTACTAAAGGTCTTTCTACAAGTCTCACAATTATATGGCTCTACTCCTCTATGGATTCTTGAGTGTAGAGTTAAGTTTCCACAAGTCACACATCTATAGGGCTTTTCTCCTGAGTGGATTCTTGAGTGAATATTCAAACTTTGAGCAGTACTAAAGGTTTTTCCACAGGTTAAACATTTACAGGACTTTTTTACTGAATGAGTGCTTACAGTATGAATTTTTAAATATAGTTTTAAGCTTGATTTCTGAGTATAATACTTTCTACAAGTTACACATTTATATGGCTTTACTCCTGTATGGATTCTTGAGTGAATTTTCAAACTTCGAGAAGCACTAAAGGTCTTTCCACAAGTCTCACAATTATATGGCTTTACTCATGTATGGATTTTTGAGTGTATTTCTAATTGTGTGCTCTGAGTAAATGCCTTTCCACAAGTCTCACAATTATATTGCTTCACTCGTCTATGGATTCTTGAGTGTATTACTAAGTGTGTGCTCTGAGTAAATGCCTTTCCACAAGTCAGACATTTGTATGGTTTTACACCTGTATGGATTCTTGAATGAATATTCAAATATTGAGAAGTTCTAAAGTTCTTTCCACAAGTCACACATCTATAGGGCCTTTCTCTTGTATGGATTCTTGAGTGAATATTCAAACTTTGAGAAGTAGTAAAGGTCTTTCCACAAGTCTCACAATTATATGGCTTTACTCCTCTATGGATTCTTGAGTGTATTTCTAAGTGTGGTTTCTGAGTAAATGCTTTCCACATGTCAGACATTTGTATGGCTTTTCTCCTGTATGGATTCTTGAGTGTAGAGTTAAGTTTCCAACCTGAGCGAATGCCTTTCCACAACTCACACATCTATAGGGCTTTTCTCCTGAGTAGATTCTTGAGTGTTGAGTTAATTGTCCTATCTGAGTAAATGCCTTTCCACAAGTCACAAATCTATAGGGCTTTTCTCCTGAGTGGATTCTTGAGTGAAAATTCAAATGTTGAGAAGTACTAAAGGTTTTTCCACACGTTACACATTTACAGGACTTTTTTACTGAATGAGTGCTTACAGTATGAATTTTTAAATATAGTTTTAAGCTTGATTTCTGAGTATAATACTTTCCACAAGTCTCACAATTATATGGCTTTACTCCTGTATGGATTTTTGAGTGAATATTCAAACTTTGAGAAGCATTAAAGGTCTTTTCACAAGTCTCACAATTATATGGCTTTACTCATGTATGGATTTTTGAGTGTATTTCTAATTGTGTGCTCTGAGTAAATGCCTTGAATGAATATTCAAATATTGAGAAGTTCTAAAGTTCTTTCCACAAGTCACACATCTATAGGGCCTTTCTCTTGTGTGGATTCTTGAGTGAATATTCAAACTTCGAGAAGCACTAAAGGTCTTTCCACAAGTCTCACAATTATATGGCTTTACTCCTGTATGGATTCTTGAGTGTATTTCTAAGTGTGGTTTCTGAGTAAATGCTTTTCCACATGTCAGACATTTGTATGGCTTTTCTCCTGTATGGATTCTTGAATGTAGAGTTAGGCTTCCTTTCTGAGTGAATGCCTTTCCACAAGTCACACATCTATAGGGCTTTTCTCCTGAGTGGATTCTTGAGTGTTGAGTCAATTGTCCTTTCTGAGTGAATGCCTTTCCACAAGTCACACATCTATAGGGCTTTTCTCCTGAGTGGATTCTTAAGTGAATATGTTACACATTTATATGGCTATTCTCCTGTATGGATTCTTGAATGAATTTTAAGCTTTGAGAAGTACTTAAGGTCTTTCCACAAGTCTCACATTTGTATGACTTTTTTCCGTATGGATTCTTGAGTGTACAGTTAAGTTTTCTTTCTGAGTAAATGCCTTTCCACAAGTCTCACACTTGTATGACTTTTTTCCCGTATGGATTCTTGAGTGTACAGTTAAGTTTCCTTTCTGAGTAAATGCCTTTCCACAAGTCACATATCTATAGGGCTTTTCTCCTGAATGGATTCTTGAGTGAATATTCAAACGTTGAGAAGTACTAAAGGTCTTTCCACAGGTTACACATTGACAGGACTTTTTTACTGAATGAGTGCTTACAGATCTTCTTAGTTTTGTTTCTCCACATTTAAATAGGTCTTCTTTTGAATGAACTCTTGAGTGTCGTTGCAAATACTCATTTTGTGAAAATGTTTTTCCACTAGTCAAACCCTCATGAGGCTTTTCTCCTGTATGAATTTTTAAATTTTGTTTTAAGCTTGATTCTGTGTATATGCCTTTCCATAAGTCACACGTTGATATGGCTTTTATCTTGTATGGATTCTTGAGTGAATTTTCAAACTTTGAAAAGTACTAAAGGCCTTTCCACAAGTCTCACAATTATATGGCTTTACTCCTCTATGGATTCTTGAGTGTCGAGTTAAGTTTCCTTTCTGAGTAAATGCCTTTCCACAAGTCACACATCTATAGGGCTTTTCTCCTGAGTGGATTCTTGAGTGAAAATTCAAATGTTGAGAAGTACTAAAGGTTTTTCCACAGGTTACACATTTACAGGACTTTTTTACTGAATGAGTGCTTACAGTATGAATTTTTAAATATAGTTTTAAGCTTGATTTCTGAGTATAATACTTTCCACAAGTCTCACAATTATATGGCTTTACTCCTGTATGGATTTTTGAGTGAATATTCAAACTTTGAGAAGCATTAAAGGTCTTTTCACAAGTCTCACAATTATATGGCTTTACTCATGTATGGATTTTTGAGTGTATTTCTAATTGTGTGCTCTGAGTAAATGCCTTGAATGAATATTCAAATATTGAGAAGTTCTAAAGTTCTTTCCACAAGTCACACATCTATAGGGCCTTTCTCTTGTGTGGATTCTTGAGTGAATATTCAAACTTCGAGAAGCACTAAAGGTCTTTCCACAAGTCTCACAATTATATGGCTTTACTCCTGTATGGATTCTTGAGTGTATTTCTAAGTGTGGTTTCTGAGTAAATGCTTTTCCACATGTCAGACATTTGTATGGCTTTTCTCCTGTATGGATTCTTGAATGTAGAGTTAGGCTTCCTTTCTGAGTGAATGCCTTTCCACAAGTCACACATCTATAGGGCTTTTCTCCTGAGTGGATTCTTGAGTGTTGAGTCAATTGTCCTTTCTGAGTGAATGCCTTTCCACAAGTCACACATCTATAGGGCTTTTCTCCTGAGTGGATTCTTAAGTGAATATGTTACACATTTATATGGCTATTCTCCTGTATGGATTCTTGAATGAATTTTAAAGCTCTGAGAAGTACTAAAGGTCTTTCCACAAGTCTCACATTTGTATGACTTTTTTCCCGTATGGATTCTTGAGTGTACAGTTAAGTTTTCTTTCTGAGTAAATGCCTTTCCACAAGTCTCACACTTGTATGACTTTTTTCCCGTATGGATTCTTGAGTGTACAGTTAAGTTTCCTTTCTGAGTAAATGCCTTTCCACAAGTCACACATCTATAGGGCTTTTCTCCTGAATGGATTCTTGAGTGAATATTCAAACGTTGAGAAGTACTAAAGGTCTTTCCACAGGTTACACATTGACAGGACTTTTTTACTGAATGAGTGCTTACAGATCTTCTTAGTTTTGTTTCTCCACATTTAAATAGGTCTTCTTTTGAATGAACTCTTGAGTGTCGTTGCAAATACTCATTTTGTGAAAATGTTTTTCCACTAGTCAAACCCTCATGAGGCTTTTCTCCTGTATGAATTTTTAAATTTTGTTTTAAGCTTGATTTCTGTGTATATGCCTTTCCATAAGTCACACGTTGATATGGCTTTTCTCTTGTATGGATTCTTGAGTGAATTTTCAAACTTTGAAAAGTACTAAAGGCCTTTCCACAAGTCTCACAATTATATGGCTTTACTCCTCTATGGATTCTTGAGTGTCGAGTTAAGTTTCCTTTCTGAGTAAATGCCTTTCCACAAGTCACACATCTATAGGGCTTTTCTCCTGAGTGGATTCTTGAGTGAATATTCAAACTTTGAGAAGTACTAAAGGTCTTTCCACAAGTCTCACAATTATATGGCTTTACTCCTGTGTGGATTCTTGAGTGTAGAGTTAAGTTTCCTTTCTGAGTAAATGCCTTTCCACAAGTCACACATCTATAGGGCTTTTCTCCTGAGTGGATTCTTGAGTGAATATTCAAACGTTGAGAAGTACTAAAGGTCTTTCCACAGGTTACACATTTACAGGACTTTTTTACTGAGCTTACAGATCTTCCTAGTTTTGTTCTTGTATGGAATCTTGAGTGAATTTTCAAACTTTGAAAAGTACTAAAGGTCTTTCTACAAGTCTCACAATTATATGGCTTTACTCCTGTATGGATTCTTGAGTGCATTTCTAAGTGTATTCTTTGAGTAAATGCCTTTCCACATGTCAGACATTTGTATGGCTTTTCTCCTGTATGGCTTCTTGAGTGTTGAGTTAGTGTTCCTTTCTGAGTAAATGCCTTTCCACAAGTCACACATCTATAGGGCTTTTCTCCTGAGTGGATTCTTGAGTGAATATTCAAACGTTGAGAAGTACTAAAGGTCTTTCCACAGGTTACACATTGACAGGACTTTTTTGAGTGCATATCTAAGCTTGATTTCTGTTTATATGTCTTTCCACATGTCACTCGTTTATATGGCTTTTCTCCTGAATGGATTCTTGAGTGAATATGCAATGTTTGATATTTATTAAAGGTCTTTTCACAGGTTCCACATTTATATGATTTTTTTCCCCTATGGATTCTTGCATGAATTCTCAATGATCCAATATGTCCAAATGACTTTCCACAGCTCATACATTTAAAATTCTTTTCTCCAGCATGAATTTTTGAGTGAATTTGCAACAAAGATCTACTAGCAAATGCTTTTCCACAAGTCACACATTTGTATCGTTCATTTTTTGAATAAAGTCTCGACTGTTGTAAGTTTGACCTCTGTGTAAATGCATTGCAATGGAAATTTGTGTGAAATTTTTTACTACCTAACGTTGAAAATGGCTTGCCACATGCATGGCATTTGTATGGCTTTTCTCCCGTATGAGATCTTGTGTGGATTTTTAACAATGATGGGTATAGAAATGTCTTGCCACAATATAAACATCCATAACTTTGTCCTTTGGTTCGTGATTCAGAGGGAAGCAACTCATGTTGGCTTTTCAAGTGTAATTCTGAGTGTTCCTTCAAATTGGAAATCCAAGAAAAACTTACTCCACAAGTCGCACACTGATATGGCTTTTCATCAGAAAGGATGTCATTTTTAGACTGTTTACCAGCAGAAATAGAAATGTCTTTTTTTGCTCTTTTACTAGCAAAAATGTGAATGTCTTTTTTAGACTTCTCACAAATGGAAACAGAAGCGTCTTTTTCAAACTTTTTACTGGCAGAAAAATGACTATCCTTTTCCAACCTTCCAGAAATGGGATTGTCTTTATTAACAGTCAACCTACCTGAAAATGACTTTTCACTAAGACACAGATTTGCCTCTGCCTTCTTGCGAGTTTTCATGTGTCGTGTAATAGGTGAGCAAATGGAAAAAGATTCACAACTTCGAGGGGATTTTCTTCTTGTGTAGCCTTTGGTCTTCTTGTTTGAGTAATTTTCCCTGCCTGATGAACTCAGCTTAGACGAATTGTCTTTTGAAGGAGATGGGTTGACCTTGGCAGGCAAAGTCTGTAATCCAAGACAATTGTCTGTAGTTGTATCCTGATCTATTTCGACAGCAAAATATTCACAGACTCCCGATTCCTGCATTGGCATTTCACACGCTTCAGGGATGATGTCACCTACAGAAAATAATAAGAAATGGTGAGTGGAAAGGATTTTTTAATTCTTTAATTGTCAAGGTTATGAATTCAACTTTTTTACAAAATAGTTTTTACATAAAAAGCCAAAAAATCGTGAGCTTAAATATAGCACAATTTCCAAGAAATTAACTCAAAGCTGTGAGCGCGAGGTTGACTCATTGAAAAAGTCTCTTAATTCACATTCTCTCATAACACTTATGTATAAAATGAGTACCTTGTCAGTTACAGCGATAGTCAACATGAAAGCAAATCGATTTGTGAAAAAGCATTTGTTTAAAAAGGTAGACTTAAAAAAACAGGCTAATTTTATTTATTTTTTTTTTAAAAGACCAGAGAAATCAATTCTGATTTTTATTTTTCCTATCAAGGTGTATATTTTAGACCATTGGCCAATAGCCATGCCATCTCTCTGAACAAATTATTCTAACAATTATAATAAAAAAGGGATAATATTCTTTTAGTAATCGTTTATAGCTTTAAAAAATAAAAAGCAAGAAGAAGAAGAAGAAGAAGAAGAAGAAGAAGAAGAAGAAGAAGAAGAAGAAGAAGAAGAAGAAGAAGATCTAGAATTGACTTGATCTAAATTTAGAAAATAAAATTCATAACTCATAGCAAAATAAGTAAAGACTATTTCTAAACTTTTCATTCAAAACATTGTGTAGTTTTATTCACATCAAACTGTTCCAAACTACAGTTGTATAAGGTGGCCATCCATAGGCCCTTACAAAAGTGGCTTTCTTAGACAGTTGGCTGTTTTGTATACATCAGATATGTAGTTCTAAGAGGCAATCGTTGTACAAATTGTCCTCGAACGTCAACAACGTCCTGAGCATGATTTGCTGCATATTTATAACATTTTAATAGCCTGCAAGGCAGAAGAAGATTGTCAAGAAATCCGAGACTCTAACAGCTTTTGGGAGGGTTGATAACTATACTACTTTGACAGATATAATATACAGTCCAAATGTAAACCTAAGTGAAAATCCAAATCAAAATGAATGCAGTGTAATTCGATTGAAGGTCTGAACAAGTGTGTATGAAATGTGCCAGACAAACCAAGAAAGAAGAATACAAGAAGAAAAAAATATCCTAAAATAATCAGTCTATCTAAATTGCGGATCGAACCTCAGACCTTCTGAATACCGGTCAGACGTGCAACCATGAAGGTCTGAGATTCGATCCCCAGTTGAGGTAGACTGATTTGTTGGGATGTTCTTTTTTTTTCTTCTTTTATTTTTCTTTCTTGCTTTGACTGGCACCCTTCATACTAACTTGTTCAGATCTTTATCTGCTCCCTAGTTTCTTAATTCTTAATTTGTAATCCAATTAGGAAATACATCAGCTCAGCAAGTAATCAGTGCTCTTAACCGACGAAAGTAAAAAAGTCAGAAAATTTTTGACAGCAGCCCCCCATATATAATAATAATAATAATAATAATAATAATAATAATAATAATAATAATAATAATAATAATAATAATAATAAATACCGTAAGGTCACTCACATTGTATTTCGTAAAGATAACCGTTTCAGTGCTGACCGCACACCTCTTCAGTTGATGATAAATCTGTAGTTCGTTGGTTGTCTTGAAGAAACACAATGTGAGTGTCCTTATTTATTTTACATACTCTAATTAATGTTATCGAGCACTCTAGTATCTATAAATACCCAACAACACTCATAAATATATATTTATATATTTATGAGAGGGGGAGGGAGAGAGGAGAGAGAGAGAGAGAGAGAGAGAGGAAGAGAGAGAGAGAGAGAGAGAGAGAGAGAGAGAAGAGAGAGAGAGAGAGAGAGAGAGAGAGAGAGAGAGAGTCTACTCTACCAGAATGCTATATGAATTTACATCTTTCTCATTTTATTAGAAGTGTTTTAATAATGCTATATTCATAAATAAATGAACGTGGTCTGAGGGAGTGTAAGTCTTTACCTACCTTTAAAAAGAATCTCAAGACACATTTTTATTGTATTTGTTTTTATTGACTCTATGAATCCTTGATTTGGCTGTGAATTATTATTATTATTTTAATTTTTTTTTCACTTAAAATTGATAATTTATATTGTAAAGTACCCAGAGTTTGTGTTTTACGCGAGAATGAGCGCTGTATAAATGTGTATTATTATTATTATTAATAAAATTCCCTAAAACACAATCTTGTTCCATCCCTTTCCCATATCCTGGCGACCATCATCTTATCCAATACACCTACTTGTCTGGTGTCACTTTTGACACTCGATGCCAGCCTGTCTAGTCTGACATCATAAATCTGGGAGGATCAAGGGAATTCATGCAATTGAACACGGGTGTTAATTTATGACAAATGACATGCTGAGCCCACCCAATTCATGAAATATTAAAAGAAACATTGAGATTATATTGAAATAAAGCAAAAAATAAAATAAATTTTTTTCTTCAAGTGTAATTCTAAGTGTGCCTTCAAATTTGAAATCCAAGAAAAACTTACTCCACAAGTCACACACTTAGATGGCTTTTCATCAGAAAGGATGTCATTTTTAGGTTGTTTACGAACTGGAATAGAAATGTCCTTTTTATGCATTTACTAGCATAAATGGGGATGTCTTTAGAGTGTCTTTCTGGGTCTTTTTAAAAATAAAAATGTGCCTTTCCACATGTCAGACATTTATATGACAGAAGTTTATATGAATTTTCTCTTGAATGAGATCTCAAGTGCTCTTGTAAGTGTGGTTTCTGTCTAAATGTCTTTCCACAATTCATACATTTATATGGCTTTTTTCCTGTATCGATTCTTGAATGTATTTCTAAGTGTGGATTCTGAGTAAATGCCTTTCCACGAATCACACATTTATATGGCTTCATTCCTGTATGGATTCTTGAGTGTATTTTAAAGTATTTTCTCAGAGAAAATGTCTTTCCACAAATTATACATTTGTATGGATTTTCTCTGTATGGATTTTTGAGTGTTGAGTTAAGTTTCCTTTCTGAGTGAATGCCTTTCAACAAGTCTCACATCTATAGGGCTTTTCTCCTGAGTGGATTCTTAAGTGAATATTCAAATGTTGAAAAGTACTAAAGGTCTTTCCACATGTTACACATTTATATGGCTTTTCTCCTGTATGGATTCTTGAATGAATTTTCAAGCTTTGAGAAGTACTAAAGGTCTTTCCACAAGTCTCACATTTGTATAACTTTTTTCCCGTATGGATTCTTGAGTGTACAGTTAAGTTTTCTTTCTGAGTAAATGCCTTTCCACAAGTCTCACATTTGTATGACTTTTTTCCCGTATGGATTCTTGAGTGTACAGTTAAGTTTTCTTTCTGAGTAAATGCCTTTCCACAAGTCTCACACTTGTATGACTTTTTCCGTATGGATTCTTGAGTGTACAGTTAAGTTCCTTTCTGAGTAAATGCCTTTCCACAAGTCACACATCTATAGGGCTTTTCTCCTGATGGATTCTTGAGTGAATATTCAACGTTAGCAGTACTAAGGTCTTTCTACAAGTCTCACAATTATATGGCTTTACTCCTCTATGTCTTGAGTGTAGAGTAGTTTCACAGTAACATCTATAGGCTTTTCCTGAGTGGATTCTTGAT
>NC_088368.1:11181290-11233790 GCF_034508935.2 Berghia stephanieae | reverse complement strand
TCCTGTATGGATTCTTGAGTGTCGAGTTAAGTTTCCTTTATGAGTGAATGCCTTTCCACAAGTCACACATCTATAGGGCTTTTCTCCTGAATGGATTCTTGAGTGAATCTTCAAACGTTGAGAAGTACTTAAGGTCTTTCCACAGGTTACACATTTACAGGACTTTTTTACTGAGCTTACAGATCTTCCTAGTTTTGTTCTTGTATGGATTCTTGAGTGAATTTTCAAACTTTGAAAAGTACAAAATTCCTTTCCACAAGTCTCACAATTATATGGCTTTACTCCTGTACGGCTTCTTGAGTGCATTTCTAAGCTTATTCTCTGAGTAAATGCTTTTCCACATGTCAGACATTTATATGGCTTTACTCCTGTATGGCTTCTTGAGTGCATTTCTAAGTGTGGTTTCTGAGTAAATGCCTTTCCACAAGTCTCACACTTGTATGACTTTTTTCCCGTATGGATTCTTGAGTGTACAGTTAAGTTTCCTTTCTGAGTAAATGCCTTTCCACAAGTCACACATCTATAGGGCTTTTCTCCTGAATGGATTCTTGAGTGAATATTCAAACGTTGAGAAGTACTAAAGGTCTTTCCACAGGTTACACATTGACAGGACTTTTTTACTGAATGAGTGCTTACAGATCTTCTTAGTTTTGTTTCTCCACATTTAAATAGGTCTTCTTTTGAATGAACTCTTGAGTGTCGTTGCAAATACTCATTTTGTGAAAATGTTTTTCCACTAGTCAAACCCTCATGAGGCTTTTCTCCTGTATGAATTTTTAAATTTTGTTTTAAGCTTGATTTCTGTGTATATGCCTTTCCATAAGTCACACGTTGATATGGCTTTTCTCTTGTATGGATTCTTGAGTGAATTTTCAAACTTTGAAAAGTACTAAAGGCCTTTCCACAAGTCTCACAATTATATGGCTTTACTCCTCTATGGATTCTTGAGTGTCGAGTTAAGTTTCCTTTCTGAGTAAATGCCTTTCCACAAGTCACACATCTATAGGGCTTTTCTCCTGAGTGGATTCTTGAGTGAATATTCAAACTTTGAGAAGTACTAAAGGTCTTTCCACAAGTCTCACAATTATATGGCTTTACTCCTGTGTGGATTCTTGAGTGTAGAGTTAAGTTTCCTTTCTGAGTAAATGCCTTTCCACAAGTCACACATCTATAGGGCTTTTCTCCTGAGTGGATTCTTGAGTGAATATTCAAACGTTGAGAAGTACTAAAGGTCTTTCCACAGGTTACACATTTACAGGACTTTTTTACTGAGCTTACAGATCTTCCTAGTTTTGTTCTTGTATGGAATCTTGAGTGAATTTTCAAACTTTGAAAAGTACTAAAGGTCTTTCTACAAGTCTCACAATTTATGGCTTTACTCCTGTATGGATTCTTGAGTGCATTTCTAAGTGTATTCTTTGAGTAAATGCCTTTCCACATGTCAGACATTTGTATGGCTTTTCTCCTGTATGGCTTCTTGAGTGTTGAGTTAGTGTTCCTTTCTGAGTAAATGCCTTTCCACAAGTCACACATCTATATGGCTTTTCTCCTGAGTGGATTCTTGAGTGAATATTCAAACTTTGAGAGGTACTAAAGGTCTTTCCACAGGTTACACATTGACAGGACTTTTTTGAGTGCATATCTAAGCTTGATTTCTGTTTATATGTCTTTCCACAGGTCACTCGTTTATATGGCTTTTCTCCTGAATGGATTCTTGAGTGAATATGCAATGTTTGATATTTATTAAAGGTCTTTTCACAGGTTCCACATTTATATGATTTTTTTCCCCTATGGATTCTTGCATGAATTCTCAATGATCCAATATGTCCAAATGACTTTCCACAGCTCATACATTTAAAATTCTTTTCTCCAGCATGAATTTTTGAGTGAATTTGCAACAAAGATCTACTAGCAAATGCTTTTCCACAAGTCACACATTTGTATCGTTCATTTTTTGAATCAAGTCTCGACTGTTGTAAGTTTGACCTCTGTGTAAATGCATTGCAATGGAAATTTGTGTGAAATTTTTTACTACCTAACGTTGAAAATGGCTTGCCACATGCATGGCATTTGTATGGCTTTTCTCCCGTATGAGATCTTGTGTGGATTTTTAACAATGATGGGTATAGAAATGTCTTGCCACAATATAAACATCCATAACTTTGTCCTTTGGTTCGTGATTCAGAGGGAAGCAACTCATGTTGGCTTTTCAAGTGTAATTCTGAGTGTTCCTTCAAATTGGAAATCCAAGAAAAACTTACTCCACAAGTCGCACACTGATATGGCGTTTCATCAGAAAGGATGTCATTTTTAGACTGTTTACCAGCAGAAATAGAAATGTCCTTTTTTGCTCTTTTACTAGCAGAAATGGGAATGTCTTTTTTAGACTTTTCACAAGCGGAAACAAATGCGTCTTTTTCAAACTTTTTACTGGCAGAAAAATGATGACTATCCTTTTCCAACCTTCCAGAAATGGGATTGTCTTTATTAACAGTCAACCTACCTGAAAATGACTTTTCACTAAGACACAGATTTGCCTCCACCTTCTTGCGAGTTGTCATGTGTCGTGAAATAGGTGAGCAAATGGAAAAAGATTCACAACTTCGAGGGGATTTTCTTCTTGTGTAGCCTTTGGTCTTCTTGTTTGAGTAATTTTCCCTGCCTGATGAACTCAGCTTAGACGAATGGTCTTTTGAAGGAGATGGGTTGACCTTGGCAGGCAAAGTCTGTAATCCAAGACAATTGTCTGTAGTTGTATCATGATCTATTTCGACAGCAAAATATTCACCGACTCCCGATTCCTGCATTGGCATTTCATGGTCTTCAGGGATGATGTCACCTACAGAAAATAATAAGAAATGGTGAGTGAAAAGGATTTTTTAATTCTTTAATTGTCAAGGTTATGAATTCAACTTTTTTACAAAATAGTTTTTACATAAAAAGCCAAAAAATCGTGAGCTTAAATATAGCACAATTTTCAAGAAATTAACTCAAAGCTGTGAGCGCGAGGTTGATTCATTGAAAACGTCTCTTAATTCACATTCTCTCATTCAACTTATGTATAAAATGAGTACCTTGTCAGTTACAGCGATAGTCAACATGAAAGCAAATCGATTTGTGAAAAAGCATTTGTTTAAAAATGTAGACTTAAAAAAACAGGCAAATTTTTTTTTTTTTTTTTTAAAAGACCAGAGAAATCAATTCTGATTTTTATTTTTCCTATCAAGGTGTATATTTTAGACCATTGGCCAATAGCCATGCCATCTCTCTGAACAAATTATTCTAACAATTATAATAAAAAAGGGATAATATTCTTTTAGTAATCGTTTATAGCTTTAAAAAATAAAAAGCAAGAAGAAGAGAAGAAGAAGAAGAAGAAGAAGAAGAAGAAGAAGAAGAAGAAGAAGAAGAAGATCTAGAATTGACTTGATCTAAATTTAGAAAATAAAATTCATAACTCATAGCAAAATAAGTAAAGACTATTTCTAAACTTGTCATTCAAAACATTCTGTAGTTTATTCACATCAAACTGTTCCAAACTACAGTTGTATAAGGTGGCCATCCATAGGCCCTTACAAAAGTGGCTTTCTTAGACAGTTGGCTGTTTTGTATACATCAGATATGTAGTTCTAAGAGGCAATCATTGTACAAATTGTCCTCGAACGTCAACGACGTCCTGAGCATGATTTGCTGCATATTTATAACATTTTAATAGCCTGCAAGGCAGAAGAAGATTGTCAAGAAATCCGAGACTCTAACAGCTTTTGGGAGGGTTGATAACTATAATACTACTTTGACAGATATAATATACAGTCCAAATGTAAACCTAAGTGAAAATCCAAATCAAAATGAATGCAGTGGAATTCGATTGAAGGTCTGAACAAGTGTGTATGAAATGTGCCAGACAAACCAAGAAAGAAAATACAAGAAAAAAAAAATATCCTAAAATAATCAGTCTATCTAAATTGCGGATCGAACCTCAGACCTTCTGAATACCGGTCAGACGTGCAACCATGAAGGTCTGAGATTCGATCCCCAGTTGAGGTAGACTGATTTGTTGGGATGTTGGTTTTTTTTCTTCTTGTATTTTTCTTTCTTGCTTTGACTGACACCCTTCATACTAACTTGTTCAGATCTTTATCTTACACCGGTGTCTGCTCCCTAGCTTCTTAATCTTTAATCCAATTAGGAAATACATCAGCTAAGCAAGTAATCAGTGCTCTTAACAGGCGAAAAAAAAAAAAGTCAGACAATTTTTTATAGTGGCTTATCATCTGCATCTACCAATATAAACAACAACAAAAACAAAAGTTTCACTTGGCCTCTTTAGCACATAAATAAATAAACAGGTAAATACATAAATATTAAAACAGCATAAATAAAAACAAAAGGCATCTCCCAGTTCAGACATTTATTTTACCACAATCCAGGCTAGAACCTATACAGCGGTTAAATCATGAAATTTATTACCAGTTTGAGAACATTGTGTGGCTGGTTGGATTCCCAAGAGAGAAGAAAGCTGCTCTTCCGTCTCTAGTGTTTTATTCATTGCCATCTCTATCATTTTACTGACAGTTGATTCTGTGGCAAGATTTGCAAACCCAGCTGGAAGTGACATAAAAGAGAAATAAATTGAGAGAGGATAATTTCAATGAATAAAGAATTGAGCGGAAAGACATGGTTTTGTGGAAGGTGTGGTGTTTTAAAACAAAGTCATTGCTGTTATCACCATCATTCACCTTGTCCTTATCATCGTCATCACAGTTGTCACTGTACCCATCATCATCATCACGAACATAATCCCATCACCATTATTAATATTGCCTCATCTTTATCATTACCATTGTAATCATCGTTATCATCATTGTCATTATCATTACCATTCTTATCATCATCACTGTCGTATTTGTCAACATTGAAATCGTCATCATAATCATCGTCATATTTGTCATCATCAACACCTTTACATCATTTGCAATTGTGTTTATGTTTGTATATATATGTATCGGTTAAAGGGAATATTTTCACATGGCATAACCCAATTTGTTTTGAGCAATGGTTACCTCCCAATAATTGACATTTGATAGACAGTAAAAAATTATCATTATTATCATTACTATTATCATCATCATCATTATTATTATTATCAGTATTATTATTCAGGGGTGAGAATGACTGGTCATAAAAAAAGGAGTAAAATTTAAAGCGTGTAGAGATCGAGCCATCCATGTGAAAATAACCTATAAGTTTGAATTTCATAAATAATTTACGGAGATGCAATCCAAAATATGTCTCTCAGCAATTTATGACACCACTAGGACGAATTTCAAAACTTGAAAGGGTAATTACAACATATGGTTGCTGCAGTAATGGTGGTGGTAGGGATGATGATGTGGTGGGGGTTGTAGTGGTTGTGGTGATAGGGATGATGATGCGATGGGGGTTGTAGTCGTAGTGGTTGTAAGGATGATGATGTGGTGGTTGTAGTTGTAGTGGTGATGATGTGGTGGTTGTAGTTGTAGTGGTTGTAAGGATGATGATGTGGTGGTTGTAGTTGTGCGGCTATGTGGTATGACACTCGCTTTTGTATCAGAAGGTCCAGGGTTCAAGCCTCACTTGGTGTATAGTTGAGTCCTTGGAAAAGGCTCTTTACTTACATTCTCTCACCGTAATCGGGTGTAAAATGAGTACCTGGCCGTTAGTAGAATGCCATCTCTGTCCAAAAAAAAAAGAAATTTGTAATATGTCTAACAGGTGTCATGTCCCATCCTACATGTTAAATGTTGCTGCTGGCCAGAGATCCCTTATAAGGCGCTTTGAACATGTTTAGTGGATATTGCTATATATCGATGGCCTGTTAATCAAACCTCTGAAGTAGCCTCTCTGCGATATATACTTCAGAGGTTTGATCAACAGGCCATCGAGATAAAAGCTCAATTTTTTAAATTATTTTTTTCTAGTTGCAGTGGTGGTAGGGATGATGACGTGGTAGTGTTTGTAGTAGTTGTGGTAGGGATGATGATGTGGTGATAGCTATAGTAGTATTAATAGTGGTAGGGATGATGATGTGGTGGTAGTTGTAGTAGTAGGGGTGGTAGGGATGATGATATGGTGATTGTTGTAGTAGTTGTAGTTAGGGATGATGATGTGGAGTGGTCATAGTAGTAGTCGTCTTAGAAATGATGGTGTGGTGGTGGTTGTAGTAAATGTGGTAGGGATGATGATGTGGTGGTGGTTGTAGTAGTAGTGATTATGGATGATGGTGTGGTGGTGGTTGTCGTAGCTGTGGTAGAGATGATGATGTGGTGG
Source organism: Berghia stephanieae (assembly GCF_034508935.2). NCBI lineage: Eukaryota > Metazoa > Mollusca > Gastropoda > Nudibranchia > Aeolidiidae > Berghia > Berghia stephanieae. The sequence continues at coordinate 11,227,481 of NC_088368.1, read as the reverse complement.
GAATTGTAGTAGTAGCGATGGTAGGGATGATGATGTGGTGGTGGTTGAAGTAGTGGTGGTGTAGGAATGACGATGTGGTGCTGGTCGCTATAGTAGAGGACAGGGATGTTGATAAACTGGTTGTGGTGGGTCTTTTTTATTCATAATTTTTAATTATTTTTGGAAAAAGGCAGCAGTTTCTAATGGTGCTCACACTACTATGTTATGACGATCGACCCAATCAGCAAAGTCCCTACCACACCCGTGCACCGCTGCAAACCCACCTGGAAGCTTCATCACAACATAAAGTTCAACTAGTTGCTCTGCGGATTCGGGCTCGTTACCACAGCATGTACAAGTTGGACAGGCGGAAAGTACCTACTGATGAAGCGATTTTGTCGTTAGGCAGGTTGATCGGCCGGAGCCGATCCGCTACCACTCAGTGCCTCCTCTTGCTGGTGGAAATACCTGGCAACTTCTCCCCAAGTTTCGAGGAGCTTATATCACTGCTCCCTCGAGGGATTGAATTCGTCCAAACCGACTTCTATCTCGTATCCAGTGCCTGAATGGCCTCGGCCATCCCGGGCTCCACACTTCTATGTTCACATGATTATTGGAAAAGGCGGAATTGTGATGGTGATGGGCGGAGATAAACCACCATTCTCAGCCCTGATTATTATTATCAATAGTACAAAATCTGCAAAATTTGTGGGGAAATAAAGGCTATTACAAACAGGCCCTCATCTATTTTACTTATTATTTAGATTTGAGATGTGCAAATACCTGAACCAATTTATCATTTAGATTTGAGATACACAGATACCTGAACCAAAGTGTTATTTAGATTTGAGACATATGTAGATACATGAACCAAATTTTCATTTAGATAATCTTTATAGTAAGACAATTTGATTACCATTGAATTACTCTACCTTCTTAGTGAAATAATAATGGCCTATCAGATGAAGAAATAGAAGATAATTATTTATAAAGCATCAACTCTGTTCAACAAGAGTAGTCAATCTTATACCAAGTAGGCTATCAACACTCTCAGGTTCATCATGATTGAAAATCTATCAAATTTTTTCAATTTTCGATTTATACGAATTCGAGACACGAGTTGAGAGGTGGGCTATTTGACGTGTGGTCATTGTCCTGTGAACCTACTTTTTTCTAGAAGGTCCCATATTTGAGCTCTAACACCTGATTGAGGCTGTATAATTTCATCCTGCCTTTGTGAACCTGTGTGGATACATAAAATATAACATTTAAAAAAAAAAAGAGTTAATTCATGGGGCACACTCTCTCTCTCTCTCTCTCTCTCTCTCTCTCTCTCTCTCTCTCTCTCTCTCTCTCTCTCTCTCTCTCTCTCTCTCTCTCTCTCTCTCTCTCTCTCTCTCTCTCAATACAAATCATGCTATAGTAGCATACCTGCACACTTGTGCAGCTATGTGGTCTTGTGGTATGATACTCGCTTTCGGATCGCAAGGTCCTGGGTTTGAGCCTCGCTCGGCGCATAGTTGAGTCCTTGGAAAAAGCTCTTTACTTACATTCTCTCACCGTACTCAGGTTTAAAATGAGTACCTGGCCGTTGACAGCGTTGTCTCTGTCCAAAAAAATTGTAATATCGCCTAACAGGCATCATGTCCCGTCTTATATGTTGCATGTCGCTGTTGGCCAGGGACCCCCTGTTAAGCGCTTTGAGCACTTTTAGTGGATATTGCGCTATATAAAAGCTCTTTTGATTTTACTTGTAACTTTTTTTAAATTGTAGTTTTCATGTGTATTGAAGGGAGGGAATCCAGATTTATAAATAACAAATTTGACTGCTAGAAGACTGAGACATACTTGAGTCCTACCTCAAATAAAGTCCTTAAACAATGTTGAATTTTCAACAAATTATACTATTCTGGCCCACAGATGAGATTCAAACCACGTATTTCTACTAATGTTTTGTAGAAGTAACTTCAGGTGTGTATTAGCTAAATCTCCTAATGAATTAAATATGAAACCAATGTCTGGGGGAATCAATCCTTATCTTATGAATCAATATCTCCCTCCTCATGAATTTACTCTGAGGCCAAATTATAAGGCAATCACCCCTTACAAAGATGCCGACTTTAAATTTGGCTCACAGGAATTTCAGACACCACTCGTAGGAATTTCAATGCTAAAAGAGGAATTTCCGCACACAAGAAAAGGGAATTGGGATGGTATTTGACATTATGTTTACATATTGTAGAGTTCTTAATAGATAACTGATTAGAATTATATTATGATATATTATAAACACAACGCCAAATACAATCCCAAATTTTCCTTATTTCAAATGAAGTAAAGCTCCAAAACCTAATGGTAGTGATTTTAGTAATGGTGGTAGTGAGGATGATGATGATATGATAGTGGTTGTTGTTGTAGTAGCGATAGTGATGATGATGATGATATGATAGTGGTTGTTGTTGTAGTAGTGGTAGTGATGAAGCTGAGGTGGTGGTGGTAGTTGTAGTTGTAGTAGTAGTGGTAGTGATGATGATTTGGTGATGGTGGTAGTTGTAGTTGCATCAGTAGTGGTAGTGATGATGATGTGGTGGTGGTTGTAGTAGTAGTAGTGGTAGTGATGATGATTTGGTGATGGTGGTAGTTGTAGTTGCAGTAGTAGTGGTAGTGATGATGATGATGTGGTGGTTGTAGTAGTAGTAATAGCGGCAGTAAAGATGATGTGGTGGTGGTGGTTGTTGTAGTAGTGGTAGTGATGAAGATGTGGTGGTTGTAGTAGTAGTGGTAGTGATGATGATGTGGTGGTGGTTGTAGTAGCAGTGGTAGTGATGATGATGTGGTAGCGGTGGTGGTTGTAGTAGTAGTAGTAGTGGTAGTGATGATGAGGTGGTGATGGTGCTTGTAGTAGTGGTGACGATGTGGTGGTTGTAGTTGTGGAAGTAGGGTAGTGATAATGATGTGGTGGTGGTAGTGGTGGTTGTAGCAGTAGTGGTAGTGATGAAGATGTGGTGGTTGTAGTAGTAGTGGTAGTGATGATGATGCGGTGGTGGTGGTTGTAGTAGTAGTGGTAGTGATGATGTGGTGGTTGTAGTAGTCGTAGTGATGAGATGGTGGTGATGGTGCTTGTAGTAGTTGTGGTAGTGATGATGATAATGTGGTGGTGGTTGTAGTAGTGGTGGTGGTTGTAGTAGTGGTGGTAGTGATGATGATGTGATGGTGATTGTAGTAGAAATGGTAGTGATGATGATGTGGTGGTGGTGGTTATAGTAGTAGTGCTAGTGGTGATGCTACGGTGGTGGCTGTAGTAGTAGTAGTGGTAGTGAGGATATGGTGGTGGCGGTTGTAGTAGTAGTAGTGGTAGTGATGATGTGGTGGTGGTGGTGGTTGTAGTAGTAGTAGTAGTAGTGGTAGTGATGATGTGGTGGTGGTGGTGGTGGTTGTAGTTGTAGTAGTAGTAGTGGTAGTGGTAGTGATGATGTGGTGGTGGTGGTTGTAGTAGTAGTAGTGGTAGTGATGATGTGGTGGTGGTGGTTGTAGTAGTAGTAGTGGTAGTGATGATGTGGTGGTGGTGGTGGTTAGTAGTAATATAAAAAGCATGAGAAACCGTTGTTAAATTGTTAAGGCAAAAATTGCATGATCAGCAGTTTATAACAATAGTGTGTAAGTGTGTTATAGTATTACACATGTGTAATAGGTGTGTCAATTGTATTATTGTTGTGTTTTGTACACACTTTGCAGTTATTTTTAATTGTATTATTGTGTGTTTTACACACTGTGTAATTATTAATGTCGTTAATATACATGTGTAGGAGAAACCGTTATTAAATTGTAAAATATGTATTATCATTTTATTATAGTAGTGTGTAAGTTTGTTATAGTATTAGATATATATGTAAAACGTGTGTTAATTTTATTATTGTCGTGTGTTTTACACACTTTGTAGTTATTTTTAAAATTGTATTATTGTGTGTTTTACACACTTTGTAATTATTTCTTAACATACATGCGCAGGAGAAACCATTGTTAATTTGTTTAATATGTATTATGATTATTTTATTATAGTGTTATAGTATAAGATATATCTAATTCTTGTGTTGATTGTATTATTGTTGTGTGTTTTACACACTTTGTAATTATTTCCGTCTTAGATGTGCGATAGCTATATTGATAAGATTTAAAAAATAGATAACAAAAAGTCCATGTTTTAATGTCATTGTCCTAATGTAATGTCTGTGAATAGATACGAAGATACAACGTCACATAAGTTAATAACACTCACTTTAAATAATGTTGATATATTTTAGAATAAAAATAATCATAGGTTCAAAATTACTCATAATAGATCTCACATCTCTATTCGGATTTGAACTTGAGACATTTTCGTGCGATAGATAGACGCCTTACAATTTGATCAATAAAGAATCGGTGTGTGAATACGACACATGGTCGTGAGCAAAACACTTCGTTGTTTTCTTGCTATCCTTGTCTTCTGACACACTCGATACTCGTAAAAACAGACGGCAGGGGAATAATCTCCGTTCACTCGTCACGTCTTATTGCTACATCTATATTCCGTTCGTGTTATCACCCAATTGACAATGATGATTTGTTAACAACGATCATCTCCAAGTGTAACCCCCCTCCTTCTTCATATTTTACAGTATAATTCAATAAATGGAATACAGCTGCTCTAAATAATTAGTTCGAGTTATTTAGTCATATAATTATTCATCACAAGACTTCGCGAAAACGTTATAGAAAAAAAATACTATACCATCAACTTAAGTAACTGTGACTGTAATTTTGATTATCTCGCCTCATTGGACACTACATTCTAAATATCTCATTTTATTTTGTGTCACCTCACCATGACCATCGCACCATGAATTTAAAATTTCTAGCATCAAAAAAAAAAGATTCCATTATTTAACTAAAAAAGATCTTGAAATATATAAATGTTCATTAAAAAATAATTATCACGCGTGTCCAATGATGCGACCGTAAAGATAATTTACCCACCAAACGAAGAAGAGATAAATCAAAGATAGTGTAGGGTGTAACAAATACATTCGTTTCGTTTCAAGAAGTGAACTCAGCACTGAATTTATGATGAACACTTTTATTCGATTCAGATTATTGTTAATAGAAAAACAGATTAAAGTAGATACCATGTCAGTCAAATCCCCTTTCCTCGTATTCCCCTCCTCTCTTTGAAAATGGATTTTAGAATCGATGATACCAAACGACTATTTTTCGAATTAACAAATTATGATCTGGACTTAATAAACCGTAATCACAGACACGTTAGTAGTTGCATTGTCCTGATTTGGTGATGTCTGTGAATCTCAAATACGAAAATGTCCGAAATAACACGATGTCACGCACAATATTACTCGCCGTAATCAATGTTGACATATTTTTTAAATAATTATAGGTTCAAACTGACTTAAAATAGGTGTAATATCTCTATACAGATTTAATCATGAATTTAAGTTTTGTTTAATAGTTAAACGCCTTATCACTTATCAACGAAAGATATCACCATATGAAATTGACACATGGTTAATTGGTGAATTTAGCAACAAAGTGTCTGTTTGCTGTCACCCTTGTCGTCTCAAACAATCAATTTTAAAGAATTATGTAGTTTTTCCAGTGATTTACTGTACTGGGATGGAAGAATTATCATGTAATGTTGTGTTGTTTTTTTTTCTTGGGTCATTTTTCTAAAGCGGGTCTTGTAGTTTGTAATTTCCGTCTTAAATGCCATTTGCTTTATTTTTTTAAATAAGACGACGGAGAATTTTATTTAATGCAATTAAAGTAGGTAGCGTTCTTGTCTAGGTCTTGTAAAATAAATGAGATGACGTCATACACTTAATACAATCCCCGTTGACAATGTTGATATTGGAGAAACCTCCGGTATAGAGATTAGAACATGAATTCGAAATCAAGACGTTTTGGTATGGTAGTTAGACAAGCTATCCATCGACCAATTAAAGCCTCTTCACTATGTGAATACGACTAGTAGATGGGTGCAATAGGAGGTGAATGTTTTCATTGAAATTTCACGTAGGATCAATTAAATAGAAATACGACAGATAAGCAATGTCCATGCGTCCACACGAGTTACACCCGATATCATGTTTTACAGTCATATTCTCTTTACCCAATATCATTTTTGGAAACATTTTGATTGGGTTAATGAAAAATTTACATCTGAATCAAAACTAAAAAGAATTGATGACAAAAGCTTTTGTAAAACCCCAACAACTTTTAACACACGGACTTATCTAACTTGGCTGCTTTTTAATAAAAAATATTCTTGTCTGATATAATACTTGTACCCGGCATTTTCAACATGCGGCGGGTTTCGTGTTTTGTATCATGGACTTGAATTTTTTTTCGCAGCAAGAAATAAATAAATGAAACACAACAATCATTACAATACACAATATTGATTGATCAAGTACTTAATACAATAACATGTCCTTGCCAAGTTACTCACTTCGGGAAATAGATTTTGATGAAAAAAAATTAAAAGAAAATTCCATCACTTCATGTCCTATATTATGGTTATCATACCAAGACATAACCTTATTGAAAATGTAACAAAAATTTTGTGTAGGAATAGTAAATTTTATGAACCAGGTATACAATATCTCTATTTATAACATTAAACCATGAATGTTTTTAACGCACATTTTCAGGGTTTGACACTATATTTACTGTACTTCTCCAGTAAAATTGTCGAAGTTTTTAGATATTTGATACCACAACACTTTTAGATAACAGAAGGTGTTTTTTTCCTCAAATTTTATCGATCTGAGCAGATAATATATTTTATCCCAGTGAAACGCTGTCCTAACAGCTGCTATATTTTTTAAAGATGATAACCCAAATGATCAGTAACACCCAATGTGTAAGACGTAGACGTGCAGTCTTTTAGGCGGTAGTGTAAGATCAAACAAAAACATCTTCAAATGCGTAGTAATACCTAATGGCGATTTACAAGACGGTCAAAATTTATTAAATAAAAGTTTTCAGGACAGAATGTATCAATTGAACCTAAGAAATTATTTTTTTTCAAAGCCAAAATGTGTATGATGTAATTGATTTTTTTAGCTAAACTTTATAAAATACTAGCTTGATAGCAAAAATTTTTCTAACCAAAACATTTTAAGTAAAACATTTTTGGCTAAAAATGTGAAGTTAAAGTTTTCTTACCAACATTTGGGAAGTAATCATTTTCAGGTCAAAGTTTATGAAATACAAACTGTATGACAAAAATGTATGAAACTAAAGTTTTTTTTTATCAAAATAGTGTCTGGTGAAAAAAAAAAAAATAAAAATTAAAAGTTTTGTGGTCAAAATGAGTGAAGTAAAAGATTTTTTGACCAAAATTTATAAAATTTGGAGAGAATATGTATTCTGATCTCATAACCGTTGGTCATAATATTATTATATTTTGGTCAGAAAACTTTTACTTTACACATTTCGACCAGAAAAATTTAATTTCATACAATTTTTGACAGAAAATTTTCATTTCATAATTGGGTCAGAACATTATTACTTTTCACATTTTGATTGGAAAACGTCCATTTCAGACAATTTGGTCGGAAAATTATTGCTTCACATATTTTTGTTAGAAATAATACTTTATTCATAAACTTTATCAAGATACTACTACTACAAACATTTTGGTCTAAAAACATTTCATTGCATAGATTTTGGATAGAAAGTATTCATTTCATACATTTTTACACGCATACTTTTATTTTATAAATTTTGGTCGAAAAATCTTTTACTTCACTCATTTTGACCACAAAACTTTTAATTTTAATTTTTTTTTTTTCACCAGACACTATTTTGATAAAAAAAACTTTAGTTTCATACATTTTTGTCATACAGTTTGTATTTCATAAACTTTGACCTGAAAATGATTACTTCCCAAATGTTGGTAAGAAAACTTTAACTTCACATTTTTAGCCAAAAATGTTTTACTTAAAATGTTTTGGTTAGAAAAATTTTTGCTATCAAGCTTATATTTTATAAAGTTTAGCTAAAAAAATCAATTACATCACACACATTTTGGCTTTGAAAAAAATTAATTTCTTAGGTTCAATTGATACATTCTGTCCTGAAAACTTTTATTTAATAAATTTTGACCGTCTTGTAAATCGCCATTAGGTATAACGACGCATTTGACAGATGTTTTTGTATGATTTTACACTACCGCCTAAAAGACTGCACGTCTACGTCTTACACATTGGGTGTTACTGATCATTTGGGTTATCATCTTTAAAAAATATAGCAGCAGTTAGGACAGCGTTTCACTGGGATAAAATATATTATCTGCTCAGATCGATAAAATTTGAGGAAAAAACACCTGCTGTTATCTAAAAGTGTTGTGGTATCAAATATCTAAAAACTTCGACAATTTTACTGGAGAAGTACAGTAAATATAGTGTCAAACCCTGAAAATGTGCGTTAAAAACATTCATGGTTTAATGTTATAAATAGAGATATTGTATACCTGGTTCATAAAATTTACTATTCCTACACAAAATTTTTGTTACATTTTCAATAAGGTTATGTCTTGGTATGATAACCATAATATAGGACATGAAGTGATGGGATTGTCTTTTAATTTTTTTTCATCAAAATCTATTTCCCGAAGTGAGTAACTTGGCAAGGACATGTTATTGTATTAAGTACTTGATCAATCAATATTGTGTATTGTAATGATTGTTGTGTTTCATTTATTTATTTCTTGCTGCGAAAAAAAATTCAAGTCCATGATACAAAACACGAAACCCGCCGCATGTTGAAAATGACGGGTACAAGTATTATATCAGACAAGAATATTTTTTATTAAAAAGCAGCCAAGTTAAATAAGTCCGTGTGTTAAAAGTTGTTGGGGTTTTACAAAAGCTTTTGTCATCAATTCTTTTTAGTTTTGATTCAGATGTAAATTTTTCATTAACCCAATCAAAATGTTTCCAAAAATGATATTGGGTAAAGAGAATATGACTGTAAAACATGATAGCGGGTGTAACTCGTATGGACGCATGGACATTGCTTATCTGTCGTATTTCTATTTAATTGATCCTACGTGAAATTTCAATGAAAACATTCACCTCCTATTGCACCCATCTACAAGTCGTATTCACATAGTGAAGACGCTTTAATTGGTCGATGGATAGATTGTCTAACTACCATACCAAAACGTCTTGATTTCGAATTCATGTTCTAATCTCTATACCGGAGGTTTCTCCAATATCAACATTGTCTACGGGGATTGTATTAAGTGTATGACGTCATCTCATTTATTTTACAAGACCTAGACAAGAACGCTACCTACTTTAATTGCATTAAATAAAATTCTCCGTCGTCTTATTTAAAAAAATAAAGCAAATGGCATTTAAGACAGAAATTACAAACTACAAGACCCGCTTTAGAAAAATGACCCAAGAAAAAAAAACAACACAACCATACATGATAATTCTTCCATCCCAGTACAGTAAATCACTGGGAAAACTACATAATTCTTTAAAATTGATTGTTTGAGATGACAAGGGTGACAGCAAACAGACACTTTGTTGCTAAATTCACCAATTAACCATGTGTCGATTTCATATGGTGATATCTTTCGTTGATAAGTGATAAGGCGTTTAACTATTAAACAAAACTTCTCATGATTAAATCTGTATAGAGATATTACACCTATTTTAAGTCAGTTTGAACCTATAATTATTTAAAAAATATGTCAACATTGATTACGGCGAGTAATATTGTGCGTGACATCGTGTTATTTCGGACATTTTCGTATTTAAGATTCACAGACATCACCAAATCAGGACAATGCAACTACTAACGTGTCCGTGATTACGGTTTATTAAGTCCAGATCATAATTTGTTAATTCGAAAAATAGTCGTTTGGTATCATCGATTCTAAAATCCATTTTCAAAGAGAAGAGGGGAATACGAAGAAAGGGGATTTGACTGACATGGTATCTACTTTAATCTGTTTTTCTATTAACAGTAATCTGAATCGAATAAAAGTGTTCATCATAATTTCAGTGCTGAGTTCACTTCTTGAAACGAAACGAATGTATTTGTTACACCCTGCACTATCTTTGGTTCATCTCTTCTTCGTTTGGTGGGTAAATTATCTTTACGGTCTCATCATTGGACACGCGTGATAATTATTTTTTAATGAACATTTATTTATTTCAAGATCTTTTTTAGTTAAATAATGGAATCTTTTTTTTTTTGATGCTAGAAATTTTAAATTCATGGTGCGATGGTAATGGTGAGGTGACACAAAATAAAATGAGATATTTAGAATGTAGTGTCCAATGAGGCGAGATAATCAAAGTTACAGTCACAGTTACTTAAGTTGATGGTATAGTATTTTTATTTCTATAACGTTTTCGCGAAGTTTTGTGATGAATAATTATATGACTAAATAACTCGAACTAATTATTTAGAGCAGCTGTATTCCATTTATTGAATTAGACTGTAAAATATGAAGAAGGAGGGGGGTTACACTTGGAGATGATCGTTGTTAACAAATCATCATTGTCAATTGGGTGATAACACGAACGGAATATAGATGTAGCAATAAGACATGACGAGTGAACGAAGATTATTCCCCTGCCGTCTGTTTTTACGAGAATCGAGTGTGTCAGAAGACAAGGATAGCAAGAAAACAACGAAGTGTTTTGCTCACGACCATGTGTCGTATTCACACACCGATTCTTTATTGATCAAATTGTAAGGCGTCTATCTATCGCACGAAAATGTCTCAAGTTCAAATCCGAATAGAGATGTGAGATCTATTATGAGTAATTTTGAACCTATGATTATGTTTATTCTAAAATATATCAACATTATTTAAAGTGAGTGTTATTAACGTATGTGACGTTGCATCTTCGTATCTATTCACAGACATTACATTAGGACAATGACATTAAAACATGGACTTTTTGTTATCTATTTTTTAAATCTTATCAATATAGCTATCGCACATCTAAGACGAAAATAATTACAAAGTGTGTAAAACACACAACAATAATACAATCAACACAAGGATTAGATATATCTTATACTATAACACTATAATAAAATAATCATAATACATATTAAACAAATTAACAACGGTTTCTCCTGCGCATGTATGTTAAGAAAAAATTACAAAGTGTGTAAAACACACAATAATACAATTTTAAAAATAACTACAAAGTGTGTAAAACACACGACAATAATAAAATTAACACACGTTTTACATATATATCTAATACTATAACAAACTTACACACTACTATAATAAAATGATAATACATATTTTAAATTTAATAACGGTTTCTCCTACACATGTATATTAACGACATTAATAATTACAAAGTGTGTAAAACACACAATAATACAATTAAAAATAACTGCAAAGTGTGTACAAAACACAACAATAATACAATTGACACACCTATTACACATGTGTAATACTATAACACACTTACACACTATTGTTATAAACTGCTGATCATGCAATTTTTGCCTTAACAATTTAACAACGGTTTCTCATGCTTTTTATATTACTACTGTGGTTGTGGTAGTAGTAGTGGTAGTGCTGATGTGGTGTTGGTGGTGGTTGTAGTAGTAGTGATGGTAGTGATGATGTGGTGGTGGTGGTGGTTGTAGTAGTAGTGGTAGTGATATTGTGGTGGTGGTGGTGGTTGTAGTAGTAGTAGTGGTAGTGATGATGTGGTGGTGGTGGTGGTGGTTGTAGTAGTAGTAGTGGTAGTGATGATGTGGTGACGGTTGTAGTAGTAGTAGTCGTGGTAGTGATGATGTGGTGGTAGTGGTGGTTGACCTCACCAGAATTTGACGGAAGTTGCCCGTAACCTGCAATTTTTTGCTCCAGACCGGAGTTTTTTCAAGTGAAACCAGAGTTTTGGCATCACTGCCCTTATATTGCTCATTAGAAACAGCTTTGCACATACAGTGCAGCATGAAAATCTGAAAATCAAGTAAATCTCGAACACATGGAAATTCCACATTTTAATCCCTCGATGTTCATTGTACTGACAACATGAAAATCTCTAACACTATGGAGTTCAACACGGAAATCTCAAACAAAATGGATCTTGACTTTCGCATTTGTTGAAAAAATTCTTTTACCTTATATTTGTATTGAACAGAATCAAAAACTGCCACCACTCCCTATGTGGCCTTAAATGTGTGTGTGTGTGTGTGTGTGTGGATTATGAGCATGTGTTTATAGGGGAGGGGGGTGCGAGGCGTGTTTGACCAGGGACTTCTGACTCTTAATACTAATATGTTCCAGTACTAGTAGGGTGCACAGTTCTGGTTTCAGTTTCGAGTTTCACAAGACCGGATTTCGAAAGATGGTTTTGAAACCGAACATCGCTCGTGGTCGAAACTTGAAGCCGAGACAGGCAGTGGCATTGGGCTAATAGTAATATACTGTCTAACTTTTGATTATAGCCAACTAGGTACTTTGAAATAACTGTCTCATGACACAAGAGATGTCTACGTGACAGACGCCACTTTGCGCGACGATCCTCCCTCTCACTTCCAAGGTGCCAGAAGATATGGATTTTTTTTTTTAAAAAGCGAATTGCCATGTTGACTTTTTTGTTTTTGTTATCTCTCTTTAGTTTCGAGAAACGCAGTGCCGCTGGGAAGTGGTCTCGAGTTTCGCGAAACCTAAACTGGTCGAGACTGCCTGGCACTAAACTGTACCTGTGGGGGGATAGCGAGACCGTGACCTGAAGCTTTTACGTTACTGCTTTAGTATTAAAATCAAAGACGTGATTAGGGATAGGAAGATGGGGTGAGAAGAGAGGCATGAGAGAGATAGGTGAGGAATGGTAGGAATCAGATACCGGATTCATAGGTTTAAAATGGAGCATGTTAATTGTGTAATCAACAATGGGACTTGCTGGCTTTGTCTTCTTATTTCGCTTGTTATTGACGGAAATAAGATGCACTTAACACTTCATTATAATGTAATGTCAGCGAAACAACACATTTTTTTTCCCCCCCCCCCCCCCCCCTCACATTCTTCTTCATATTCTTTTTAAAAGAAACAACACGGAAATCTCGAATATACAGGCCCGGACCCAACTTGTTCGAGATTTCCGTGCTGCACTGTACTATGAAACCAATTCAAGGGAGATTAACCCTTATCTTGTCCAATATATAGACCTGTAAATGAGCTCTATAAAAATTGACTGAAACTTTTCGTAGCGGAAACATCCAAAGAATCAAAATGAATAGTAGACAGCAAGCTCGCTTAAGCAAAACAATGGCAGAAAACTAACTTGTGCTCGAATTAATTAGGCTACTTACCATTGTTCCTTATAATTAGGTACCAAATCAGTGAAGAAACTAGAAATGGTCAACCAGTTGGTTTACAATATGAGGCAAGCGAGATGTGCAATCATTTAACTTTCGAATTTTCGTCTACATAACGCACTTCCGGCGTTCGAATTTTTCTTTTTCATACTTTTACTGTCCTCCAGGTAAATGTGGTCAATTTTGGCTTAGACGAAACAGTGAAATTTATCCCTCAGTGGCTCAGTTAAAATTGGCTACCGTTGGAACCATGGCAGGTTTGGAAAGTGAAAAAATAATTTCACGAAGGCTGTGTGAAGATACACTGGGATGTGTTCAGACACGGCAATTCTAAAAAGCTTTGCTTAGCCTTGACAATATATCCATCGTTAATATAAACGGCCCATGAGCTATGCGTAGCGCTGTGGAACATTCCCAATTAACTTTACGGTCATTCGACTACGATTCATGAATTCTTTCTTTGTTCAATTCTTTCTTTCCTTTTAAAAAATATTTGAATTTGATGAATTGAATGATTTCAGATAATTGACTGAGAATATACAGGTCTAAATATAAAACAATCTGTAAAATTTTATCTTTTGCATCAATATACAATCCAACCTGCCGGAACAGAACCCTCTAACAGACAGAAAGCCTCTGATTCCACCCCCCCACCTACCTTCCCCGGAATAAATTGACCTACTTTGATTCTCTCTGTACATTCCCGTCTCTCCAATCCAAACACCTCCATTCCCATCATTTTGTCCGGATTACAGACATCTGGATAGTGGAATCACTCCCTAAAGTGTACAATTAAAGAAGAAAAAAAAATCCGTCCCCAAGGAACTTGTCTGGGTTATGAGGACATCCAGACTGTGGAGTCCTAGATAAGAGACGCGACTGTCTTCTAACGGAACCAGTCAAACGGGAAAACAAAACAAAAATTCCCCTCCCATTTTACAAATCTACCTGTATAAGGTGGGAAATATTCACTTCAGCTCAGCATCATTTATAAGTATAGTGAACGTTAAATAAATAAAATATCTTAAATTCGCTTTTTACAGCAAATTTCTCAATATTAAGTGGAAAAAGATCCTACTTCTTGACATTGGACCCAAAATTTCACATCTCTAAATCATGCCCCATCAAAGCCTGCAGCAAGCATATAACGTTTATGACCCCTGGCCCATGAGTGATTCGTCAAGCCCGCAAAAAAGATAGTACTTATGAAATGTGCTTATCAGAACTCAGAGGGAAGAAGACAAAGAAAATGTTAGAAAACAGTTCAACAAAGGATAATAAATGTCCACAACAAACAGCAAGAAAACAAAGACATACCAACAACAAACTATGAACACAAAAACAGATTCTTTTTTTTTTTAGCTTGCACTATAAAAGGATAAGACAATACATTAGTTTCTATCATTAGTTGTGTATTATCTGACATAAAAGGTTTAGCTGGGTTGTTGCCATGGATACAAAAGCATGTGTTCATTTTATCACCCTCGATGAAGAAAAATAAAACCCCATGAAAGATGATAAACTGTCTATAAAGGAATTATATTTCCCTGTAAGCATTTAATTCTGTCTTACATACTGTAAACATATATCATTGATAATAAGAAAAAAAAAACCCTGCAAATGACAATGATCTGTCTATAAATCGCGCTGCCAATGAATGAGAGCCTTGCTAAATTAAATCCTTTATTTAATGAAAACTGATTTGAATACAAATAAATAACTTCCTTTACCTTCTTCACTCCCAGCTGTATCAGCAGTGACCTCTGACCCTGAAGTGTGGAAAAGGTTGGACTCATCACAATGAACCCTACAACTCTGGTTATCTCCATCTGCCTGGACTGGAACCTGGAATGGTTGAGATGATTGGAATGAGACAAATTTTGATCCAATCCACTTTCATCCTTTTCAGTGAGGGTTCAATTTTATACTTGAAATTAAAATCTAACAGTTTTTATCGAGACAGCTAGACCTGGGACTTCAATCACAAATCACCCTATCTGAGAAATGTTTGCAAAAAATTCATGGATTTGGAAGAAGTTCAGACTTAATACTAGACGGGTAGGATTGTCTTAATTTACCAACAAAATTTCAGACAGATACTGAAGAGAAAATGAAGTCACTAAAAATTCCTTTGTTACCAACTCCTTCCAAAAGTTATTGCAAATTATTACTTGGTTATTGATTTCAATCTTTTTTTTTTTTCAGCCCAGGAAGATCATATTTCAATATTGTCAAAGCTCATTCCTGTTTTTTCCTGCAAAACGTAAATACATTTATTTATTATTTTTTATCAAAATTACAGTGATGGTGGTGGTTACAATGATAATGCAAGTGGCAGTTGTAATGATTAAGTTATGTAAAAGAAAATGTTCTTACCACACCAGAAGTTGACAATGTTAGTGGTGCTGAAGATGTCCCAGCTTCCACAGCATTGTCTTCAAATTTAATACTGGCAGCACCGGCAAATTTCAAACTAAAGTTGGATGTATCCTCAACCTTGATCTCTTTCTCAAGTTTAATATTGTCAACATGTAGGTTTTCAACTTTTTTCACTCCCTCAAGCTCAACATCAACGTTCAAAGATAACATTTTAGTTTCCGTAACATTTTCTGGGGGTGTCTCATGACAAAAGTTCTCGTTTACTGTCAATAGCTCTGCCATATTTACATTTTCAAATAGGTTGTTATTCCTAGCCTCTTCTACTTCAACTTCACAAGGAACTTTGAAACTCTCATCAACCTGTTCCTTTTTAAAGGTTAATATTGGGGTATCGTCCATAGATCCTTGCATCTCTTCTTGTTATTCTTTTTCTGCGCTATGTTGAATGCTTTGAAAAAGAAATCATTCAAAAATGATTCGGCAAATCTGTAGACAAGAGACAAAAGTAATTCAAAATAAAAGCCAAAATATTGTTTGGTCAATGTGCATCAGACTTAACCATTTCTGAATTCAAGATGACGATTAATCATAATCATGGAAAATAACTGGCAAGCAATTTGACAACCACTAATGTCCTTTACACACTTTAATATTGTTTCGTTTTGTTCTTTTTTTCACTGGATGGAATTTTGATTCCTTGTGGGTGGAAATTGTTTCTAAGTTTGCAATATTCAACAAAATCCTAAAACAACAGTCAATGCAGCATTGTGTGATTAGTCCCTAAGTTTAGTCTAGCTCTGTAAATCGCCAGATTTACTCAATGCAGCCAACCAGATAATTGATTAGTGTGCACAAGAGTCTTCAGTCAACACTAAGCTTGGCAAGTTTAAGTTCAACATTTAACACGGTAAAGAGTTTTTGTCCGTGCAACGAGCAGGTAACCTTCATATTATAATCTTTATTTACGTACTTTGGTAAAAAGTTCAATTTGGATGGAGCTCAATGAAACCTATATCATTATAAAGCGCTTTTCAACATGATTCTTATGATACCAAAATTTAGAAAATCAGATGAAGAGAAAAGAAGCTATATTAGTTTAAAGGCCGAAATATGCACTCCTATTTGCCTTTGTTATTTACTGCCGGACTTTGCGACCTGACATTGTTGCTTTTCCGGCAGTGATCACCATTTGAATTTCAAAACTGGCCTAAAATGGCCGCTGACAATTAAGTTAGGACTTTTCTGTAATTTCAAGAAGAAGAAGAAAAAGAAGAAAAATAAGAAGAAAAAAATGTCACTAAAGCTCTCATACTATTGAATGCTTTGTTAAAGTTAAGTATGTTATTATAAAGATAAGATGTTAAATTATGTGCCCTAAAAGAAATTTTGATTTACCAATTTCCGATTTTTTAGTTAACCAATGCTAAATTATACCCCATTTTAACCATGATCAAAAGAGATACTAAACTGGTATTGATTTAAACATATGATAAACAGCACCAAATGATTGGGTAATTCCTCCTAAGAAAATAAGACATAAATTATTAAAATCCATCCATTAAAAAAATCTATGGAATATTTTCTGAGATCCATCATTCAAAAGTTCTAAAACTTGGATCACAGCCATTAGTTATTTATCAGCTCACTGCTGGAGTGCCAAATGCCAAATAGACGTTTACCAAAGTACCTTCTTTATTCGCAAGAAAGAACATTTTGTAGTATCTGCCCATTAATACTTTAAATTGAATATCATTCATTTCATAGGGAATTTTAAACTGATCATCATCCATGTGCTCCACCATTTTGCTATTTACATGTTTTGTTCCATTATAACTGACTGGTTGACTAACATTCCAACCTGACTGTCGAACTGCAAGCATATAACGCTAAAACAGTGTTTTTGTAACATTTCTTTGGATGAAGAGCATAGACTTCCATAATTTCACAACACGCCCGCCTAAGGAGAGAATAAGTAAAGATACTATGCCTAATCTGATGAAACATAATGTTTGCCACCACTTGCAATATTGAAACTGATGGGAAACACACTAAGTGATAATGGTGTCGACCGGAGTCGTAAACAACAACCGACTCAGCAATCTGCTTTTGAAATTAGAAAAATCACACCACATATATACTTATAAATATGAAACTTATCTTAAATAGTAATATTTTTTTGGAAATTGCAATTAATTGAAAGTCGATAATTTATAAAATAATAACTAATATAAATAATAAAAATGCTGTGAAATTGCGGAAGTCTCCCCTTTTCAAATTAAAAGTTGGGGGGTATTCCCCGTTTAGACATTAGGTCTTTTTGTAGTCATATTTTATCACTTTGTTTACATTGGAGATCCCCCATTTTGGTTGTAAGGCACTACTTGTAGGGTGAAGGTTCCCTCTTAATTCACCTAATATTTTTCATTTTATTTACTTTTCAAAGGGGAGGTGGGGGGGGGGGGGGGGGGGGGGGGGGGAAGACCGTCCATAAACACCTTAATCCTTTAAATCAACTTTTAAAATATGCTATCTTGATCAGCTTATAAGAAACAACCTGTCAATCTAGGGTGGAAGGATATTATTCCGCCACAGCCAGCAAAATAATCCTGCCAAAAAAAAAAGTATTGTACACACAAATTTAGTAATTTAGAAACTCGGCCCCAAAAATAATTCCATTTTCGTGTTCAGAGACTCAATTTACATATAAATATCATATTTGATTAGTGCTCATAAGTGATGATAATGATATGGTCCTAAAGATTGATGGCAGAGTCTGGGTTGAAGTCAAAGGGATTACAGGTAAAATTAGAGAGACAGGCTCTAGCTTTGCGTGTGTCTCACACACAGCCTTGGCCGTCATGCCCATAACAGCAAACAATACTGTTATGCGTAATATAATATTAGCCTTGACAGATACCTACTAAACTTATATTACAAATTACTAACTAACCCTATATATTATGCCCATCCATTGTGTTATGATACAAGTAAACCGTTATGTTGTAGCATCTTTCTTTGTCAATATTTATTGTTTTAAAAACCTATACCGACTCCTTTTTGCATTTCATCCGTTTCATTTAATGTGATATCTAAAAAGTGCGGCAAACATTGCTGTCAACAGATTTTAAAAAGAAAAAATATGTTCTTTTCATTTGCAATAAGTTTGTTTTGAGAGAAGATGCTGTACATGAGAGTGGTCAATGGTTGCCACAATTGCCGACAAAAGGATTGAAATAGGAGTTTCAAAAAGAAAATATGTTAATTTTAAGAAAAACAAGATGATTGTAAAATTAGCATGCCAATAGATTTTCCCAGGGAAGAAATAAAATAACCACAATTTGAAGGCAGCGAGGCAACTACTTAAAACTAAAATCTTTCATAACGGTAATTCCTCAAGTCATTTCGGAAAAGGATTCAAAAGCCCCATTACCAAAAACAACTGGACATAAAGGAGACTACTATTTCAGATGTATAAAATAATGACAAGATGTGAGTGGAAAACCCCTTATTTGTGGTAGGAAGAGGACTGACTTTGTTGGATTCCTTTGCATTTTGAAGTCAATTATCAATGCTGCAAAACTGTTCATGGGAAAATACGACCACAAATATGTGCTGACCTACAGATTGTCCCAGGACTATCTAGAGACATTTTTCAGCAGGATTCGTTGTCGACATGGGTAGAATAACAAGTCCACACCACTCAAATTTGAATGGACTCTGAGAGCTCTCCTCTTGAAGAATGGTGTACTTCCATCAGACAGAGGTAACTGCACCTTGATAGAGGAGGTTGAAAGCACGATCGTAGAAAGGGAAAGGCATAACACAACAGACCCGACTTTGCTACCTGTTGTCCAAAACCCTGTCTTCTCCAAGCGAGCATCACCAGCATGCTTTTTATCTTACAAGTGGATTTACAGGAATGACTGTGGCCAAAAAGTGAAGTGTGTAAAATGTAAAATATCTCCATTATCCTCCAACTGTAGCTTTCCAAGCTTTTATGAATGTTTGCTCACCCAAAGGAACATGTTATAAAATTATCAGGGAATGTGTGATACCACAGTAAGAAAATATATTGCCAGTCCAGAGGGTTCTATTCTGGAGTTACACCTCGTCTTATTTGCAGCATCACTAGCCATGCCATTTGTTGTGTCAGCACCCATGTTTATCCCTATATTTGGGAGCAAGGCAAAAATTCACAGCACATCGCGATAGAGGATAGTCACCACATGCATCAAACCATGAAAGAAGCCAGCCACCTTTTCAGCAATATGATTTATCACGGCCACTAACGGTTGATCAGGGACAGATATAACCACAATGATGTCACAATCTCATTTTTTTTTTAAAAGATATTTTTCCTCCATCAATAATGAAGGGCATTGCATTCTACGAAAGTACCTACAAGTCCGGTACTGGGAAAAATATAATAGTAGTAGTAGTAGTAGTCCTAATAATAAAAATAATAAGGGAGGCCTTCCGAAAGCAATGTTCTAGTAGGGGGTTTGGGAGGGGGGAAACTTTTTTTTTTAAAGACTCCCCCCTCCTAACCCCCTACTAGAAAATAGTTTCCCCCTCCCAAACCTCCCCCCCCCCCCAACTAAAACTCTTGAATATGGTAATGCGCCGCGAATATCATAGCATGTCGGTGACATTGATAAAATTGAAAGGGTACAAAACAAAGGAGAGCGACGAAGCTTTGTTCAGACTTGATGAAGCATCTACCTTATGAAGCTAGACTGAAGCATCTCAACCTAGCATCACTGTACTACAGGAGACAAAGAGGAGACATGATACAAGTATATAAGATAATAAACGAGAAAGATAGAGTAGATAGAGAGCAAATACTACCAGAGAGCACATTTAATAGAACGAGAGGACATAGCGATAAATTTAAAAAAAAACGGAGTGTCTACGTATACGGTAACTTTTGACTTTAGGTAGTTTAGTGAGCAGCAGCAGTGGGAGTCAAATTGTGACCCAACTCGCCCATAAGAAAGTTATGACTGGAAATTGCTGTGTTAGCTTTTACTAAAAGTTTTAGGGGGGGGGGGGGGGGGGGTTCAATTAAAAATGCATAACTTCGTTATAGTTATAAAGAGGAATATTGAAGATATTTTGGATTTTGGCATCATTATTTTCGTTACTAACCGAGCACCTAGCCTCAGGATCTACATAGTACCGTACACGGTAACATTAAACACGGTAACCTTGAATCTAAATTGTATTGTTTGATTTTAAAAACAACACACACACACACACACGCATACTACACACACACACACACACACACAGAGCGAGGTCCAGCCATTGCTTGTCTTGTATTGTAGCGGCAAACTAGTTACCGGAATGACAGATAACTGGAACAGCCTTCCAGAAGACGTAATTAAACCGAGGACAGTGAATGAGTTCAAAGACAAGTTAGAAAAGCACTGGCATTACAAGCGTTACCGCCTCCGCCCCAACCATGCAAGTGCGCGTAGACATTCTAGAGAGGTGGGCCTTTGGCCTACCAACCTCCGCTGCACGTCCAACTCGCCTTGAGCATGCATTCACGTAAAATATAAAGATGTTTCTTAAAAACCTACCTCTGTTTCAAAAACTAGCATCTTTCAACTTTCTAAGAAACATTTTGATTTTTCAGAACTTTAGTTCGTTAAAAAATACCGGCCAATCTGACCCGTTGAGTCGAATGAAAACGAAATTTTGTTGTTTACACGGTTCAAAGTAAATGCCGTAAATAAGCTTTCATGGACTTCCTGTGTTGTTTTTATAGTGTCACGTGACCGTTTTGAGAAATTTGTCGTCTGCTACAAATAATTAGACCGGTAGGGGGTAGATATTTTCGTTGGAGCAGAGAAAAAGTGAGTATTATTTCTTGGACAAGTCAAGTTGATTGAATAAAAGAAAAAAAGGCCTTTTTTATCCGCCGCCACCACCACCGTGAGAGTGGAGAGGGGGGGGGGGGGGGGGGGGTTGCATGATGAAGACGAAAGGGAGACGTGTCGCTTGGTGACGTAGAGCTTGTCAACGATGCTGGCAGAAGTTCTTAACCCCTTAACAGCGAAGCAAATTTTTTGCTTTCAGATAATAGTTTGCTTTTATCTTTATTATTGTTAACGGAGAATACAGCTTTTCCACAAGAGAGCAGTCAGACTATGCAACTCGGACTTCAATTGTCTATAATCGTTTTGCCGTTACTTGTCTTTTGATGAAAGAGGATTTGGTGTTAGGTCAAAGATCGTTGGCCGCTAAAGGTTGCATTGCTACTGGGTTTGCTCACCCCCCCCCCCCTCCTCCTTTTTTTCTTCTTTTTTTTTTTCAACTTAGTATTGTTGATCGCTATTTCCTTTTTTTTATGATTAGCAAGTGCCGTAGGAGTCTCACAGGATGCAGGAGTACTGCAATTAACCCTTTGCAAGTGACATTGATTTTTTTGTTTTCAAATAATAGTCGTCATTTATATTATTTTTTAACGTAGAAAAAAAAAAACGTTTCCACCATAAGAGCAGTAAGAATATTGATAAAAAGCGCTTTGAGCACGTTGGGTGGATATTGCCCTATATAAAAGCTCAAGTTTTTAAATTGTAATTTGTTTTTTGTCTTTTGATGAAAACGGTAAGATTTTATTTTTGGTCCAAGTAAGATTGATATTCGCCTTTAAAAGGTTAAGTTGTTTTGTTTTTTCAGGTTTTTTTTGTTTTGTTTTTCAAATGCCTAGTGAGAGAGAAAAAACAAAACAATCATACATGTATCTGCAAACAGCAGAACGTTTTCATTTTACAATGAGATGGGAAGGGGAAGGGATAACATTATGACAAAAAAGAGAGAGAGAGAGAGAGAGAGAGAGAGAGAGAGAGAGAGAGAGAGAGAGAGAGAGAGGGGCGGGGGAATGGGGGGGGGGGGGGGGATAGTAAGGGGGAATGGGAAAAGATGAAAGAAACAATGGGTTGCCTGATGATGTAGATCAAAGGAATGTTACAGCAGTGTTCACGGAGCGTACTTCGTGAAACTTTAACCTTTTACAGTGACAGTTTTTTTTCTGCAGATTGCTTATGCAGAATAAATCGTTTCCACCAAGAGAGCAGTAGTAAGAGTATATTTCGACTCGGGCTTCAATTAAACTATAAATCGCAAAGCTTGTCTTTTAATGATAACATTAAGACTAAGATCTGGAGTTTGGGGAGTGTAAGATGGAATCTCGCCAATAATGGTTAAAATTGTTTTGATTTTTAAAAATATAACACACACACACACGAGCGCGCGCGGTCACGACAGCGAGGACCATCTATTGCATGTGTTGCAACGGTAAATCAGTTTACGTGTACGTAGATCCTGAGGCGAGATGCCCCGTTACCGTGTACGCACCCCCCCCCCCCAAAAAAAAAAAAAAAAGAAAGAGACACACACACATACACACACACACGCACGCAGTCTCGCATCCGCTACGAACTAATTTTGCGCACCAATTTTTACTGCACTAATGCACCAAATTGCATTTGGTTTGGCCACTTGGCCTCCTGTAACCATCTTTTTGGCTTCCTCTGACTTTCCCCGTTATATCGTTTTACTCTGGTACCGGTAAAACTTATTTTATTTGGCAATCTAAATATCTAAATGCAACACGTGCTAACGTCACAGATTGCATTTGCTAATGCTTCTATATATACGAATTTTCCTTATCCTATCTAAATTGTTTAACAAATCTAAAGAGTTTTCGCGAGGCTAAGGTGGGTTTGGTGGTATTTGGGCTCCTGCCGAGGAATCTGGCCTCTTGCTATAGCTAGTTTGGTCTCTTACTCAAAAATGATCTGGCAACCCTGCCTGGCTAGGCGGAACCTTGATAACAGAAACGGGACCCACACGATTTCGCGAGGAATTAATCATGAAAACAATTAGGATATAATTTCAACACAACTTTTGAAATTCATCAAGGATTGTCCATTACCGAATGTTTTTTGATAGAAAACAAATGCATCTTCAAATCGAAACTGCTTTTGACGGTAAGCGGTAAGTTTTTATTTATTTTTCTGTCCAAACGAATGATTTGTCCTGGTTATTATAGAAGCTAAGTATTGGTAACACCGGCTCAGCTCTCTAGAATTTAAAAAAAAATCAAACTCGCCTCTTCAACATAAAGAGAAACAGTTCCATAAACGAAAATACGGTTTTACATTGTCATTAGGTTAGGAAGCCAAAATAGTCTTCAACAGTCGTACTGTCACTTCCTTCCTAATGACGTATGGTAACTTAGTAACACTGGCTCTAAACTATCGGAACAATGGCTGACGGCGTATGAAATATTTCCCCGGCGAGCTTAAACGCGTATCCAGAGGTAAAAAACCCCATCAATTTGATCATGTATTGACTTTTACACATTCTGATCGCAAGGCATATGAAAAGGGAATGAAAAGTTCTAGCCAGCATGAAGTATAAAAAGTAATGATTTTCTTTGTTTAGAACCAAGATGGCCGCCGTTGCCGGGCGCGTGACATCAGACTATTGAATCCAATTGGCCAGGGACCAAGATTTTGATCTCCCCCCGCCTCTAGTCTCCTCTCCTACTCAACTCCAAGCCTCTCTCTCTATGAAACTTTAGTTAATATTTATTGGTGGACATATGAAAGTCTATAGCCATAACCGCTAATAAGATCTCCCTTTTCATGTGTAGATTTAGTTGCAGTACAAGTGGAGAAGAGAGTCAGAGTGATGTGCTAAGAAGAAGATAGACGCGGTTTTCTTTTTGTTTTTTTACGCTAACATCCTCAAACTCCAATAATAGAAGAAAAAAGGAAAAAAGCATCGTTCCTAGGGGTGGAGGTGACAGATATGAATACGCTAAGATTAAGGAGGATGAAAAGTCCTCCGACTTAATTATTTTACCGTCAGCTTAAACTTACTCTTCCTCTTGATGCCATTGACCATGTTCCTTTCACTAGTGTCGAGCGGAAGTCTCGATGATACCTCAAGTCATCGGCCACCAACACTCAAAACTTCCCGAACTCGATGACCAAGGAAAAGTCGGGAATTCCCGAGAAGTAGCACTTCAACTGAGCTTTGGATGGCTTTTTTGTATTAAAACTTAAAATACATTAAATAAATTCACTTTGTATAATAATAAAACATTGATACCTATAACCATTTTGATCTATTTACGACGTTTGTGTTTTGTTAGCTGTTTAAAATATGATATAACGTCAATACCCAATACCAATGACTAGGTATTGAATGAAAGCACCGATGACTAGAGCGATTCTCGAGACTTTTTTGAGTCTCGAGACTCAAAAAAGCATCGAGACGCAAAAAAGTCTCGAGCTTCGCTGGAATCATCGCCGACGAGAGAGGGGTGAACAATGCAGATAGTACACATTGTTAGTAACGCGTGCGTCGCTCGCGCAGTATAGTCTCGAGACTCGGGACTCGGGACTCAATACGAGAAGCATCGACGACCAAGATTCTCGAGACGAGAAAAGCATCGAGAACTAAGTGGAGGTCGGGAAGTTCTCAGTCGTCGATGACCTGACTTCTCAAAACCTAAAGCATCGTTGACCTTTTGGTGACCCGGTTGCCCTCCCCTTCCTTTCACGTTTCATTTTTGCTTTAACTAGACTATAGGGCTGGGCGGGTAACCGGGTACCCGCGAGTAATAAAGTTAAACCGGGTACTCGGGTAAAAGGGGCGGGTAACGGGTACCCGCTTCAACAAATGAAAACCGAACTGAGAGTGATCATTTTTGGCGGTTTTAATATTTTTGAACTTGACTTGACTTGACTTAGATGCCTTTCGCGTCTCGACCGAAAGATCGGGTCGCCTTGGCTGTTTCCAGTATTTCCTGTGTGAGGTGTCTCCAATATTGCCGGTCCTCTGCTAGGGTTCTCAGATTTTCAAGGTCCCCTGCCGTTATGAGACTAATGCTTTGTCCAAGTGTTGTGAGGTTTTTGTTTAGGATCACGGGGAGTGTTGTGATCGGTCTTCCTCTGAAAAGGTTCCCGTGTTTTTGGAAGTATCCCGACATGGCTTGGTTTGCTGGTATGTTTTTGTCCCTGCGTAGTATGTGACCGAAAAGTTGCCATCGTTGTTGTAAAATGTCAAGGGAGATTGGTCTTTCTTTTGTGATCTTATAGAGTGATTCATTTGAGATCTTTTTGGGGTATTTGATGTCCAGTACCCTTCTTAGCTGTGTGCGATGGAAGGCATCCAGATGTTCTTCTTCGGATTTTGTCAACGCCCAAGTGCCGCAGTTATACAGAAGTACCGGTTTTACAAGAGCATGGTACAGTTTCAGTTTGGTTTTTCTCTTTATTTTGTCACCTCTAATCCATACATTGGTGAGTTTACTGAGTGCGGCGTTTGATAGCTGTTTTCTTCTTTGTACATCCTCGGTGTCTTCAATTAGTGAGCCGACTTTCTTTGTTCTTTTCCATTCCTCTTTGTTCCTCGATATTGTTGTAAATTCGGTTTTATTGGCATTGACTTGGAGGTTATATTTCATGAGGGTATTTAAATTTACATATTTAAATTTACATGACATTTATTCAAAAGATTTTCCTACTTTATTTTTCAATTACAATGATTTTTTTTGTTTTATTTGTTAACACACATTTGATTCAATTTTGGAATCAATAGGTTAAGACTATATTATATTAGTTCTTATCTTTTAAAGGAATCTCAGGTACTTTTATTTTATTTATTATTTATTATTTTTTCATTGTAGTTAATTATAATTGTTTCTTACTTCAGTTTCGCTTCATTTGTTGTAATAAATAAAAAATTAATAAAAAAAATTAAAAAATAAACCCCCCCCCCCCCCCCCCCCCCCCCCCCAAAAAAAAAATTTTTGGGACAAAAGTCACTCCTGCCACGGGTACCCGCGGGTACCCGGGTAATCAGGCCACTACCCGGGTATTACCCGGGTAATTATTTGGGCGGGTAATCCCAGCACTACTAGACCAGCTACCTATTATCGCGGCAACTCCACTCCTTTCTCTTGTTTAGTTTTGGCGGGTATAGAGCAGTAAAGTTAGGTGCCCCAAACGTAAACAATAACAAGTTGCTAGTGATTTCCGTTAGGGACCGGAATAATTTACGCACAATATAGGTCTCCCAATTTTGTAGTTTGAGTTGTAGGCAATACACTTTCAGTATTGAAAATATGTTTACATAAAATCTAACAGTTGCAGAAATAATAAAATAAGGCTAAATTATTATGAAAATCAGGCTCCGAATAATTCTCGTATTGTTCACACCAGCGCAATAATTTGCTCTGTTCTAAAAATAGATAGACTGTAACTTTTGATAAATTTTAGAAAATTTTACCTTTTGTTCCATAAAATATCCATATCTAGACATTATTTGATGCATGATCGAGTATTTATGAATATGTAGAAAAGTGCCAGAAGACAATAGAGAATAATTTTTTTTTTTTTTTTTTTCGCGGCGGTGGTGGGGTTTGAACCTGCGACCTTATTGGTACGACAACTCCGCCTGGCAGGTGAGAGCGTGGCTCTACCGTGTGAGCTATCCACGAACACAAAAATATTCGTTTCAAACCCAAAGTCATTTCTAGATCCCTCTCTCACCCACTTCTTGAGATCGCCGATTCGTTCACCACCATCGCGAAGTAATTTTGACCAGCAGTTAAGCTTAATAGCCAATATTCTCATCACAAACATATAACATAGAAACGATTGAGACATTGAGTATGCTCCGGTGTATGGGGTGAATTTTTAATTCAGAAAAGTGAGTGGAGCAGGCACTTATGTTGGTAACAACAAGATATGAAGTGAGTAGAAAAGTGCCAGAAGACAATAGAGAATAAAATTTTTTTTTTTTTTTAAATTTTATTCTCTATTGTCTTCTGGCACTTTTCTACTCACTTCATATCTTGTTGTTACCAACATAAGTGCCTGCTCCACTCACTTTTCTGAATTAAAAATTCACCCCATACACCGGAGCATACTCAATGTCTCAATCGTTTCTATGTTATATGTTTGTGATGAGAATATTGGCTATTAAGCTTAACTGCTGGTCAAAATTACTTCGCGATGGTGGTGAACGAATCGGCGATCTCAAGAAGTGGGTGAGAGAGGGATCTAGAAATGACTTTGGGTTTGAAACGAATATTTTTGTGTTCGTGGATAGCTCACACGGTAGAGCCACGCTCTCACCTGCCAGGCGGAGTTGTCGTACCAATAAGGTCGCAGGTTCAAACCCCACCACCGCCGCGAAAAAAAAAAAATTTATTCTCTATTGTCTTCTGGCACTTTTCTACTCACTTCATATCTTGTTGTTACCAACATAAGTGCCTGCTCCACTCACTTTTCTGAATTATGAATATGTGTTTCTTTTGCCACCTAACAGCCAAATTTTAAAGGTTATTTTTTTTCTATTATTTACATTGGAACGTGAGCTGTCAAGACAGGAACATGTGGTTTGCCACGTGCTTCTCGACCTTTGTGGCACCTAACTCTACTGCTCTATAGAGCAGTAAAGTTAGGTGCCCCAAACGTAAACAATAACAAGTTGCTAGTGATTTCCGTTAGGGACCGGAATAATTTACGCACAATATAGGTCTCCCAATTTTGTAGTTTGAGTTGTAGGCAATACACTTTCAGTATTGAAAATATGTTTACATAAAATCTAACAGTTGCAGAAATAATAATATAAGGCTAAATTATTATGAAAATCAGGCTCCGAATAATTCTCGTTTTGTTCACACCAGCGCAATAATTTGCTCTGTTCTAAAAATAGATAGACTGTAACTTTTGATAAATTTTAGAAAATTTTACCTTTTGTTCCATAAAATATCCATATCTAGACATTATTTGATGCATGATCGAGTATTTATGAATATGTGTTTCTTTTGCCACCTAACAGCCAAATTTTAAAGGTTATTTTTTTTCTATTATTTACATTGGAACGTGAGCTGTCAAGACAGGAACATGTGGTTTGCCACGTGGTTCTCGACCTTTGTTTACGTTTGGGGCACCTAACTTTACTGCTCTATTAGGAAAATTTATATCGATACCAATAATACTCTAGACAGTAGTCAATATATTTAATTATTTACAGCGATGGTTCACCCATGGAGGACACATAGGTACTGCCATACTCTAAATTTATTAAATCCTTTATTTCTTCCATTTTAACTCCAAATATAGATGTCAAATATTCTTAAAAAGCCATTTTATCTAGTTTAACCCAATGTCAATACTATTTTGGTATCGATATAAAGCATCACATGACCACGTCGCCATTTTAGCCACGGATTTGGCGAGCACTCCGTCCCACAGGCGAGCCATTGCCAAAGACCGGTGGCGCCATCTGGTGGATCGGGACAAATTGTCTCACTGGGTCCAAAAGATATGAAACCTTCGGGAGAAGGAGAAGGTGGTGGAGGGGGTGTTGTTGGTGGTAGTGGAGAGCAACCAAAATTAAAGGCACAACTAAAGGCTGAAAGAAGGGCAATTCAGGTGAAATATTCTTATCTCTCTTTGTATGTCTTTTTCTTTTCATTTTAATTTCATGATTTTGTCAAAAAGTGTTTTTATGTATGCTTTTGGCCTTCAACCTAAGTTGATAGATCAAATTTTTAAAAGTTAACTCTTTCAACAAACTGTCAACGTAGGTCAAAGGTCAAAACAATGCATGAAAACACATTTTGCCAAAATCATAAATTATAATGGAAAGAAGAAGATTATATATATTACTTTTTATTTTAATTTATAGTTTTTTTTTTCTTATTTTTTTTTATTTTTTAATTTTTTATTTGGGTTAGTATTCTTTATTAGTCGATTTCCTTGAATTTTGAAAGCCACTGTATGAAAATGCAAGATAAGCTTGGCGTTTTTCTTTTTTTTTTTTTTTTTCTTTTCAAATTCTTTTTCTTGATTGTTTTATTCAAAACAGGAGAGGCAGAGAGCAGGAAAAGAAGCCAAAAAGGCAGAAGCAACAGGTGGAGGTGGGGCTGCTGCTGGTGCTGCATCTGCTAGCGCTGGAGGTAGTGGGGGTGGAGGAGGAGGAAGTGCTGCATCTGGTGAGTTTATGTATATTTTTTTTTTTTTAGATATATTTTGAAAATATTTTATTTACTTATTCATCTATTTGGCTCACACCGTCCCAAAGTAAATTTTTGAAATTCTGGCTTTGTGATCTTGTACGGTTATGTGGTCTAGTGATATGACACTCGCTTTTGGATCGGAAGGTCCTGGGTTCGAGCTTCGCTCAGCGCATAATTGAGTCTTTGGAGAAAGCTCTTTACTTGCATTCTCTCACTGTACTCAGGTGTAAAATGAGTACCTGGCCGTTAACAGCGTTGTCTCTGTCCGAAAAAATTGTAATATCGCCTAATAGACGTCATGTCCCGTGTTAAATGTTACTGTTGACCAGGGACCCTTGTAAAGCGCTTTGAGCACATTTAGTGGATATTACGCTATATAAAAGCTCAATTTTTATTTTATTTTTTTATGCCATCAACAATCGAAATCAGTCTGGTAATTAAGTCTGGCAACAAATCTTTACTGTAAATGAAACTTGAAAATAAAAATCACAGTATGAATTTTGATGAGGACAAATCTCAGAATTAAAAGGATTACACACAGGCCCTTAAAATTAGACAGAGAACAATCTCTGAGCCATCAAAGGTCAGAGTTCGTCTGTTGTCAAACTGATTCTTTCGATTGGACAGAAATGAAATAAGTTCAACCTTGACCTGATTTATAAACAATCTAAGGATCGATCAATATGCCTAAATAATCAATTGATTCGACAGATGATAGAATTGCTCTGACATAGTTAAGGTGAATTGTAGTTAGGATGTCTCCTTAACTACGCCATTCTCACATCTCTCATTCGTCCTTAGTGTTTCATTATTCGTGTTTTGTTGCTAAAGGGAAAACCTGAAATATCCATATTTTCTGTCTTAGTTGAATAAATTGAAGTTTCCATTTAATTTCCAATTGCTATTTATTACTTTGAGCTTCGAGCAACAACTTTTTCAATATACTTTATGCAATGTCTTGTTTTCAGGAGGTAAAAAAGACGCATCAGGAGCTGCATCTAAGAAAGACACAAAAGGAGGAGAGGGTGCTTCGGCTGCTGACGACAAAGCCAAGGCAAAGAAGAAGAGCAGCAAAGTTGAAGGAGTTAACTTATCCGAGGAACAGCGATGGGTCATGAAAGAGAAAGAAATGTTGTAAGTTGGCGTACCCAATTTTCTTGACCAACAATTATCACAGACACTGCTATTTAGGGGGCAGCGTGGCTCAGTGGTACGGTCTTTGCTTTGTACTAGAAAGGTACAGAGTTCGATCACTCACTGCTGCGTTGTGTGTCCTTGAGCAAGTCACCTCGCCCTAGCTTAATTTGCGGCGCTGCACTGCGGCCGATGTCTGGGTTATTCCAGTCTTCCCTTGGAATAGACCATGGAGACAAATTTCCCCTCTGGGATAAATAAAGGGTATTTTATTTATTTTATTTTAATTTATTTTTTATTTATATCCATGACACACCATTTCAATGCGATTCCATTGGAATAGACCCTAAAGACAAATTTCCCCTTTGGGGATGAATAAACAGAGTTTTATTTTCTAAGTCTTTAAAAAGATGATTTTTAAAATTGATTACAGAGGTCAGAAGTCAAATTGATTGGAGGTTAGGCTGACTTTTAAATACGCAGGATTTGATTTTGTTAAGCATCTAAATAATACATTTCTACGGACGTGAAAAAGATAAAGTTGGCTGATTTTACTTAGATGCTAGTTGAGTTGTGTTTGTGATGGATCTCTCATCGGAAGTATCACAAATTTCTGGTGTCTTTCCAGGGAATATTCATGTGGCATGTTTTGTGGAGTTTTTATGGGAGTAATCTGTCCTGAACTGACAAACCAGTTTTTAAAATTCTTGTCAGAAAATTTATTTTAGATATCGGCTGTTTGAAGGTGATTCCAATTTTTTAAAAATTGAAGTTTCAAGGAAGTATCGGTTTTAAAATTTTTAGACAAGTTAGTTGTCATGGTAAGATAAGTATTTGAAGTATAACTTTCTGGCCAAATAAAAAAAAAAAGGTGTTGTCTCAGTTTACATCAGTTCATTTACCCTAACTGTTAATGCAGAGTGGATGATTTGATGGTGTGCTTGCAAGTCATTTACCTTTGAATTACCTTCATGTGGCTTTGTAGTATTGTGGCCACACGCCCTCGGAGCATTAGGTCTTGTGTTTGAGTCCCGCTCTTAGTGATGCAAAGTTGAGTCCCTTTGATAAGACTCTTTACTTGCATATTCTCTCACCGTACTCAGGTGCAAGACCTGTCCATTCTCGGTGTTGTCTTTGTTAAGACATTGTAATATTGCCTTACAGGCCTCATCACATGAAGCTGCAACTATTTTGGATAAGGTGTTTTGTCCTATATCTTGAGTGCTGCTGTTTTGTTTGGGACTGAGTAAAGCACTTTTATTATATTTTCTGGTCTTTATTTTTTTTTTTACTCATTTCATTCTTTATTATATGGTTGCTTAGACACTATATGGGTCTCAATGGCACTCACCTCACAAGAAAGAGGCTGATATTGATCCCAAGTGCAGTCAATTGGTTTTTTTTTCCTGACCCCTCTGTTCACCCAGTGACTGGATGGATGGCTGGGTCTGTAAGAACTGGCTTAAGGTAAGAAATTTGTAAATAACACAGGAATCGAGATGAGCTTCATAGACCTTATGGCATTAAGGGATTTTTTAGGCACATTTCGCTAAAATTAATAATCACTCATATTGATGATTACTTTTTTTTTTATTTTCTTCCCTTCCCAGGACTAGGGGATTTAAAATCGATGACGGGATATTCAACCTAGGCTTTCAGTTTCTTCATCCACAGATTGTCGGAGCTGATGCACGATGTGTTGCTCTTCTCACCACTCTTAAGGAGGTTTGAAAAATTACTTTTTTAAAATCAATCCATGAATGTTATTGAAATATCCCTTATTTTGTTCCTTTTGAGAATTTGGAGGGTCAGCTCCATGTCAAGTGCTTAATAGAGAATTAGATCACCAGTCTACCATTTGCATGTTGTTAAAATGTGCAAAGTTTTCTGGTCTTAAGACTGCTTTAATTATTACACATTATGCTACCAAAATTGAAAAAAAAAGAGAAGTATATACACAAAATGTTATGATGAACCGTGTCAATATGTGTTATGTCATATTTTGTCTTAAAGGGAAATGTCGTACACTACAAAGCTGGTTTTGTTTTTGTTTTTATTTTAAAAAAATGTATTTATAAATTCATTTTTAAAATATCTTTTTAGACTTTGCTATTGATTTTACAATAACTTAACCCTACAGCCAGTTACTCATTCACACTTTGGTCAATTGTGGTAAGCTGTGTGCTGTATAAAGGGCCTTACAATGCTATGACTAAGTAAGGAGTACTATCATGGCCATCCTGTACCATCACTCATTATTCAACAAAAACATACTGGCCAAGTGTCCCAATTCTTCTGGATTTGTCCTGAATTTTAAGATTTATGGCTCAAAAAGATAAATAAAAGAAAGGAAAAGTAAAAAACAATTTTTTTTTCTTCTCGTTTCTTCCTCTGATCACTGATTGAATCGTCTTGACTCTGTGACTTCAGTAAGCTTGATTTTGGTGACTGCAATATATACTCACATTAACCAGGGAAAAAATGACTAGAATATACATATGATTAACACAGTTGCAATTAGCGTTTTTACAGCGAACTAATTATTGCGAGATGGCTAAAAGTTGCTGATCTTAGTGGGTGAGAGAGAGAGAGAGAGAGAGTGAGTGAGAGACAGAGAGAGAGAGAGAGGGAGGGAGGGAGAGAGAGAGAGAGAGAGAGTCCTCTTCTTCCCTTTATATTGCTTTCGTGGGTTTTGTCTGACACTCCCGCTTCAAGTCAAAATAAAAATACTAATAATAATGAAGCATTTATAAAGCGCACACTTCCACTCAAAGGTGCTCAGGGCGCTATGAATGAAACCCCGCCCAAAAGACAAAAAGTTACAATCAATAGTTAATCAATGCAGAAATTAAAATATACAACGGATATAAACATGATCACCGATGTCTGGCACAGACTTGGTACTTGAAGAAGATAAACAAGTATTTCATTTTCTACTGTTTATCTTGAATTTGACACAAGATGTTTGTTTGATAGATTATCTTCTGTCCTTTGTTGAATGCCGAGGCTCATGACATCCTACATTGTCGGGCGGAAAGATGTAAGTAGATTTTTTTTTAAATATGTTTTTCCCTTTTTGTTTTGTTTTAGGTGATTGCCAAGTATAAGACACCAGAAGAGAAAGAGTTGAGCCGAGATCTTGAGAAGAACTTTTTGGCCCCGTGTATCAAGTACGTTTTCTTGCACACCTTAAAAACAGTGAATAACAATTTTCAAAATATATGATTCCAATGCTGATATTGTTCCTGGATGCAATTATGTTTAGCTTAATGAAATACCACAGACGAACGAGATAATGTGGTAGTGGCGTTGTTAAGATGAATTCATCTCATTCGTCTGTAGTGTTCGATTCATCCTGTTTTGTTGATAAAGGGGAAACACGATGCGTCCATTTTATCTGTTTTCGTATATTAAATTGAAGCTTACATTCAATTTCACATTGTTATTTATTTCTTTGAGCTTCGAACAGCAACATTTACACGTTTGCAACAAAGGGAAACTCTGAAACCCACACATCATTTGTCTTTTCAAATTAATTTCAGTTCATGCTTTTATTCTAATTTTTCGTTATCGTCTACTTTGAAAAGATTAACACTCTTTTTAACATTTTAAGAAAAAATCAAAGATTGATAAATAAAGTTCTATTTTTATGCCTTTATTTTTTTGGTTTGTAAATTTTGTTCTTCAGATACATCAACGATTGTCGGCCATTGAGTACTAGCATGGGAAATGCCATCAAACATCTGAAACAGCAAATCAGTCAGATACCACAAGGAACTGAGGATGAAAAAGTAAGCGTTTGGCACTGCCGTTAACTCACTCGATCCTAGAGATTTTTGCTACTTTTCAAAATTGGAAAAAAATGTATTAAAAATGAGCATGTACATAGATAGCTTTATTCAACATGTAAAATCTAAAAACATTAGGTTTGATACTACTAACGCATGCCACGTCTGTAAACGAATTTCCATTTTTTTGGATGAATAAAGTATATCTTATCTTATCTTCTTTGAACTCTCTTCTTAAGTCTTCTTTTCTTCTCAGTCTAAGAGTATAGAAGGACACTGAACTCTGAATCTACCCGTTTTATGTTTTTCCTTGCCCATGGCGTAAAAGTTTTGAAAGCAGTGTTATACTTCTATTGCTAAAATCATTCTAAGATGTTTATCTTAAATCTTTTTCACAGCAGCCTGTCATCATTCTTTTCTTAAGCACTTCTATTACTTATATAATAATAATAATAATAATGATTATTGAACTTTTATATAGCGCAATATCCACTAAACGTGCTCAAAATGCTTTACAATGAGTCCCTGGCCAACAGCAATGTTTAACATGTAGGACAGTACATGATGCCTGTTAGGCGATATTACAATTTTTTCAGACAGGGACAACGCTGTTAACGGCCAGGTACTCATTTTACACCTGAGTAGGGTGAGAGAATGTGAGTAAAGAGCCTCCTCCAAGGACTCAACTATGCGCCGAGCAAGGCTCGAACCCAGGACCTTCCGATCCGAAAGCGAGTGTCATACCACTAGACCACATAGCCGCACATATAAGTTATGTGTTATTTGCAACCAACGTTTTTATACAACCAAGTATTTTATTAGTAATTGACCCGTTAGTTACCTATTTTAAGTGTTTGAAAGTTTGAATTGTTTTCAACATTATAATTAAACTCATTTTCATTGACTTGACCAAAAAAAACGTAATAAGAAAAACATCAGATGAAGCTTTTCAAATCCTCCAGTTTTACTAATTTTGCACATTTTAATCTTTTTTTTTTTTTTTCAGAATTTGGAAAAAGCTAAAACAATAAGTTTTTCTTCAATTTACATATGTTTATTTTCATTGTCCACAGTTCTTCTTTAATTAGTCAAGTGTTGAAATTTGCCCATGACAAAGGGAAGCAATTCCGTGTCGTTGTCGTTGAAGGACGGCATGTACAGAAGGTTGGTTATGCCATATTATTTAATTCAGTTTCCATAAATTTTAATTCCTTTATATTTTCTTTTGTCTCTTATTTTATTGACAAGAGTTCTTGGTAGTTTGATCCTCAAGTGGCTCAGGGGCAGACATACATGCCGAATCTTACGAATTTTTCGTAATTTTACGAATTTTAGACAAATTTCATGACCAAATACTAAATTTTATGGAAAATTGTGAATTTTTAATTCTTAATAATACTTAATAATAATAATAATAATAATAATAACTACTACTACTACTACTACTACTACTACTACTACTACTACTACTACTACTACTATTACTACTACTACTACTTACTACTACTATTATTACTACTACTACTACTACTACTACTACTACTACTACTACTCTACTACTCTACTACTACTACTACTACTAAATTTGAAGTTTACTACTACTACTACTACTACTACTACTACTACTACTACTTAATTTGAAGTTTTCAATTTGGCATGTCTGGGGAAAGATGGGCTCAGCGCTACAGTCTTTTCTTCGTACCCAAAATGTACAGAGTTCGATTACCCGCCTATTGTGTGGCCATGAGCAAGCCACCTCGCCCTAGCTTAGTTTGCGGCGCTGCACTGCGATTGATGCCTGGGTTATTCCAGTCTTCCCTTGGTATAGATCCTGAAGACGAATTTCCCCTCGGGGATGAATAAAGGGAATTCTATTTTATTTATTTTACTTCAGCTGCCTTTGCTCAAATTTTCCTAACTCAGGTGGTTGACATAAGGAACAATTCTAATTCAATATTGGAATTGTTTACCAAGGTAAACATATCTTTTGAAACTTACAAAAGTGGGTGATGATTTTTGATACTAGAACCGAGAAAAATGAATAATTTACAACATAACATAACATAATCAAAATATTGAAATGCTAAAAGGACATTTACTGGAATCATTAACTACTAATTTTTTTTTATGCTCACTATTATATTTTTCCATATATAACTACTTATTATGGCAGCACACAACTTTGTTACGATGCTCTATTCAGTCAACAAATTCATTACCATATTTGTGTTCAGTCGCAAACCTGCCCAGTAGAGCCGTCACAACACAATAACTCAACTAGATGTTCTGTGGTTTCAGGTTTTTTGGCCACAACGCCTACATTTGGGACAGGTGGTGGAATGTTCCCACTGTTAGGCGGGTTCTTCACTGAAGTCAGCAAATTGAGTTTTGCAAGTCTGTGATTCTAATCGACTTCCTGTCATAGCATTTTCACTATAAGAACACACACAGTACTCACTCACTCACTCAATCCTCTCCGGTCCTGCTGGCACTTGAGGCGCTGCAAGGGATCTTCACCTGGTCCTGACAGCTGCAATTCTTGGGGCCATCTCGAGGGACAGACCTCTCAGTTTTAGGTCCCTCTCTATGGTACGTCTCCAAGTCTCCTTGGGGCGGCCTAGCTTCCTGTTTCCTTGGGGTGTCATCGCAGAGCCTTTCTTATCAGTATTTCATCAGGTCTGTTACAGACATGCCCCAACCATTGCCATCTTCTCCTTTTAACTCTCTCAACCCTAACACCGACTATATCCGTTGTTTTCCCGGGCTACTTTTACCCTATGACTATTTATTACATTTTTCTGAGACAAATAATAATTATAAGCATATTATCAAAGCTATAGTTTTTAGTTTTTTTCATTTTTAATGATTGTTGAATAAAACAATGCACATGCTCATGTTTGATACATTTTTTTTCTAATTTTGAAAAGTAACAAAATCTCTAGGATTGAATGAGTTAATGATACTCTCCAGAGACTCCACTTCAGCTCTCGCTCTCAGGTCCTCATTTGAGATTGTGTTTGGCCAGAATATTTTTTAAAAATTTTTTAATTGAGCTTTATATAGCGCAATATCCACTAAATGTGCTCAAAGCGCTTTACAATATCTTGAAGATTCATCGCAAACATTTGTTTTGGAATACTTCAATAAGAAAAGAACAGTACCAGTGATGTGATTCAAGGATTTGGGATTCAATAGATCCAGAGTTGTACCACTGTCATTGTCTTCTCTGAAAATGTTTTTTTTTCTGCACTTAAAATTAAAGCAGTCGCTTAGGGTCATAATATAATATGGAGTGGAAGTTTATCCCAGTTTTTGAACCATTGAACAGACTTTAACAATTGCTTGCTATCCTCTGGATAGCCTGCTAGTCTATCGCAAAAGCACTGTTCATTGGAGTTAAGAGTTTGGCTACCCAATCACTTTTTGGTTGGACTGAGGGGTCCACACTTATAACAAGGCATACATGATGTTATAGGAGAAATTAGAATTAAATTTAAGCAATATTATCGTTGCTGTAATGGGGTTAAATTGTAGTTTTGTTGTTCTTTCCAGGAAAAACTATGTTGAGATATCTGGTTCGCTGTGGAATACCCTGCTCTTACATCTACATCGGATCTGCTTCACATGCTATGAGAGAGGTGAGAGGTCAAATGTCTATATGACTCATTACTAGACAGAACGCCTTAAGGGTTTTCATGGTTTTTGGTCATCCTTCTCCTCTTCTCCTTATCATAATCATTTCTTCTGTCTGGGTGGGGTTCCTGACCTTCCATAGTGGGCAGGGAGGCGCTTACTATGTCTTTTATCAACCTATATCTGTTATCCAACATGCTTTCTGTCTTTGTTCTTGGGATGAGATTACTTTGTTTTGTCCAGGCCCTGGCCAGATACCATAGCTGGGAGGTAGACAGTCAAATGTATAGTTAGAGTTTTGCGAGATATTTTTTTTTGTCTTTTAAATCATCTCTGTTATGCACTGTATTATGTTTTTACATATTATATATGATTTGGAAACATTTGAGTGTATCACTCTTAGTTGGGACCTGTTTTTGTGTCTGGATGAGACTTTTAAGTGATCTCAAACTAAATACATTATTTTAGAATTTATCAATTTGGAAATAAATTGTCCTCCCTCTATTTCAACCAACAGACAACAAAAGTGTTCCTTGGAGCAGCGGCCATGTTTGCAATTGGAGATATGCATTCTCGCACAGGAAATGCCATGATTGCAGCTCTGGCAAAAGCCAACAATATACCAGTGCTAGTCTGCTGCGAGTCTTATAAATTCACAGACAAAGTACAGCTGAGCTCAGGAAGTTCTAATCAGCAAGGTAAGAGCTTTGAAAGTTTGAGTTTAAAGAGGACTAGGAGGAAAAATAAATAAATAAAAAAAAAATTCCCTTTATTCATCCCATAGGGGAAATTTGTCTCTAGGGTCTATTCCAAAGGAAGACTGGAATAACCCAGGCGTCAGCCGCAGTGCAATGCCGCAAATTGAGCTAGGGTGAGGTGACTTGCTCAAGGCCAAACAGCGCAGCAGGTAATCGAACTCGGTACCTTTCGGGTCCGAAGCGAAGACCGTACCGCTGAGCCACGCTGTCCCCGCAGAAATAGATAGTAGTTCTTCGGAGTCGTTGAGGGTTTGGAAGGGGATGGGAAGGGAAAAAAAGAGAAAGTATGTCTTCAGTCATAATGGGTTGGAAGGAGAAGGGAGAGGGTAAAAAGAGAAAGTAGCTCTTCAGTCATAAGTGGGTTGGAAGGAGAAGGGAGAGGGTAAAAAGAGAAAGTAGCTCTTCAGTGTTCATCATCATATCTTGTCGCGCCAGTGAGTCAGCCAGTCCCGGGCAGTCTGGTTGCATTCCCTCAGGTCAGCATTGGTGCAGTGAGGTCCCAGCGAGCATTCGGACAGGATGTGGTCCATGGTCTGTCTGGGGTGACCGCATGGGTATTCAGTGCCCGGTGAGATTTTCCATTTATTGGGGGCTGGAGGGCATCGTTTGCTGTCTTGTCCCATTCTACCCATTTGTCCAGGCGGAAGAATGCTGAGTGGTCCGGGTAGTCTTCAGTGATGATGGGTTGGAAGGAGAAGGGAGAGGGTAAAAAGAGAAAGTAGCTCTTCAGTCATAAGTGGGTTGGAAGGAGAAGGGAGGGGATAAAAAGAGAAAGTAGCTCTTCAGTCATGATGGGTTGGAAGGAGAAGGGAGGGGGTAAAAAGAGGAAGTAGCTCCAGTCATAGGTGGGTTAGAAGGAGAAGGGAGGGGTAAAAAGAGAAAGTAGCTTTTATATAATTATTAAAATAGATAAGTGCCTCTGTGCTATAAGACTTTGAATATTGTGATTTGTCTGTGTCAATACCTAGCATGGCTCAGTGTCCGGTCTTTGCTTCGTACCCGAAAGGTACCAAGTTCGATCACCCATCGCTACGCTGTGTGACCTTGGAATAGACCCTAGAAACAAATTTTCCCATATGGGATGAATAAAGGGAATTTTACTTTTACCTTACTTTTCACTACATTTTTTTCATGTTTTCAAGTTAAATACCTACAGTTGCCAGTTCTGCCAGGGTTTTTGCAATGTTCCATGGACCATCTATCAGAGATTTTATGAGGTTCCTTAGATGGATTTGAGCAAAGTAATTACATTCGATTTTTATTACTCTTTCAGCTCAAGGCAAGGATCTGATAAACATCTGCCACAGAACCCCCATCATCCCGAACTATGAAGAGATAAATCTACATTTGTCCAACATTTTGTACGA
Organism: Berghia stephanieae; assembly: GCF_034508935.2. Classification (NCBI taxonomy): domain Eukaryota; kingdom Metazoa; phylum Mollusca; class Gastropoda; order Nudibranchia; family Aeolidiidae; genus Berghia; species Berghia stephanieae. The sequence goes on along the minus strand of NC_088368.1, from coordinate 11,187,010 downwards.
CGTCACTCACTCTGGGTAGGTCTCACTTCTACTTTACACTCACAAAATCCTTTACCTGAAACGGTGTTTATGGTTTTCCTCGGATCAGCGGAAATCTGCGATTTTGGAGGCAGAGGAGGGATTTCCTCTTTTATAAAATTACATTCCCCTCCCCCCCCCCCCCCCCTAATCAGATGCACTGGCATTGACATGATTGATGTGTGCAGTTTTCCACTCTCCACAAGTTAGCCAGAGCATCAATGATAGTTTATAATCTTAATTGCTCTGAAAATGGGGGTTAGTGCAGTAAAAATGGAACGCACTGTTGAAATATTGATAGAAATATGAGGATGCCAATTAGTTAAAAATTCTTAAAGCTGAGATCAAGAAGTAACAGGCATGCTAATCTTTTGGTTTAGGCGGATTACTTAACAATTTTGGGATGACAATTCTGCCATGGACTTCTCGAAAAAAAATTTCGATTGTGAGAGGTGAGAGATTGTGAGTAAAGATCCTTCTCCAAGGACTCAACTGTGCACAGAGCTAGGCTCGAACCCAGGACCCTCCGATCCGAAAGCGAGTGTCATACCACTAGACGACATAGGTAAAATCTAATGTGTTGTTAATAAAGAAATGGTGGCTTATGATGGCATTCATTGAGATCTTATGTTGTAATCAAGTATTTTGTCCTCAATTATTCTGTAATCCAGGCTTTTCTTGTAATTATGATGATGATAATTATGAAAGAAATGTTGAATTAACGTTTAAAATGTTCCAATTTCATCCCCCTATTTTTGGTCCACACCTCCTCCAGCTATATCACTGCCTTGGTGACAGAGTTAGGTATGCTTCCTTGCACGTCCGTCCCCGTGGTTCTTCGAAGACAAGAAGACAAGAATACTTTATGAGAAATTGACCATTTTTTTTCTTCTTTGGAAAGGCTTTATGAACAGTCTTTTAAAAAAAAAGACAAAGAAAACAAACAAAACTATTCCCCCCCCCCCAAAGAAAACATCACACAAATATTATAATACATGTAATAAAATTTTTGTTTTTGGTATATGTGTGTGAGTATGTATGTGATGTGTGTGTGTGAGTATATATATATATATATATATATATATATATATATATATATTTATATATATATATATATTGACCATCTTGACTTGATAGTCTTGACTAAAAATCCTTCTTCAGTTCAGCCTACTGTTGGAAACAAGTACAGAGACCATTGTGTTTTAAGTTATGTATTTTTTATATAGAGGCTATTATGCTAATATTCATCCTATACGTTTACAAAGGGATAGAGTTATTTTATAATGATTTCTTAGTTTTAGGTGATAGATTTGTTTTTTGGTCAAAATTTTATCTCAATGCAAGGAAATGACATGGGGAAAGGAGTAAGAGAGGAAAAGAAGAGAGGCGGGTACATTGAGAATGATAAAGAATTTGTGAAAGAAATATAGATAGATAGTGAGATGAAGTAAGACAAAATGTGTTTGTGTGTGTGTTTGTGTGAGAGAGAAGAGAAGAGAGAGAGAGAGAGAGAGAGAGAGAGAGACGGAGATAGACATACAGAGAGAGGGAGAGAGAGAGACGGAGATAGACATACAGAGAGAGAGAGACAGAGAAGCAATGATAATTAAATCTCATGCTATATTAAAATGTTTTACTCCCTCAATTGCGTATTTTCTTTATATTTATTAGATACAGTAAAAACTGGTTAAACCGAAATTCAAGGGGCAACTTCAACAAGCTGAGAATAAGAGCTTAGTGCCCGCTTATTGTGCACTTCTGGATTCTCCCCAAAACACCTACAAGTGAAAATCAGTGCTAATCAAGGAATGCTGGGTGGGGATCCTGACCTCCCATAGTGGGCAGGGAGGTACTTACTGTGTCTTCTATCACCCTATATCTAATTTCCAACTTGTCTTTGTCTTGGAATGAAATTACTTGGTTTTGTCCTGGCCATGGGAGGGAAACAGTAGCAGAGTTTGATCTGGCTTCTCGTGAAGAAGATGTGTAGTATGGGAACTTCTACACTCTTGACCGAACACCAAATCAGATACAGGATGTTTATTTTTATTAAGAACAACTGTGCTTCTCAAACGTACTTCGCACACAAGATTTTAAAACTATCCTTTTATGTCTGCATAAGTGATTATTCGAACAAGTTTCGAGGCACTAAATATTATCAGACTCTTTTATGCCATGGAAATGTAATGTTACGACATACGTCTCTTTTTCATAGCTACCAAACAGGGCAATTCAACCATCCCATCGTTGTCAGGGAGGTACTTGCTATGTCTTCTATCCCCCTTTATCTGTTTTCCAATTGCTTTCTGTCTTTGTCTTGGAATGAGATTACTTAGTTTTGTCCTGGCTGGAGTCCTTGGCTGGGAGGGAAACAGTCGGATGTTTAGTTATAGTTTTGGGAGATAAAATTTTTTTCCTTGTAAATCATCTCTGTTATGTACTGTTATTTTTTTAAATTCTTAACATATGATTTTTAAACATTTGAGTGTGTTCCTCTTAGTGGGGACTTGTGCTGGTGGAAGTTAGTGGATATAAGAACGACGCTCATCATATGTATAGCGATTTGTGGCAATACAATAAATAATATATCTTGACAGTCGGTACTCTGGAATGTTGTAAAAAATTGTCATGGTGTCTCCATCAACCTGAGATGTTGCCATGACATCAAAGTAATCTGCAAGCGAATTTCCATTGGGTGCAAAGGATAATTTCATTTTCATCGGCATTTCACCAACGGCGCTGCATGAAAATGTTCTTGTGGAGTTTTGATGGAAAGTTTCTTGCAAACCATTTCTAGGAATATAGGGATAAATTCCGTATCTATTTTCGAGATACTCAGAAAGGTAGTGATCCTCCTTTGATTTACCTCTCTCCCCACGGGCAGAGCAGGTGATGATTTCTCTTGGGACTTTTGCGTGTTTCCAGAGAATCAGCATTGACAGCACAGTTGTCTTTTCTTCCTCATTGTACGTGATATTCTTCTCTAAGTAAAGATCTTCAACATTGTCCAAGCGCAATCTGTTTGCACCACCTTCCTCACTTACTGAAATGCTTATGTCGAGATTTTCATTCGAACCTTTTACTTTGCACACAATACCAAGAGTTTTGTCTATGCTTTTTATTTTAAATGACTCGATAGCGATAATACCAGAGGTATAAACCTTCAATTCCTGACTCTTGCTTTTGCCCCTACAATTCACAACTTTACATTTATATCGTCCCTCAATTTCAATGGAAGCTGCACCAAGATCGACTTCAGCGATAGCTTTGCGTGGTAGAACAATTGACGTGGGCTGAACATTTCTCTTGGCAGACTCGGGTAGAATCAAATAGATTGAACAGATTTCTCTCCCAAACGCCTCGCATTTCACTTTGCAGTTTTCGTTGTCTCCCACGTCACACATAAATCTAAAGGGAAAAAGAAATAAAATATTTCGCGTCTTACTTTTTCTTGCCAATTACATTATACAAAATGATCTCTCATACATAGAATTTAACTTAACAGAACATAAAAAAACATAACATAACATAACATAGCATGGCTAAAGACTCAATTTAGGATGTCTTTGATATAAAAGTACAGACGGAGTTATCAATAATATCACCAATGAATCATTAAACACATGCGTAAGACTAAATTTACTGGTCATATTGAAGTCTTCTATACTACAACTGGCGGTCAACCAATGTTTTGAAACTTTTTTTAACAACACATCATCATTTAATTTAAATAGTGCACAAATCCTTCCAAATCCTACGATGTGCCACAGAAATTATACAGGGCTATTATCTGACGACAAACAGAGTAACTTAATTTGCACAATACCTAAATTAAAAAAAAATATTTAAACTCCAAAGGAGATATGAGAACGAGAGATATAATCTCAAAATAATAAGTTAATCACCACGTTTGCAAATAATATACGACCAGGGGCGTGGCTATATTGGTTGATTTGGTGCCTGGCACCGCATCCATCTTTTAAAAATGGATTACAGCATTTAAAAAAAAAAATTAAACTGACTAAAGGTATATACCGCCTCTTACTTATTTGACTTTTCTTAAATTTTGAAAATATGTCTTTGTATTTACAAATATGACATGTTTTAAGTCATTTTCTTCTGATTCTGGCACCACCTTATAGTGTAAGCATGCCACGCCACTGTATACGACGATCATGAAATTGAACTTTGTCCCTGGCGTATGACTAAGCCATATAACTCAAGGCTTAGGCATGTCCAATTTGTTCTCACTACAATAGGCTTCAACAGTCAAGACGTCACTTCCCTCTTAATGACGCATGGTAACTTAGTAACTGGCTCTAAACTATCGGAACAATGGCGGACGCCCTTATGAAATATTTCTCCGACGAGCATAAACGTGTATCAAGAGGAGAAAAACATTATAAATATGATCATGTCTTGACTATTATACTTTCTGATCACATGACATGTGAAAAATTCTACCCAGCATGAAGAATAAAAAGTACCGATTTTCTTTGTTTAGAACCACGATGGCGCCGTCTGCGACGTGACATCAGACTATTGAATCCAATTGAAGTCGTGTCAATGGAAGCATTTACGACTTAATTACACGACAAATTTCCGTATAAGATGAATAAAGGTAATTTTATTTTAGGAATTTAAAAGAATGTTATTTAGTTGTGTCTTTCATATTTGTGGTATACATGTAATTTAGTTTCCGTAATAAATGTATCGTGTTTGTAAACCTTGATCTCCATTTATTTTATCAATAACGTTGTCTAGCCGTGAAAGTCGGGCTTTCTCGTTCTTTCTCTTCCCTCTGACCAGACTAGGCTCAGTCGTGTCCGATTGAGAATACCATTTACATGAAATAAATGAGACCTTAAAATTATTTCAATTATTGAGTGAATGCATTATATACCAAATTCAGTCCCTTCGTTGTTGGACAAAGAATAATTACTAAGACTTTTCCACATCGGACTGGTATCACAGTGTTGTGGCTCGTTCTAATGAATCGTGTGATTTTGTGAGTTTTTTTCACTAATCGAAACCATTGAGCCCAAAAAGGTGTTAATAGTTAACGTGTGTGTTGTCCTTTTACTAGTGTTTATTGTGTTGGACACAACTAAGGGGCAGAATCTGTGATAAATACGTTCACCTAATAATTGTAAAACCACACTTAGATTAAAATAGATTTTTATCTTTACCTTGTCTTTGATTTAAAAAGTATGACTCCATCCGGAACATCTCCTGACCTGTCTGCCATTCCAATTGGGAAATTCCGATCCACGCGAAATGATTTGACAAGAGGTCTTGAATAGCGTCTTGACTTTTTCCAATGTCCATAGCTTAAAGTCAGCCTTCCAGACTTATTTTGAATTTGAGTTCCGAAAACTTCAAGTCTGAGCCGTGCGTTGTTAAGGATTTGGACATTGAAATTTCTTTTGTCCAATCATCATCATCAATCATCATCATCAATTCTTGTTGTGTACTTTATACCTGTTTTGAAACTGGTATAATCATCGAGTTCTTGATCAACACTTACCGAGGACTGGAAAACATTCTTATAGTCTGCATCCCATAAAAATAATTTGGCAGTAAAGTTGAAAAGGACAGACATGTCCATGTTTATATCAAAGGTTATATTTTTTTATTTTCGTTATTCTCATTGTGGAATGTGTCATCATCGCTCAGCGGTGCAGACACTGAAATGTCGGAAT